>NC_080546.1:49536408-49853408 GCF_028640845.1 Ahaetulla prasina | reverse complement strand
TGTTTTGCAAACATACATGCATGATAATAGAGATATTGAAGGTAGAAGTGAAACTCATACATGGTAGACATCTCAAGAAGATATTAAAATTTCAGTTTTTCAGATAGATGACAGCTAGAAAAGAGAGAGATTTTGAGAAAGAAAGAGAATAGAGGGGAATAAATTATACATGGAAAGGAAATCTCCTTCATAAAACTAGATAATCAAAACTGACAGAGATTCAGGTCCAATAAAAGGACTTTCTTCACCTAGTGCACACTTAAACTATAGAATTCACTATCACAAGATGGCCAACAAATTAGAAGGCTTTAAAAAAGATTAGGCAATTTCAAGGAGGATTAGGCTGTTAATGGCTAATACTCATGATGACCCTATTTCCTCCAGGCCACAGTGCTATACATCCAGGAAAGAAAGCATGTAGTTTTATTTAATTGATTTTTATCACCCAAACAAAACCAGAATCATTAAGTCTGCTCCGCAAGATAGTTTGAAGAGGATATTAGCTAGTCCAATATAAAAAATGAAATGATGCAATTTATTATTTTAAGACATACAGACATCAAACAAACATTAATTTATTCAAATATTCAATCATTCATATTTATATTGGTACATATGAGTGACAAGATGGAGAAGAATTATTAGTGGATGCAGGTGTGTTTCTTCTCCCATGGGTGGTTTGGAACTCTTCCCCTCTCCCACTCAATATCTTATGGCCTGGAAAGATGTCACTGCGTTCATTGTATACAAATGTGCATTCATTTGTATGAAGACTCCTGATGCATTCATGAATATAATCACACCAAGAATGTTATTTTCCAAAATGTTTCACTGGCTTAGTAAATTTCAGCAAAACAAAGTGAATGAACTGAAACACTTATTTATTTATTTATTTATTTTGTCAAGTACATATTAGATAATATATATCAGCATGAATTGAATACATAAAGTGAATACAATTAAAAGGAACATTAGAACAGGGACAGCAGTGTCAAATTGTGACTACAAGTTTATCCTGTGAATATTTGAGAAGAAAAAAAAAGTGAAGAATTTCTAAACTTTTAAGCTATTTAAGAAAACATTGGAACTCCAACACTTATTTGGAACTCCAAATTTCAGGGAGAAATTTGGACAAATAGTATCTGGGAGCTTTTCTGTTTCCCTTTATGATATATAGAAGCAGCTTCATCTGTTATATCTATGATGAAAAAAATGATATACAATAGAAAAGTCACTCTTTCCTGTATTTCATTGGATTTGCTTATGGCCATTGTTCTCCATGGAAAATAAATGAATAGGCCACTAATGCTCTCACTATTACAAGAAGTGGCTTCTGAAAGATAACTAGCTAAGCCTCAGAGATCTATAGCCTTCCTGATTAAAAGCAACAAAAAATGAAGGTAGTATTTCTAGCAAGCCAGAGCACAGTTTGCAGTCAGCCGTGAAGAAAAATAGACACAAGTTTCAGCTTTTGAATCATTTAAATCTCTTAATACTACATAGGAGAGTTGCTGATGTATAACTTTTCATGGAAAAAAGAATGTTCCTATTTTAGTGTTACCATTGCGGATTCAGAGGGAATAAGAGGCAGAGATTAAAAAAGAAAGGGAAGGAAGTACAGCTGAGAAGATTTATCTATTCATTTATTAGACAGAAAGGAAATGCCATATTGAATGAATGACTTTCCACTTTGAAGATTACCTGTGAGGGACTACACCTACTGGATTTTCAAGATTCAGGATGGGATAGCTGCTTTATGCTAATATGACAATAGTGACATTATTCAACTGTATTTTGAAGTACTGCTATTCTTCTTGAGGCAGTTTGCACAAGGCATGGCATTAGCTAGTTAATCCAAAAGATGACCAGGCTCAGCTGAAGGAGGGCTCAAACGCATCATCAGTATTGAATCCCTGCATACCCACAAGAGATCTAATCCATCCCACTTGAATTCCTTTGACTCTTATCTACCGCCAATTTGCTTTGACTCTTAGTAATTCAGATTCTTGTAGAGACCATGAGCTTGCAATAAACTTTTATATTTATTTTAAACTGCCTGGGCTTTTTGATATTCCTGTGCTTGACAGTTAAACCTAGATGAGCTTTGATCTGTGTGTGGCTATGGTGCTTGGAAATAAATCTCTTTGGAAATTGTATCCATAGATCTGATAACTCTGATAATCTGATAACCATCCCATATCTGTGAAAATGGGATGGTGCAGTGGTTAGAATGCAGGAAAATAGAAAATACAATAACAGAGTTGGAAGGAACCATGGAGGTCTTCTTAGTCCAACCCCTGATTAGGCAGGAAACCCTACATCACTTCAGGGAAATGGCTATCCAACATTTTCTTAAAAACTTCCAGTGTTGGAGCATTTACAACTTCTGGAGGCAAGTTGTTCCACTGATTAATTGTTCTAACTGTCAGGAAATTTCTCCTTAGTTCTAGGTTGCTTCTCTCCTTGATTAGTTTCCACCCATTGCTTCTTGTCCTGCCCTCAGGTGCTTTGGAGAATAGCTTGACTCCCTCTTCTTTGTGGCAGCCCCTGAGATATTGGAAGATATGGGCCGGAATAGCTCAGGCTGTAAGGAGCCTGTTATTAGAACACAATAGCCTGCAATTACTGCAGGTTCAAGCCCGGCCCAAGGTTGACTCAGCCTTCCATCCTTTATAAGGTAGGTAAAATGAGGACCCAGATTGTTGGAGGGGCAATAAGTTGACTTTGTAAAATATACAAATAGAATGAGACTATTGCCTTATACACTGTAAGCCGCCCTGAGTCTTCGGAGAAGGGCGGGATATAAATGTAAATAAAAAAACAAAAACAAAACACTGCTATTGAAAGAGGTCAGGTGTCTGCCAAGTACTACTGCCAGCAGAGACAAGAAGCGTATTTTAAGATAGTCAAGAATGCCAGTTAGGACTTTGATATTGATGTTATTATACATCTTGGCACAAATTATCTGTCCCAAAAAGATGCACTTTCTGTGCAGAATGATTTCCAAACTTGGGGTATGAACTTAGTAGTATAAATTGTAGGATTATATTTTCAGATGTTTTACCAGTATATAAGCAACAAAAAGGTAAAGGCCAGTGTGTAGTGGAGTTTAATGTGTGGCTAAAGGAGTGGTGTAAATGGGAAGGCTTTGGTTTTATTAGTCATGATGTCTGCAGCTGGTCCAATGAAAAACTGTACAAAAGAGATGGATTGCATCCATCAAAGAAAGGGACTGAGTTACTTGGCATTAAATTCACAGATTTTCTGCATAAACATTTAAACTGAACAGTGGGGAAAGAGTATTAATTGATACAGAACTTTTCTGGCCCCAGCAATCTAAAATTAATAGAGTTATCAGTGCATGTAACATAGATATTTGTGCAGGTAAGATTATCAACCTTGCTGTCAAGCAAAACCAAGCATTTAATAGTGAGTGCCATACCATGTGCACTAATCAAACAGGTATATTGCAGGCTTATTCACTGCTCACTCCAGGAGTTCCATTCTGAATGGCTCAAGGTTAACTCAGTTTTCCATCCTTCCAAGGTCAGTAAAATGAGGACCCAGATTGTTGGAGGCAATATGCTGACTCTATAAACCACTTAGAGAAGGCTGTAAAGCACTATGAAGCAGTATATAAGTCTAAATGTTATTATTAAAGTTGCTGGTGGATTTCCTATGGCAAAGAAAATACCATTTTGCACATTTGCACATGTGATGATTGGGGGACATGATGGCCCAGCAGTTAAAGATGCTGAACTTGTCAGCTGGAAAGCCAATAGTTCAACTTCGAGACCCAAGCACCGTGCAATGGAGTGAACTCCCACTTCTTGTCCCAGCTCCTGCCCATTTAGCAGATCAAAAGCATGCAAATGCAAGTAGATACAGTAATTAGGTACCACTTCAGTGGGAAGGTAATATCCCTCTGTGAAGCTTGGCATATATTCATGCTGGCCAAATAACTTCCAAAGTGTCTTCAGACAATGCTTGCTCACTCAGCTAAGAAGCGGAGATGAGCACTGCCCCCTAGAGTCATGTACAACTCAAAAGGGAAAACCTCTACCTTTACCATACTATGACAATCATATATGATTAGTGTGACCAATGTGCTGCTATCATCAATATGGTTTTGGACAGAATCAATATATTTGTCACATAGGCATCAACCCAGACTTACAGCATAGCCTGGCCTGACTGTCCTATGCTTTAAAGCATTCCCATTTTTTTCATATAACAACAATAACAATAACACAACCAGAGTTGGAAAGGACTTTGGAGGCCTTCTAGTCCAATCCCCTGCCCAGGCAGGAAACCCTACACCATCTCAGACAGATGGTTATACAACATTTTCTTAAAAATTTCCAGTGTTGGAGCATTCACAACTTCTGCAGGCAAGTCGTTCCACTTATTAATTGTTCTAATTGTCAGGAAATTTCTCCTTAGTTCTAAGTTGCTTCTTTCCTTGATCATTTTCCACCCATTGCTTCTTGTTCTACCCTCAGGTGCTTTGGAGAAAAGCCCGACTCCCTCTTCTTTGTGGCAACCCTGAGATATTGGAACACTGCTATCGTGTCTCCCCTAGTCCTTCTTTTGATTAAACTAGACATACCGAGTTCCTGCAACCATTCTTCATATGTTTTAGCCTCCAGTCCCCTAATCATCTTTGTTACTCTTCTCTGCACTCTTTCTAGAGTCTCAACATCCTTTTTACATCGTGGCGACCAAAACTGGATGCAATATTCCAAGTGCGGCCTTACCAAGGCATTATAAAGTGGCACTAACACTTCACGTGATCTTGATTCTATCCCTCTGTTTATGCAGCCCAGAACTGTGTTGGATTTTTTAGCACCTGCTGCACACTGCTGGCTCATATCTAAATGGTTGTCCACTAGAACTCCAAGATCCCTCTCACAGGTACTACTATTGAGCAAGCTACCACATATACAGTACCTGCATTTTGGGTTTTTTGCCTAAATGTAGAACCTTACTTTTTTCACTGTTGAATTTCTTTTTGTTAGATGGTGCCCAATGTTCAAATCTGTCAAGATCCTTCTGTAACTTGAGCCTATCTTCTGGAGTGTTGGCTATTCCTGCCAGCTTGGTGTCATCTGCAAATTTGATGAGTTCCCCATCTAGCCCCTTGTCCAAGTCATTGATGAAGATGTTGAAGAGTACTGGGCCTAAAACAGAGCCTTGGGGTACTCCACTGCATACTTCCCTCCATGTGGATGTAGTTCCATTGAGGACTACACGTTGAGTGCGGTTGGTCAGCCAGTTATGAATCCATCTGGTGGTGGTGCTGTCTAACCCACATTTTTCTACTTTATCTAGTAGTAGGTTATGGTCTACTTTATCAAATGCTTTACTGAAGTCCAGGTAAATTATATCGACAGCATTCCTCTGATCTACAAATTTTGTCACTTTGTCAAAGAATGCAATTAGATTAGTCTGGCATGATCTGTTTTTGACAAACCCATGTTGGCTTTTGGTTATTACTTGGTTTGCTTCTAGGTGATTCGTTGCTTGATTATCTTTTCCAGAATCTTCCCCGGTATTGAGGTCAGGCTGATAGATGTGTAATTTCCTGGATCTGTTTTTTTTTCCCCCTTTTTTGAAGATGGGAACTACATCAGCTCTTTTCCAGTCCTCTGGCAGCTCCCCTGTGCTCCAGGATCTTTGAAAGATATAGTTCAGTGGGTCTGAGATCTCGTCTGCCAGTTCCTTCAGAACCTTGGGGTATAATCCATCTGGTCCTGGTGATTTGAACTCATCTAGGGTAGACAGATGTTCACTTACCATTTTCTTCCCTATTTTAACTTGTGTTCCTAATCTGTTTTTTGTGATGCTGTTTTTGATAGGTTGGATTGTTTTTTCCTTTTGTGTAAAGACAGATGCAAAAAATGAGTTAAGTAGATCTGCTTTCTCCCTGTTGCTTGTCACCTTCTTGCCACTTCCTCCCAGCAATGGGCCAATTGTTTCCTTGACTTTTTTCTTGTTTTTAACATGTTGGAAGAAGCTTTTTTTGTTATTTTTTACTTTTGTCGCTAGCCTTTGTTTGTTGTGAGCCTTAGCTTTCCTCACTTCATCTTTACAGGCTCGGGCTATTTGCTGATATTCTGCCTTAGTTATTTGCCCCTCTTTCCACTTTTTATACTTGTCCTTTTTGTCTTTCAATTTATCAGATAGTTCTTTATGCATCCATGCTGGTTTCTTTCCATATCTATTATTTTTCTTCTTCATTGGTATTGTGCTAGACTGCGCTTTTATAATCTCACTTTTCAAAATTTCCCAAGCTTCTTGAGTTGTTTTCCCCTTGAGGATTCTCATCCATGGAATCCTTCTCAAGCTCTCTCTAAGTTTATTGAAATTATCTCTCTTTAAGTCCAAGACTCTAGTTTGACTTTGTTCTACTACTTGTATTTGCTTAATGTCGAATTCCAATATTGCATGATCAGTTGACCCCAAGGTTCCTGTAGCTTCAACACCTTCTATCATTTCATCTCTGTTAGTGAGAATTAAGTCCAGTATGGCTGATCCCCTTGTTGCCTTCTCTACTTTTTGGGAAACAAAGTTGTCTGCTAGGTTTGTTAGGAACCTGTGGGATTCTCCACTTGGTGCAGAGTTTGTCTCCCAGTTGATGTCAGGATAGTTAAAATCTCCCATTACTACTGTGTTGTGCTTCCTACATACCTTAGTTAGCTGACTACCAAAAAGTTCATCTACTTCCTCTGTTTGGTTGGGTGGCCTATAGTATAGACCTAAGGCAATATCATTTCCCCCCCTTTTATATTGACCTAAATGCATTCAAGATGATTTTCATCATTGTTGTGCTCTATTTCTGTAGAGATGTAGTTATTTCTTATATATATTGCAACTCCACCTCCTCTTTTATTTGGTCTATTTCTTTTAAATAATTTATATCCCTCTAGCTGTATGTTCCATTTGTGGGTTTCATCCCACCAAGTTTCCGTAATGGCAACAATATCATATCTGCCTTCATTTACTTGAATTTCTAATTCACCCTGTTTATTCCTCATACTCTGTGCATTGGTGTATAGACGTTTGAATCCATTTGGATTGACCTTGTGTTTACTGTCTGCCCCTACTTTCTTGCCCCCTGTTGGTTTAGTGCACATGGTATGGCACTCACTATTAAATGCTTGGTTTTGCTTGATAGCAGGGCTGATAATCTTACCCACACAGACATCTATGTTACTTGCACTGATAACCCTATTAATTTTGGATTGCTGGGGACTGGCATTCTTGACTATCTTAAGAATACGTTTCTTGTCTCTGCTGGCAGTAGCACCAGGTAGACACCTGACCTCTTTCAAAACCTCCATATCCTTTCCTAAATTTACATCCCTTACAATTGAATCACCAATCAGAAGGTGGTTTCTCTTTTTGGATACCGTGCTCTTCTTGTGTGACCGATCTGTAATACCTGATTCACACTTTTCCAAAGTAAGTTCTTCATCTAGGACCATAATCTAGGACATATCGTCCAGTCTCCAACCTTTGCTTTCTGGCGAAGGTTGTAGAGAGTGTGGTTGCATGGCAGCTCCCCCGGTACCTGGATGAAGCTGTCTATCTAGACCCGTTCCAGTCCGGCTTCCGGTCCGGTCACAGTACGGAGACAGCTTTGGTCGCGTTGGTGGATGACCTCTGGAGGGCCAGGGATAGGGGTTGTTCCTCTGCCCTGGTCCTATTAGATCTCTCAGCGGCTTTCAATACCATCGACCATGGTATCTTGCTGCATCGGTTGGAGGGGTTGGGAGTGGGAGGCACCGTTTATCGGTGGTTCTCCTCCTATCTCTCCGACCGGTCGCAGACGGTGTTGACAGGGGGGCAGAGGTCGACTGCGAGGCGCCTTACTTGTGGGGTGCCACAGGGGTCGATTCTCTCGCCCCTCCTGTTCAACATCTACATGAAGCCGCTGGGTGAGGTCATCAGTGGTTTCGGGGTGAGTTATCATCTGTACGCTGATGACACTCAGCTGTACTTTTCCACCCCGGACCACCCCAACGAAGCTGTCAAAGTGCTGTCCCAGTGTCTGGAGGCCGTACGGGTCTGGATGGGGAGAAACAGACTCAAGCTCAATCCCTCCAAGACGGAGTGGCTGTGGATGCCGGCACCCCGGTACAGTCAGCTGCAGCCGCAGCTGGCTGTGGGGGGCGAGTTATTGGCCCCAACGGAGAGGGTGCGCAATTTGGGTGTCCTCTTGGATGGGCGGCTGTCGTTTGACGACCATTTGGCGGCCGTCTCCAAGAGGGCCTTCCACCAAGTACGCTTGGTGCGCCAGTTGCGCCCCTTCCTTGACCGGGATGCCTTATGCACGGTCACTCATGCCCTTGTCACTTCCCGCTTGGACTATTGCAATACTCTCTACATGGGGCTTCCCTTGAAGTGCACCTGGAGGCTGCAGCTAGTCCAGAATGCAGCTGCGTGGGTAATAGTGGGAGCAACTCGTTGCTCCCATGTAACACCAATCCTGCGCAGTTTGCACTGGCTTCCTGTGGTCTTTCAGGTGCGCTTCAAGATTTTGGTTACCACCTTTAAAGCGCTCCATGGCTTAGGACCCGGGTACTTACGGGACTGCCTGCTGTTACCTTATGCCTCCCACCGACCCGTACGATCACACAGAGAGGGCCTTCTCCGGTGCCATCCGCCAAGCAATGTCGGTTGGCGGCCCCCAGGGAAGGGCCTTCTCTGTGGGAGCTCCTACGCTTTGGAATGAACTTCCCCCTGGCTTACGTCAAGTGCCTGATCTTCGGACCTTTCGCCGTGAGCTGAAAACGCACCTATTTATTCAAGCGGGACTGAACTGAAATTTTACTGGGGTTATTTATATTTTAAGATTTAAATTTGTTTTAAAATTTGGGCCACATTATAATATGTTTTTTAACTTTCTCTTAATGTTTATATATTGAATTTTACTTCGCTGTACACCGCCCTGAGTCCTTCGGGAGAAGGGCGGTATAAAAATCGAAATAAATAAATAAATAAATAAATAAATAAATAAATAAATAAATAATCCCCTGATTGTTTGAGTTCTCAGTATCACAACTACCTTGGTCTGTCACTTTAGTGTCCCTATTAAGGTCAGCAAGGGCACTATATCTATTATACTGGGACACTGCAAAAGCTTTGTGTTTATGGTTCACAGCTCTCAGCCTGCCAGATCCCACGGTTGTCCGTACTGCCCTTCTCCTGCAGGATCTTTGTGGTAGAGGGGACTGATGGCACGGCCGCTGAATTGGGCACCTAATTTCTGCTTGGAGAGCATAGATTAGAGATTTTAGATAGATAATCTGTCCACCTAGACTGCTAATTGGTTTACAAAGAGGACAGTACCCAAATTTGAAAAGAGTACTGCGAAAGACAGCTGCAAAACAAGTGTTGCACTGAACTAAGCCAGTCATTTTGAAATAGAATAAAATCACAATCTCAAATGGACTAACCCTGAATATATTATTGCTACTTTTGATGTATAGTGATTAGATTAGATTAGATTTGCGCGCTGTTAGGTGTGTGGGTCGTGAAAATGAGAATGAAATGGAGGCTTTTTTGTCTGAACTCACCCCCAATCTGTCCTCACAACAGCAGCTCCACCCACGTGCTTTGAAAATGATATTTCATATATTGGTAGGAAGCAAAAGTGCAGCTGTCAAATATATGAAATAATACAGGAAGCAAAAGTCCAGTCAATTTCAATTCCAGGTTTAGTCTTGATTTTAATTTAAAAGGAGTTGTAGTTTAGAAAATAAAAAATATAGTGGTTTATAGTAGTTTGCAAAAACACATCTGACAGAAGGGTTTCTCTGTAGGTTCAAGCAATCTATGCAGAAGTATAAGTGGCTTGATGGTCTTCTGATGGTTTAAATGACATGAATAGGCCATACTGAAATTCATTAGTTATTTATTTCACCACTATTCTGCATCTCATAATTCCACAGTCTTTCTTGTTTTAACTTTGACAGAACATCATTTAAGTTTCACTAAAGTGTAGTGCCATGCAGCTGTACACAAGAAGGTATCTCAAGCCTGTGATTTGTAGCCTTGATTTACTATTAGGTTTTCCTCAACTGCCCAGCATTCTTTTCTGGCCAAAGTTCTGATGAGAGTTTAACTAAGTTACCCTGTCTAGTGAACACAGCAGGCAGCTCTGTATATATAAGGATGCCAAAAGGGATTGTTTTGTCTGAGCATTCTAATTTGTCTCTCAACCAAAGCATCAAGATTTCATAATGTATCTGAGCCTCTACATGGGAATTTGTGGCATGCTGATTGCTTATTTTGCTAATGGTTTGTGCCTACTGTTCATAATACCATTTATGGCCATCTCCTAATACAGCCATAATTTATACTTGGCTTGTTTTGTAAGCAGGAATGTAACATCTTTTCGATAAGCTTTCTCTCAATGGTATTATGAATGTAATAATTGCAGTTGAGTGGATATAGGCTTTTTTAGATTTACCTGTAAGATGAAGAAAATAGCACATTCATTCCTTCTAATTTATTTATATGCTATTCCTTTTGTCTAAACCTAAGTAATGCACAGAATAAAATATTTTCAAATCTCCAACTGTAATATCCACATAAAATTATAAACTATGTAGTTATCTACAAACAACAAGGGGCAAAATGGCACCTAACATTCTTTTCACCTATTTCCAAAAGGTCAACAATAAAATAGTCTTTTCCTGTTTCCAGAAACTAGTGTAAGTAAGGAGAATTCTAAACATTTAGAAATTTTCACTGACTCAGATATTTTCATCCTACCATTTCCCAAGACATCTGAGGAGAAAGTAGCACCAGAAAATATTTCCCAGGATGCAAGGATTCAATCATAGAAAATCATCTCATACATTTTTATACATACAATATATTTTTATACATATAGTATATTTTATATAATTTTAATGTAATTTATATTAACAAAATTAAAATAATATTATAGGAACTGTGGTGGCGCAGTGGTTAGAATGCAGTATTGATCTGTCTTTCAGATTGCTACTTCTCTCAGGGCCAGGCCAAGTCAGGAAGCATTCTGATATTTCATATTTTAAAATCCATGATGAAGCATGCAAAAACAGTCATGCCAGAAGTTATTTTATCACTATTTCAAAGCACAAACCCATATGCAAGTAACAATGGAAATTAGGCCAGATTCTAATATCAGCAGAAAATTTAATATATAAGTGGTCCCTGAAATCTTTAAAAAATTTAGACCAAACAGTCTACACAGAAATTTAGACGTTCACATGATCACAACAAATCTGTAAAACAAGGCTAATAACCTATTTATTTATTTATTTATTTATTTATTTATTTATTTATTTATTTATTTATTTATTTATTTATTTATTTATCAAACACAACGGTATATATAAGTATAAGCATGAAATAACCATACAAATTGGATACAACCAAAGAGAAGATTAGGACAGGAACGGTAGGCACGCTGATGCTTTTATGCCCGCTCCTTACAAACCTCTTAGGAATGGGGTGAGGTCAATAGTAGATTGTCTTTGGTTAAAGCTTTGGGGATTTTGGGAAGAGACCACAGAGTCAGGTAGTGCATTCCAGGCATTAACATCTCTGTTACTGAAGTTATATTTTCTACAATCAAGATTGGAGTGGTTCACATTAAGTTTAAATCTATTGTGTGCTCGTGTCTTGTTGCAATTGAAGCTGAAGTAGTCTTCGACAGGAAAGACATTGTAGCAGATGATTTTATGAGTTATACTCAGGTCATGCTAAAGGCGGCAGAGTTCTAAATTTTCTAAACCCAGGATTTTAAGTCTGGAGGCATAAGGTATTTTGTTGTGATCAGAGGAGTGGAGAACTCTTCTTGTAAAATATTTCTGGACACACTCAATTGTATTAATGTCTGAAATGAAGTGTGGGTTCCAGACAGGCAAGCTATATTTGAGAATTGGTTTAGCAAATGTTTTGTATGCTCTGGTTAGTAGTGTAATCTTTCTGGAGAAGAAGCTACGCAAGATTAAGTTTACAACTCTTAAAGCCTTTTTGGTGATGTAGTTGCAGTGGGCTTTGGCACCTAGATCGTTTGATATGAAAATTCCAAGGTCTTTGACGGGGTGAGGGTCATCTACAAGGTAATGTCCATCAAGCTTGTATTTAGTGTTCTGATTCTTTTTTCCAATGTGTAAGACAGAATTTGCTGGTTGAGATTTGGAGTTGCCAAATTTTTGACCATTCCGACACAAAGTCAAGGTCTTTTTGAAGGGTAGCCGCATTGTTGGTAGTGTTAAATAGTTTAACATCATCGGCAAAGAGACTTGGAGAACCAAACCTTGGCTCTGAACTACACTGATCGACGGTACAATTGAAATCAAGACTTGGTTTAACCTATAAATTTTTTATTGTAGCTGAGATATAATTATTGCCATTTCACTAATTTTAATATTTCCCTTCTGTTACCACACGTAACAATGACCAGAGTTTCAACTATGGGGTTGTGGTTGTAGTAGACATCCTGACACTTTTTATCTCTGCTTTGTCAGAGATGTCCCTATTTAAGAATTAGCTATTTTTAGTCAGCAACTAAAGAGGTTAGGTTTGAGTGGATTGCTATCTCTCCTCATGAGTTATAGGTAAAGTCAGAAATAATGCACAATCTCTACAAGCTGAATTTCAGGATGAGAAAAGTGACATAAAAGAATCCTACCTTTTTCCAAGATAAATACTACGCACCCAACTGCAATGATTAGATGCAAAATGTTATGGGCACTCCACAAACACTCTTTAGTGTTTCAAAAGAGACCAATAATGTTGTATCTGAGAAGTTAATTCTCAAATGTTAAGAGAAACCTGCTGCTACATCTTCCATTTTCTTTCTCTGTATGTGATCCTGCATCCCCTTGAAACATAAGGCACCACTCAGTTGTTCACTGAGTATCTGAAAAAGTGCTGCTGTTGCTGGAAAGTACAATGTATTTAACTGCAAATTATGGGCCTGTTAATGAAACAGGATGACTTCAACTGAAATAAACTGGTAAAAGGCAATTCCCAGGGGAGAGAAAGTCCTTTTGAGAGAATCTTTAAAGAGGAGTAGCAGATTGCAAAATGAGACTTTTAAGACACAGCTTGAATTCAGACCACATAATAGATCTTCAGCTGCTAGCGCTTAGAAGAGGCTTGAATTAGACACAAGTGATTTATTTAGAAGGCAGAAGGGAGACAATGTTGGGGGAACCATGGCCCTAATGACTCAAGCAATTTAGCCCTTCAGGCATTGTAACTGGGGGTTCCTTGCTTGCTTTTCCTTCAAAGCCATCAAGGAGCAACTCCAGGCAATATGCTTTACTCTGAGTGGATCCTGGAAGCCTAAGACCCATGAAGCAGCTCTTGCAGCTTTCATTGCAGACACAGCCCTGCGTCCACATGCTGTAAAGTGAGGCACTTTACCTTGATGCACAATTTTGCAAAATAGCAGCAAACAGAGTCACTTGCTTAAAATAGAAAAGTATAATTAATTAATTAATTAATTAATTAATCATATAATTAATTAATTATATAATTAATTGATTGATTGATTGATTGATACATAGTATCCACAGCACATGTGCCTCCCTGAATCACTGCAGTGGGTACAATAAAGTCCTTGGGTTAAGAGGTTCAGGAGGATACCAATGTGAGTTCAGCTTCAGTATCTCTGGCCCGTTGCCTAGAAAAATTGTTTTATTCTGCCTCTTCAGAAGGTTCCAGGAAGGCAGGATGCCCCCGGGGAGTATTCTCTTGGGCAAAGTTAAATCAAGGCCACAATAGGAACTAATCATCTGCAAAGCATAAAATAAGGGGTCCTTTTGTCTTGGATCAAATGATAGATATTTTTTTTTGAATGTCAAATATGCGTGATTGTAATAGGTCTTTCCTGTTGCACTGTGAAGCTACAAAAGAGTGAAAGTTTCCTTTCAAATATCACTTCCATTAAAATAGTACAACCTTGTTATAGCTACAGATTTTTAAAGAAAGTGCTTTTGCTCCTAAGTCTTTAACAATGGGCCAGACAAACCGGTATTTTTCTGTCCAGCTTTTCTCCACCTTTGTCAACATTCCATGAAAATTCATCTGCTAGTTTAATATAGGCCCTGCTGTTTAGGCACCAGATCAGTGTAAAGTGTTTCTTCTGTGTGTGTGTGTGTGCGTGTATACACACCTTAAAGAAAGATGTATTTAAAACACTCTTTTCACCCAATTTATTTGAGGATCAGTTTACTTAACTGTGTAGTTCAGAATGATTGACTGTTTTTGCAGGATTTGTTTCAGTCTGAAAGATCTTGTTCCCTCTGGATATTTCATTAATTGATGCCCATAAAAACATTCTTTCTCCTGTGATCCCATTTAGAGAAGTCTCCCTGGGCAGGATTTGATGAGCCAGGGATCATCAAACTGTACTCTTAAGAATTGGTTGAACTGCCAAGGTTTAACCCTCCATGAAATTGAGTAATTATTCATTAAGTACACTTCTCCCAATTGGGGTAAAATCATAGAATAAAGGGATCATATTTCTTAATGATTAAGAGATGCTCCAGACATTTTCAAAAACAGAGAAAGGAAAAGAGCCAATTTCTTGCTGGTTGTGGGGAGGAGGGGCAAACACTCATTTTCTGGAGAGAGAAAATTCCCAGTTAACCTTGCAGAAATTTATTGCCCCATTGAAAAAGCATCATTGGAAGAAACAATACAAACTACCTCTTTTCTTCCATGCCATCGAAACTAATTAATTTAAAAGGTTGCATTTCAGGGACACAGTAAATGAGCGGCTTTGGCTGATTTCCAAAAAACTAAACCGGATTTATGGGCACCTTTTTGAAGCTACATAACCAGTAGAGAAGGTTGTAGTGGTATTGGAATGGAGACACCAGAAAATTTCAGGATAGAAGACTTGTCTGGGAAATTGAAAAACAAATTTTAAAAATCCTAAATGACAACAGTAGCGAATAACTTCCTTTCCTTTTTTTTTTTAAGCAGAAAACAATGTGGATATATTTATCCAGTTACTCAAGGGAGCCTTTGTAATTCAGATGTTTTCTATTAAGTAAAACATCTTGGTCCAATAGTTCAGTGCTATATATTCTAACTGGAAATTCAGACAGGTGTACTTTCCAGTTAAAGTACAGGGGTATCTGCAGCATATGGTCAAAAAACTAAAGATGGAAAATACAATGGTGTGACTGAAATTGCACCTGTGCTTTATGTGCATTGCAGATGTAGCACACTCTAACTGCATCAGTGAAGCTGGCATCTTAATTTTTTTTACCATACCCAGAGGACCCAGCTTTTTCTCTCTCTCTCTGTCTCTATCTCTGTCTGTCTCTGTCTGTGTGTGTGTGTATGAGAGAGAGAGGGAGGGAGGGAGGGAGGGAGGAAGGGAGGATGAGAGAATATGCTGTTGATATTAAAGCAGGCAAATACTTTTCCACATTTTATTTTTAGACCGAACTGGGGGAGTCATGTGGGGTCTAATCATAATGCAGAGATTCAGTAGGGTAAGTCAGAATGAGGGGAGCCTTCATTTCTCCTTACCAAACCACTATGCTTATTATTAAGCCAAGACCTCATTCTATATGATAAATGACTAGGTTGACATATTAGGAAGAAAGTTAGGTGCCCTCTTTCTATTGAGCCTGAGAGTTTAGTTTCTATAAGAATTTTTTTATTGAAGCATATGCTGGAAATTGGAAAAGGCTTTTTTATCATTGTTGTGGATCTGTATTTTCCCACTTACCCACTCACAAAGCACTGAAACCAGAAGAAATTAGTACATAGCTGAAAACTAAAAGCTCTAATCTAAAGCTTTCAATATCCATATAAGCAGCCAGAGCCATAGAATTTCCTATGCTGCTGAAGCTCAGAGATTCTTGCTGGAGATTTGATGTATGCAAGTGCTGTTTGGGAAGAAAGTTCCATAAACAGGCTTAAATCCATTCCTACAATTGTGAATAGTTACTGCCACCTGTAGGCCAAGACCACAAATAAACTGAAAGCTAGCACAAAAATAAGAGTACAAACCAAAATTTACCCTACAGTTTTTTCTTCCGTGAGCAATAGATTATAAACACATACATCTGACTTGTTCAAAGATCAGCATTTTAAAATGGACAGGACACGTCCAGCTCATGATAGCATTTCCTCTGTAAGCTTGTTTCTGGTTCTTGTAGAATGAACACAGTGTGATTTATTCAGCCAGACTTTGATTGCAAAATATCAAGCTGGACAAAGCTAAATTGTATTGCTGCCCAATGTTGATACTGAGTTGTTTAATTTCAGGCTTGATTCACAGTACAGGAGTACAATAAATTTCTGCCTTTTCTGATTTTTGCATATAAGTCTCTTTCTCTCTCTCCCTCCCTCCTTTCCTCCCTCCCTCCCTCTGACAGAGAGAGAGAGGCCATATACTATATACAAGACTTCATAGCTAATCAATTCTTATAGGTACTACAACCTGCCTTTTAAGCCATTTATTTTCCTTCCAAACCTGATGTTGCCTCCAAAATATCTCTATTGAAATGCAGTCTTTGCCTATTCCAAGCCTTAAATAACTACCTTTCCAATCCATAATGATAAGCATTTTCAGCACTAAGCCTAAAAATGGTGAATGTATTGTGTGCATGAGTGGGGCACAATATTGTATACTGTTATACGAGCAAAATATTTGTATTGGTAGATACTTGCAAGAAAATTTGATCTAAATCTAAAGATATCCCTTCAGTATTTACTAGTGGCACTGCAGTGCCTCTAGATAAGGTCATCTTTCTACATTCTTTCAATTTATTTCTTTGACTTAATTTACTTTGTAAAGCAATCCCACTCTGTAAGGACTTTGGGCAGCATACAGTAGAAGCAGTTCTAAAATGTAATTATAAACCCAAATGTCTGCAATAAGAAAACAGTAAAACACCCAGAACCAACCACTAACTCTAACCCAAGATCTGGTCAAAGAGCCAGAACTCCTTTAAAAATCAGAATCCCTGTGGATAGGGGTAGGTGTATTGAGACATTTATGATTAGATTACAGTGTCCTCTATTTGTAACTTTCCTGACTCTTGGCAACACTTGTTCGGCCATTCTTCCTTCCTTCCAGAAAGTGTATGCTATAAAGTAGAAATACTGTATGAAATAGCTGCCTGATGTTTCCACAGAGAAATCTCCTGTCCCTTTTCTGAGGTACATAGCAGCTAATGCACTTTCAAACCCACCAGGTAGCAAAATGTTATTTTTAACAGCAAGAAAAGCCAGTTCAACAGCAGGTTTCGGCCAAGTCATTATTTGTTGTTGTTAATTGCAAAGTCATGTCCGACCCATTGCGACCCCATGGACCCTCCTGTCCTCTACCATCCTCTGGAGTCCATTTAAACTCAGTTTAAGCTTCAGTGACTCCATCCAGCCACCTCGTTCTCTGTTGTCCCCTTCTTCTTTTGCCCTCAATCTTTCCCAGCATTAGGCTCTTCTCCAGTGAGTCCTTCCTTCTCATTAAGTGGCCAAAGTATTTCAGTTTCATCTTCAGGATCTGGCCTTCTAAAGAGCAGTCAGAGTTGATCTCCTCTAGGACTGACTTGTTTGTTCGCCTTGCAGTCCAAGGGACTCGCAGGAGTCTTCTCCAGCACCAGAGTTCAAAGGCCTCAATTCTTTGGCGCTCAGCCTTTCTTATGGTCCAACCTTCACAGCCATACATTGCAACTGGGAAAACCATAGCCTTGACTATATGCATTTTTGTTGGCAGGGTGATGTCTCTGCATTTTAGTAAGCTGTCTTTATATAAGTCATTATATAAGTCATATATTACAGTTTTAAAACAACTTGGATGCTTTGGTTTTCAGTTTAGGATATCATGTAGATTGTTGTTAATGAACTTGCAATAGATGAGGCAGGATCATCTTTGTACATTACACGTAAAACTGACATGGATTGAATCCAGCTGCTGTTGTGCCTGAGCATATGGAATTATGGGTTATGAAAGGTAAAGCCATGGGATCTGTAAAACAAGTATTTTACAAAATGCCATGCTGCCTTTCTATGAATTCTCCCCATTTCTTTCTCCTGGCCAGAAAATGAATGTCTATTTATGGTGGAAAATATCCTCTTATACCTGATGCAAAGGAGAATCTTTATTAAAATTTGATGTGTGCAACTCTTCTCTGTATTCAGTTAATCTCCAGTCACTCCAATTCAAGTCATACCAACAGCTGGTGCATGGAAGGAAATTAATGCAGAAAAGTGTCTTTCATCTTTGTTATATTCTGATGTCGTGCTCTCTGAAACATTTAGAATATAATTCTGCACTTGAAATACCCCCAGCTATTTTAAGGGGTCATATTGCTACAAAGAACATACCGCATTTCCAACTACTTGTTGATTAAACACTTCAACCTCCTATGACTGATGTCTATGTTCAGTGCTGGATAATTTTTCCTCTTCTCAGCTATTTGGTTCAATGGAAATTTCTTTTGGAAGACCATATCTGTATTTGTGAAGTCAGGCTGGGAGATGCACATACTCTGAACTATTTATTTATTGATACCATGATTTCTGACTCACTAGTTGACCCAAAGAATATATTCAAGGCAACACACAGTATAAAAAATTAAAAATATTTTAAGGCTTTTTCAATCAATATCATAGCACAGTAACTGAAGGAAAGAAGCTGTATAAAAGGATAAGCAGATCTAGTTTACACATGGAGGGATGATAAGTGTTAATGATTCATGTGAAACTGAGCAAAGAGTCAGGAAGAAAACTGGGGAATCTACAAAAAAAGTCTTTCCTCTATTTCCACCAGCTAAGTGGATAGATGAAAGAAGCTCTAAAGCAGAAATTAAACTTTGGGCAAAATGACGAAAGAGAAATGCATACCTACTAATGATCAAGATGTATCTTGCAGAGAAATATGAATGTCTGAAATGTTCTAAAAACTTAATAGCTAGATTAGCAAAGTAAGGTAAAGGTCAAGGTTCCAGAAAAACCTCCTCTGCATAAAAAAAACTCAGAAGCCATTGTCTTTCAGAGTTCTTTACTAGCATAAGGAAACTGGCACACAATGAGTGAAATTCCAAAACTGAACTTCCGGATTCTTTTCCCAGTTATACAAACCCCAAGAGTCCCACCTTCCTAACCCCTTTGCTGGTCACATGGTCCAACGTCCTTCTACTTTATTCGAAACCTTTTCTTGCCACTCCTTCTGCAGATGTGAACACAATCTGACCTTGACCGCTTGAAGAATGTTACCATACCCCTCAGCCCCCCTTCTTCCCCTCAGGTGAAAAATGTGGCAGCATCTGGAAACCTAAGGCCTAGTATGGTTTCCAGGCCTGACAGGGGGCAGTGCTCATCTCTGTTTCAAAGCCGAAGAGCCAGCGCTGTCCAAAGAAGTCTCCGTGATTATGTGGCCATCATGACTAAACTCCAAAGGTGCATGGAAAGCTGTTACCTTCCCACTAAAGGTGGTCCCTATTTTTCTACTTGCATTTTTTACGTGCTTTTGAACTGCTAGGTTGGCAGAAGCTGGCACAAGTAATAGGAGCTCATCCCGTTATGCGGTGCTAGGGATTCGAACTGCTTAACTGCCAACCTTTCCATTGACAAGGTCAACATTTTAGCCACTGAGCCACCATGTCCCTAGAGATGGTTATATATTCTAAAGCAAAATATGAAGGAAGAATTAAAGACAACTATGCTGGACAAATGATGCAATGACTGATGTGATTTGGTGACATGTCATCAACAAATTTAGAATGCATTAGAAAATGTATTTTTGAATAAAAGAATATCCGTATGGAGCAAATCAGCTGAAATCATTATATGTGTACAACCAAGTCATTCAACAAACATTTCAATAGTTCTTTTCCATATAAGTAAAATTTAGTGCTTTTTTTTATCATAGATTACCTATGTTGAATTAAAGCAGATATAAAATATTATCTGTGCCCTTACTTATTATGTCCAACTCCTGATGTAATTTTGGCATGTTATTCTACTATGTATCACATCGTTTTGAGCCAGTAGTATAGCTTCAGTCTAAGTGATATGCTATAGTGGAGATTTTTCTCTGTACTTAAAAACTGTTGTGGATAAATACTTGTATCCATGCTAAAGACTGTGCAGAAGTTTGCTAGTTAATTCAGTAAATATTTTGGTATTGCTCAGCAGTTAAGATCATAAACTCATACTCAGTATTTAGAATAACAAGACAGTTGTGTATGTTATTTTGGATCTTCCCATAGCAACTCCCTTAAAATTAGGGGCATTTGTGATTTAGTCTTAATTTAAGGATGGTAACCAGTTAGTTTTTCAGAATGATATGTGCATATAAATCTTTTGCAATATCTTTAAAGGCAAAAAAATATTCATTATTTTTAATGGGGCAGGAATGGCAACATAAGCACAAATCTGGCAATTAAATATACTTTACTATGAGAAAGGACAGATTGAACTATTGCACATTTTTAAAATTCTGTACACTCTTGGTATTGCACAACATTTAACTATAAATCCCTGTATTTCTTTTCATAGATCCAACACTAGATTAATACAAGTTCTTATGATTAAGATTTAAGATCTGTGAGATTTGCTTCTTGAGGAAAAAAAAAAGAGATAGTTACAGTGTCCCTGTGAATAATCTACCTACCAAACAAACAAAATAACAGATTTTGATGTATTGCAGATTTGAGTGAATACAGGATGAGAAGGACACACACACACTTATCTACAAACAAATCAGATTATTTTGTAAAAGGAATATATTTGCTCAATTTATAAAGCTTACAATTCACCAATGGTTTACTATCACTCCATCTCCAAATCTTTAATAAAAAGGCTTATATTGCATAAGTGGATGAAAAGGCAATTTCCTAAAGCTTTGCTAAATTGATGTAAATCAATCACTAGAGCCAAAGGGAACTTGCACACCATTCCACTATATCATGTGTGAGAAAGCTTTTCTTTGCAGATCAGCAGTGCTTATAAATGAGACTGTCTAATTTTCAACAGTTAAAAAAAAAACTAATAGCTACTCACTGGAAAAAGAGTGAGAAAGAAGCTATATTTCAAACCATTGAAAACAGACATAAAAGATTTGAGGAAATGGAAAGTCAGTTCTAAGCCTTTTGTAACAGTTTGCTTGTGTGAACTAAAAATGCACTAGGACAAGAAGAACTATACAAGTCCTTACCAACTGGTTATCTTCTCTCAAGAAGACCAGTACACTAGGGCTAAGGCTCCACTGTTATCCTTCTGCCTCATCTGCGGAGCACTTAGGCTTAAGTACACTCAGAGTGAGACGTCAGCATGGGCACCATTTTCTGCAGCCTTCTGAATGAGATACTGAGATAGATGTGAACTCCAGAGGCCAGTATCAACTATTTCTCTGAAAGAAAATCAACAGCAGGCTATATGTAGAATTCAAGACTTTGATAGAACAAGGTATTTTGTTTGAGTCCATGGCAACACTGCTCCTCACACAATCCTTTGCTTTAAACAAACAAGGAAGAAAATGAATGACCTGTTAGCAGACTGCAAGAGAAGTTCTTCTATGAAAAGCTCTGCTGCCAGGGGAGGCATCTTGATGTTGAACATGAATTTCTACAAAGTCATAGTTTTGGTTTTTAATATAAAGTTCACTTTTTGTTAGAATTAAATTAGTCTTATTAAATATGAATACTGAAAGTTTATGAGTAGAAACAGTAAAAAATGTAAAGGAAAAGAGGGAGGGAGGAGAAAGAAAATACAACTTTACTAGACTAAATTGAAATCTAGTAGGAACTAGCTGAAATATCAGCAAGGACCTAATTTACTTATTTAACCATTAACTCACAACTATTTGGGAGCCCCCAGCCTGATTCTCTGACCAGCTTATAATATAGAGAATTAGAAACTGCCATTATAAACAGGTTAAAAATAATATGCAGCCAGAACCATTAAATACAATTGAATTAGGAAGATTTTCCTCCTGAATACTTTTTCCAAGGGATGTCTTCACCACTTTTGCATAGGTAATAAAGATATGGGCACATTTGAACACACACCCATTTTTATTCCACATCTATATTTTGTCATGCAAAATGCCAGGCTGGATGAATCATAAACCAGAATTAAGATTGCTAGATTAAATATCAACAACTTCAGATATGCAGACAATACCACTTTAAGGGCAGAAAATGAAGAAAAATTAAAAAGCCTCTTGAGGAGAATGCAAAAAATCGCTTAAAAAGCATATTAAAAAGCAGACCAAGCGATGGTTTTCCAGTACTAATGTATGGCTGGGAGAATTCAACCATGTGGAAGGCTGGGAGCCAAAGAATTGATGCTTTTGAATTGTGGTGTTAGAGAAGACCTGAGTCCCTCAGACTGCAAGGACATCAAACCAGTCAATCCTAAAGGAAATCAACTCTTACTTTTGTCTGGAAGGACAGATACTGAAGCTGACATTCAAATACCTTGACCATCAAATGAGAAGAGATGATTCATTAGAAAAGACCTTGATATTGGGAAAGATTGAAGACAAAGAGAGAAAGGGATGGAAGAGGATGAGATTGTTAGTGCAATGAACATGAAATTGAGCAAGCTCCAGGAGACAGTGGAGGACGAGGTGTGTGGTGGGGGCTGGTGTGCCATGGTCTATGGCAGGGATGTCAAAACTGGCTGCCTGCGGACTGGATGTGTTACGTGCAGGCCATGCCCAATTTAGCTCCACAAAGGGGAAAAATATCATGAAACGTCACATGATAGCAGCATGACGCTGCGAGTTTGATACCCGTGGTCCATGGAGTTATGAAGAGTCAGACATGATATCAAGCACAGGTAATCAGGAAGCCCAGCCAGTTCAAATGAATATCAAGGTTAATTGCAAACATATTTCAGATTCTTGTAGAGAGCATAAGTTACCAATATATACAAAAATAGAAACCTGGGCAAAACATTCAGTTTTATAGCTGCTATTCTTCCCAGCAAGGATAGTTGTAACTTCTTCCAATTCTCCATTTCTTTCCATACCTTCTGCCACAATACTTCATAATTACTTTTGTATAATTTCACATTTGAAGTTGTAATATATATTCCTAAATATTTAACCTTTTTAACGATTTCAAAACCTGTAGATCTTTCTAACTTTTCTTTTTGTTGTATATTCATATTTTTAGCTATCATCTTTGTCTTTTGCTGATTCACCTTAAATCCAGATACTTTACCATACTCACCAATTATTTCTTTTAAACCAGTAGCTGAATATATTGGTTGAGATACAGTAACAACCAAGTCATCTGCAAAGGCTCTTAATGTATAATCTTGATGTTTAATTCTAATTCCCTTTATTCGATCGGAACCACGTATTTTATTCAAAAGAATTTCTAAAGTTAAAATAAAAAGTAATGGAGACAAGGGGCATCCCTGTCTCGTCCCTTTCCCAATTTTAAATGTTTCTGTTAACCTACCATTTACTATTATTTGTGCTGTTTGCTTCTGATATAATGCTTGTAAATGTTGTACCTTGATGAACGTATCTTTTCTTTTATGTACACTGAGAGCATATGCACCAAGACAAATTCCTTGTGTGTCCAATCACACTTGGCCAATAAAATTCTATTCTATTCTATTCTATTCTAATTGCCAAATTAAAATAATCCCCAAATCTATTACTTTAAACAAAAACTGCCAATCCAATCTGTCAAAAGCTTTTTCAGCATCCAGAAAAAAGAGTGCCGCTGAGACTTGGTTGTTTCGTTCCAAATATTCAAGTAAATTTACTATTTGCCTCACATTATATCTCATCTGCCTACCCTTAACAAATCCTGATTGATCATTATGAATTATTTGATTCATCACTGGCACTAATCTATTAGCAAGTATCTTGGCAAATATCTTGTAATCAGTATTTATTATTATTATTATTTATTATATTTGTATACCGCCCATCTCCCGAAGGACTCACAGTCAAAAAAAAAACCAAAAAAAATATAATACATAAAAAACAGCTAAAAGAATAGATAGTTACATTCAATTGATGCTCTAACTTTTAAATACAAATTTAAAAGTGATATTGGCCTATAATTCTCTGCTTTAATACTATCTCGATCTTCCTTCGGTATTAACGAAATAAAAGCTGTCCTCCATGAAGGGGGAACATCCCCTCCCATTTGAATTTTATTAAATAACTCTTTAAGTGGTTCAACCATCTCATTTTGTAAATTTGTATAATAAACAGCTGTTAAACCATCTGTACCTGGTGCTTTACCGATTTTAAGCTGCTTAATTGCTAACATAATTTCCTCTGAAGTAATTAATTGATTCAATTCTTCCCTTTGATTTTCTGTAAGCTCACAAATATCTTGTTGTTGTAAATATATTTCTATCTCTGTATCATCAATCATATCCCTAGTATATAACTTTGTATAATACTCTAAAAACGCTTCTTTAATCAAATTCTTTTGATACACTTCTTTGCCTCTATATTCTATTTTATCAATCGTTCGTAATTTCTGTTTTTTCCTTATTAAATAGGCAGGCCATCTTCCTGGTTTGTTAGCATTATTGAACATATTATGTTTTACATATTGTAAATTAATTGTACTTGATCTGCCATGTTAAACTGACCTCTTAATATATTTATTGATTCTTTTATTTTACTATTTTCTATTTATCAATAATTGTTCTTTCTTTTTAATTTCCTCTTCCAATTCCTTTTTCTTTTTCTGCAGTTTATTTCTATATTTAATATTCATTTGTATAAGATTTCCTCTCATATAGAATAGAATAGAATAGAATAGAATAGAATAGAATAGAATAGAATAGAATAGAATAGAATAGAATTTTTTATTGGCCAAGTGTGATTGGACACACAAGGAATTTGTCTTGGTGCATATGCTCTCAGTGTACATAAAAGAAAAGATACGTTCATCAAGGTACGACATTTACAACACAATTGATGGTCAATATATCAATATAAATCATAAGGATTGCCAGCAACAAGTTATAGTCATACAGTCATAAGTGGAAAAAGATTGGTGATGGGAACTATGAGAAGATTAATAGTAGTGCAGATTCAATAAATAGTCTGACAGTGTTGATGGAATTATTTGTTTAGCAGAGTGATGGCCTTCGGGAAAAAACTGTTCTTGTGTCTAGTTGTTCTGGTGTGCAGTGCTCTATAGCGTCGTTTTGAGGGTAGAGGTTGAAACAGTTTATGTCCAGGATGTGAGGGATCTGTAAATATTTTCACGGCCCTCTTTTTGATTCGTGCAGTATACAGGTCCTCAATGGAAGGCAGGTTGGTAGCAATTGTTTTTTCTGCAGTTCTAATTATCCTCTGAAGTCTGTGTTTTTCTTGTTGGGTTGCAGAACCGAACCAGACAGTTATAGAGGTGCAAATGACAGACTCAATAATTCCTCTGTAGAATTGGATCAGCAGCTCCTTGGGCAGTTTGAGCTTACTGAGTTGGCGCAGAAAGAACATTCTTTGTTGTCCTTTTTTAATGATGTTTTTGATATTAGTTTTACTAGCATCCCAAATCATCTCTATAGAAGAAGTAACTCATTATTGATGCACTTGACCCCTCCCTTGGGCTCAGCCCTGGTCATCTCCTACATAGCACTTAACAACTGAACAATAAAAAACATTTCTTTGATTTTCCTCTTCATCTCTGAATCTTATATGTCTGCTTTATCTATGGATGTTCATTTTTTTATAGTGAAAAATATGAAACTTTTTTGGGACTCATGCAACTTCAAATATAACAATTAATATAGTAATTATCATATTAAAATAGTAATTAGAAGTCTATCAAATCAGAAAATTTAGTTCCAACAGAAATTAAATATTAGCTCTCTGGGTCAAACTAAAATAGTAAAATTGTATATATCTCCCTCAGCTTTGAGATTTAACCAACTGTTGCTTCAATGATAAAGATTCACATTTTAACTGCAGTTAATAAATTCCAAAGTAGCTATTGATGATCTTGTCGAGTGGATTCATCTTAGGAGTGAGACTTATGGTGTAATTTAACATCAGATGTACAGTACTGTCTGTACAGGAGAATTATATATGCCACCTACATGTAAATCTTCTGGAGCAGATATTTATACTATGCAATGATATAATAATTATAAGAAACTGAGATGTTGCTGATGAGTTAAAATGATTTGGGGGCATAATTTGTACCACATAAATAAGTAGGCATCAATAGTCTCCTTCAAGAATGGAACTGGAAAGAGGAACATTTTTGTTTTCTATTTATTTCCCCCTTTATTTTGTTTCTGCTCTGGATAAATTATAATGTATAATTTTTGAAACAGGGAGTCTCCCTATGTGATTTTTAAAACAATACTAATTGCACAACATTTCATGTGCTGCTCACATTAGATATTGTTTTCCTACTTTTGGAGAATACGTGAAATATGAAGGCTGTCATGGTGTGACATGGTGTGTCAGTCATGTGAATTTTAACTGAGTGAGAGAAAGAAGTCCTGAGCAGAGATAATTCCTTAGTGTGACTTCAGTCATGCAGTGTGCTTAACTAATACCTGCTAATTTAGTCAGAACTGGGTGATGGATGGGATTAACACCACATTATGTTGAGAAACATAGACTTAATAAATTAAGCAGGATCAGGCCTAATTGGTACTTCATTTCAAGAATACCAGGCATGTAAATTAGATTGCCTTTACTAGCCTATGCAAGGGCTCATGGAATATCTGTTGAAGACAGGATGTGAACTAACAATAAAGGAGAATATTTAAAGCTCAGGCTTGAAATGAGAGGTCCTTGGTGCTCTCTGAGCTTGCTTGTTTTCTTGAAAATGTTTCATTACCCTAATTAGGTAACATTTATTTTATTTATTTTTATTTATTTATTTCGTCAAACACATATTAGATAATATAAAAAAGCATAAATTGAAAACATAAAATGAATACAACTAAAGGGAACATAAGGACAGGAATGGTAGGCACGCTGGTGCTCTTATGCACTCCCCTTACAGACCTCTTAGGAATGGGGTGAGGTCAACAGTAGGCAGTTTTGAGTTAAAGATTTGGGGATTTGGGGATGAGACCACGGAGTCATTCCAGGCATTAACAACTCTTTTACTGAAGTCATATTTTCTACAGTCGAGATTAGAGTGGTTCACTTTAAGTTTGAATCTATTGTGTGCTCATGTATTGTTGTAGTTGAAGCTGAAGTAGTCATTGACAGGAAGGACATTGTAGCAGATGATTTTATGAGCTAAGCTCAGGTCATACCGAAGGTGGCGCAGTTCTAAATTTTCTAAACCCAGAATTTCAAGTCTGGTGGCATAAGGTATTTTGTTGCAAGCGGAGGAGTGGAGGACTCTTCTTGTAAATATTTCTGGACACGTTCAATTGTATTAATGTCCGATATGCAGTGTGAGTTCCAGACAGTTTACATTCTGGTGTCTTGCCTGTCTGTGTGGATGTGGGGGGTGGTTGTAGGGATTCTTTGGTTGGGCTGTTTAGTGATGGCTCTGGCAGTTTCAGATTGGAATATTGTTTATTTTATTTGGTCTGAAGTTAATCTTGGAGTTAATCTATGCTGATCTGAGTGCTGATTACTGGTAGAGAGATGCTGGGGTCTTTTTCTCTTTTGGGCCGGTTGATTATCTTCTTTGCCTAGTCTATAAATGTTGTTAATGTCTACGTGTAGTATAGATGATCATTTCCTTTTTCTGCTGTTCTGGATTGCTGTAGTGTATTTGGGCTAGTTTAAATAAAATCTTTACACAGCTTCTCTTATGGGACTTTGGATTGTTGCTTTGGTAGTGGAGCACATGGTTAGTATGGGTGGGTTTTCTATAGACTTGCATTTCTAGTTTGCCATTATGGTCTCTGCTGATCAGGATATCCAGGAAGGGTAGAATATGAAGAGCACTGGCATTTAGCCGGTTATAATAACTATGACTACACCGGCAATGAAAGCATGAATAGAAAGTTGAGAATTTATTTTTGAAGTGTTTTTTTATGTCTTATTTTGCCCACTCTTTGATTATGAAATTGCAATCCTGGGTCTTATCTCTAGCCTTAGTTTTGTAGGCACACATAGGAAATGGTACCTTAAAGTCAATTTGATTCTTAGAGACTGTTTAGACGAGGTCTCACAGTTTTCTTGACAATCTTTTCAAGAAGTAAGTTTTCTCCTAAGAAACAGTGACTCACCAAAGCTATTCAGGTGGCTTTGTTCCTAAGGCAGGAATAAAACTCCAGTCTTCTGGTTTTTAGCCTATGCCTTAACCACTACACCATCATGGAATTATTCTCTTTACTGACATCCTAATAGAAAGTAGCTAGCTAAATGTTAGGCTTTTCTGCCCACTCCAGATACTTCCTGTAAATTTATTTTTATTTATTTATTTATTTATTTTGTCACAACATCATACAAAAAGATTATATAGTATATACACATATAAACATATATAGGAAGAAGAAAAGAAAAACAATAGGACAGGAACGGTAGGCACGTTTGTGCGCTTATGCACGCCCCTTATGGTCCTCTTAGGAATGGGGTGAGGTCAATAGTAGAAAGTTTTTGGTTAAAGCTGTTAGGATTATGGGAAGAGACCACAGAGTCAGGTAAAGTATTCCAAGCACTGATGATTCTGTTGCAGAAGTCGTATTTTCTGCAATCTAGATTAAAGCGGTTTACATTAAGTTTAAATCTATTGGTTGCCCTTGTATTATTGCAATTAAAGCTGAAGTAGTCTTTGACAGGAAGGACATTACAATAGATGATTCTGTGAGCTAAACTTAGGTCTTGTCGAAGGCGACGGAGTTCCAAGTTTTCTAAGCCTAGGATTTCAAGTCTGGTGGGATAAGGTATTTTGTTGTTTTCAGAGGAATGGAGAACTCTTCTTGTAAAATATTTCTGGACACGTTCAATTGTATTGATGTCAGAGATGTGGTGAGGGTTCCAAACAGGTGAGCTGTATTCTAGAATTGGTCTAGCAAATGTTTTATATGCTCTGGTTAGTAGTGTGGTGGTTTTGGAAAAGAAGCTGCGCAAAATTAGGTTTACAACTCTTAGAGCTTTTTTTGCTATGTAGTTGCAGTGGGCTTTGGCACTTAGATCATTTGACATGAAAACTCCAAGGTCTTTAACGGGATGGGGGTCGTCTGTAAGGTAATGTCCATCTAGTATGTACTTAGTTTTAGAGTTCTTTTTCCTATATGTAAGACTGAGCATTTGCTGGTTGAAATTTGAGCTGCCAATTTTAGACCAAGCGGTTAGATGGTCAAGGTCGTTTTGAATGATAGAAGTGTTGTCTGTGGTGTTAAATAGTTTGACATCGTCAGCAAAGAGAACACAATTACTTGAGATATGGTCACAAAGATCATTAATGTATAGAATAAAGAGTGTTGGTCCAAGGACGCTGCCTTGAGGAACGCCACTCTTGACAGGAACAGGATTTGATAAAGCATTGCCAATTTTGACCACTTGTTGTCTGTTAGACAGAAAAGCAGATATCCATTTGTGGAGGGGTCCTGAGATGCCATAGGATGTTAGTTTAAGGAGAAGTTTATCGTGTACTACTGAGTCAAAAGCTTTGCAGAAGTCTATGTAGATTGCATCTATTGATTTGCCTTGATCTAGATTTGAAGTCCATATGTTTTTGCAGTGGAGAAGTTGTAAGTTACATGATAACTTTTTCCTGAAACCAAATTGTTTGTTGGAGAGTAGGTTGTTAGTTTCTAAGTGTGAGGTAATGGATTGATTGATGATAGATTCCATGACTTTGCAGGTGACGAGCAAAGGGAGATCGGTCTGTAGTTTTCGACTAAGCTGGGGTCTCCTTTTTTGAAGATGGGGATGACTGTGGCTAGTGACCAAAGTTTGGGAAGAGAACTGGTAGTGAAAGCTTTATCAAAGATAATACTTAGGGGTTCAGCTATATTAATGGAAAGTTTTTTTAAGAAATATGCACATAGACCATCAGGTCCAATAGAAAGCGATGGTTTTAAGTTGTGAAGAGCTTTACCAACGTTGTCTTCTGTGAAATCTATATGAGTTAGATCATCATAGTCATTGCTGGTTCGTTTGTGGAATGTTGGATATGTGTTATCGGAGTTAACAAAAACTGAGCCAAAGAAAATGTTGAAGAGGTTTGCTTTGACTGTTTCGTCATTGCATTCTTTGTTGTTAGAATCTTTTAGTGGTGGGATGGATCTTGAATCTTTAAGTTTACTGTTGACAAAATTATAAAAGGCACGATTGGAATTTGTGCGTAAAAGGTTTTCTTCTTGCTTGGTGTGGTAATTTGTGCATTCAGTTTTAATTTGGTTGCATATGTTTCTGTAACGGTTTCTGAAGTTTGTAACATAGCCTTTTTTGTTTCTTTTCCAGAGGGATTTTTTTTTTGATTGAAGCTTTTTTATTGATATGGGTAGTTTGTTTTTCTTGGACATGGTAGTCATTCGTGGTACATATAATTTAATGACTCTATTGATTTCAAGTAGGAAGATTCTATAGAGGTCATCAGCGGTTATGCAGGTTGCAAACAGATTTTGCCAGTTCAGAAGTGAAAGATCGTTGTTTATAAGGTCGTAATTGGCTTTCTTGAAGTTGTAGTTGGGAGTTCTGGTGTTATGACGAATTAAGTATGGACGATATTGAGACGAAAATCAATCATGCAGTGGTCACTGTTTGAAAAAGGTTCTTTAATTTGTATACCGTAAATTGAGTTTGGATTGTTGCAGAAGATGAGGTCAAGGCAGTTGTTGAGTCTTGTATTGTTAGTTACAAGTTGTTCAAGACCTAGGTTTGTAACAGCGTTGTATAGTGTAGTATGGATTGGGTCAGTTGAACATTCATTGGTTGTCCAGTTAATGAGAGGTAGATTTAAGTCACCAAGGAAGATAAGAGGGTATGGGCAAGAGGTAGTCCATGTTAGCATTGAGGTTAGCATATTTGCGTGGGTAATGTCATAGTCGGGGCTCTGTAGCATAGTAAGAATCAAGAGTAGTGTCAAGGGATAGGTCGCATACTATGGTTTCAGGAAGAGAGAGTTTATGTGCTACTTGGATATTTTTTAGATTCAGTGTCTTTTTGTAAAAGATAGCCACTCCACCACCTCTTCGGTTTTCCCGATCTGATCGATAGACTTGATATTCTTTGTTTGAGATAATGGAGTCAGGAAGGGATGAATTCAGCCATGTTTCACAAACAAAAATGATATCAAATGTGCCACTGTTTAATAAGAGGATAAATTCAGGTAATTTGTTGACTATGCTTCTTGCATTTATCAATTTGCATTTGAGATCTGATATGATTGGTGTTGAAGAGGTAAGGGGCGTGCATACCTAGTTTTGGGTGTTAGTAGGTTGGGGGTTGTGGACAATAGATGGTTGTATAGATGGTTGGATGGTAGTTTGGGTGTTTGGATGGATGGTTGTTTGGATGGCTGGTTGGGTGGATTGTTGGGTGGCTGTTTGGATGGCTGGTTGGATGGCTGTTTGGATGGCTGCTTGGATGGCTGCTTGGATGGCTGTTTGGATGGTTGGTTGGATGGTTGGTTGGATGGCTGGTTGGATTGTTGATTGGATGGCTGTTGGTTGGATAGTTGGTAAGATGGTTGGTTGAATGGGAGGTAGGGGGATGGGTACTTGGTTGAATACTGGGATGGCTGGTTGATTGTTATGGGTGATGGGGGGTTTGGAGGTGATTTTTTGATTGCAGGTTTTATTTTTTATGCAATCAGCATGGTAGTCGATGTATAGGTTGGATTCACCATTGTCTTGTCTTCTTTTAAGTTCTGTGCGAAGTTCACGAGAGCGTATCCTTTGTAGAAAGGATAGGTCAGGACGTGATCTAAGTTTACTGTAGGTAGGGTTGGATTTAGCAATTGAGTTTATAGTCTTTATGAATTTGCGTTTGCTGTCCTCATTAGTGCATATAACTCTACAAAATCTTGGTGCTGTTGTCCCATCGCTGTTTTTATATTCTGGTCCATCTCTGGAGACAGCAATTATTTCATTTGGGGAGATGGTTGATGAATTATAATTTCCAATGATGTTGTGAATCTTATTGATATCTGGTTCATTTGTGTTTTCAAGTCCAAATAATATTGCATTATTTTATTTTTGTCCTCTCCATTGCATCTCTGATTAGTTGATTAGTAGTTGTTTGTTGATTGGGTTGTGTTGTATTAATTTGATGTCTAGGTTGAGTTGTAAGTTGTATATTTTGTGGTGATAGATGAGTTTGGAAGAGATTTAGATCATTAGAGTTTTCATTTTTTAGTGTTGAAATTTGTTTTATCAAATCTGTGAAACTTTGTTCAATAACTGATAGAATTTTTTTTTCTAAGTTTTGTTCAATATTTTGAATTCTTTTTTCTAGGTTTTGTTCAATATTATGAATTCTTTTTTCTAGGTTTTGTTCAATAGCTTGTAATCTTTTATCTATGTTTTGTTCAATAGTTGTTAATCTTGATTCTAAGATTTTATCAGCGTTTGATTTTCTGGCTGGCATAATGATGATCTTTCTTATTCCTTTGTTTTATTTTATTTTTATTTTATTTTATTTATTTATTATTATTTTATTTTAGTAATGATTAAGTGTCTGTCACTTAATCAATTATCTTTGATTTTATATCTGTCTCTTTAACTTTAAATGGTAGTCAATTTGGCAGTTGCTATGGTAATAGGGAGTTACTATGGTAACAGTGAGATTTGGCGGGAAATTTAAAATGGTGAGATAGGGTGGTTGGAGAAGCTTCTTTACAGGTGGCTGTAATGGCGGGAGATTCAAAAAGTCAGTAGAGGCCGGGAGACTGGAGTCTCCTAGGAACTCACCAGTAGTCCTGCAGCAGTCCTGCCGATTGGGGGATAGGTTGATTAGGGTTGTTGTAAATGTTGCTGGGCTTTTATCTCCTTGGTGGGAAATTTAAAGTTTGTAGCAATGTGGGAGGGCGATGATGGAGGGCGGTGATGGCAGCGGTGCGACTCACGGTATCGGCAGCGGCAGCGGCAGTCCCGGGTCTGGTGGGGTGGCTTTAGTGGTTTCGGGTGTCTCCAGCCGCCTTTAATGCGGTAGCGGTGGTCTCGGGTCTGGCGGCGGCTCTGGCGGCACAAGCGGCAGCGGCAATCTCAGGGCTGGCGGCAGCTCTGGCGGCGGCTCTGGCGGCGGCTCAGGGCTGGCGGCAGCGGCAGCGGCAGCGGCAGCGGCAGCGGCAGCGGCAGCGGCAGCGGCAGTCTCAGGGCTGGCGGCAGCTCTGGCGGCGGCTCTGGCGGCACAAGCGGCAGCGGCAGTCTCAGGGCTGGCGGCGGCTCAGGGCTGGCGGCGGTAGCGGGCGGCGTGGCTGCGGCGTGGCTGCGGCAGTCCAGGCTCCGGCGGTCTCCGACTCTTCGCCCACCGCCTGAGTCCTCAGCAGCCTGGAAGAACCTCGGCAGCCTCAATCCACGGCAGCCTGGAAAAACCTTCGGCTCTGGAGTATCGCCAGCAAGGAATCTTCGGGGAAACTGCTCTCCTAAGAGCTCAAAAGAGCCCTTTTACAGAGAGCATTTCTCCGGTGCAACCTTCCTGGTCGCCATCTTCCGGTGCATTTAAACCTTAATACTATCAAATTTACAAAATTTACTGAAGTAGTTTTTATAAGTTGGACCCCATTTCCAGGGTCAGAAACGCTGCCTTCAGCCATGTGACAGGAAATGAAAACAGTGTGCATTCTCTAAATTAGATTATCTTGACTTTGTGGTACAAGATCCAAATAGTGCAGGATAAACTATGATTACATCATGTGTGCTATGTGAACTAGTTTCATAATATACTAGTTTCACGAAGTTAGTAGATGGATAGTTCTTCTAGTGTGTGAGATGTTCTTTTCTCAAATTCACTGTACTCATGAAGATAAGGGAAGAATGAAAAGGCTGAAAACAGTCTTGCTTTAAGTCGCTGGAGCTTACAGGAAGTGGTCAATGAAAGTGTGTCTTGTTATTATTTCATTTCTTTGTAAAGCCCAATATTTGAGTATTAATATGCAGTCCATGAATGGCTCAAGCAAACTGGGAAGAAAAAAACAAACAAAAAGCCAACACTCAATATTGCACAAAGGCTATCATTTGTCCAGGATTTTTTTAATATATCAATCTAAATATTTATTTGAAATGTCAATAAGAACACAGTGTAATCTGGAGTGGGGGAAATGGACTAGGGGCACTAATACCATAAGTTTCCTTCAATCTTACATAAGAAGTTTTCAGCTATCATGTCAGACGTTTTTCTCGGACTTCAGATTTATCAATGTGTTTCTAATGATTGGAACATTAACTTCAATGGAGAAAGACAATGGAGAAAAAAATGACACTGATGTAGGATACAATGAGAAATTAAGTGTGACTGGAAAGAAGAGTGCTCAAATAATATTCAAGAGCTGGCCTCTTAGAAATTTTAAAAACTCTACATATATCTGCAAGAACAAGATTTTAATAGTCTAGAAGCACTTCTCTATTTCAGGAAACATTGAGCAATTATGTAGAATAAAAACATATTATTAAATTGACTCAAGGACTTCACATTTCCATTGCTGTATTGCAATGCTGTTCCGCCTTAGCAACTTTCAAATGTGTGGACTTCAACTCTCAGAAATTCCCAGACAATGTATTGGGAGTTGAAGTCCATACATCTTAAAGTTGTGATACACTGCTGTATACTGTTTTTGTTTTAAAACTTCCCAGAATTATAGAAGTGTAGAGTTGGGAAAGGCTGTTTAGATCATGAGTTCAATCCAAGAATCCATAGATTTAAAAACACCTATGGCACACCTGTTCCTTTGTTTCTTTTTTCCTAAGTAACAAAGTCTGCCTTGTCTGACTTAAATGTCATTATGTTCTTTTCAGCCCACTTCAAGATTGATTTTTTTCCCCTGCCTACCTTTTAGGATATTAACTATGGCACCAACTTTTCTACCATCTGCAAATTTTATTAATGATCTGCAAGTCAGTAATGAAAAGGATGAAGAGAATAAAGCCCAGACTGACCCCTTCAACAACCTACCTGTTTTCTTATTTCAATGTGAAAGGTAACATTAATGGCTATTTTTCTGAGTGCTGTTTTTAAACCGGACGTGAATCTAGATAATAAACATACTCTGAAGGAAAACTATTTTGTCATAAAATCTTTATGAATTGTTACTCCAAAACTTTATGTCATTTTAGCCATTCCACCTTTGTCTGTAAGAAACAAAAGTTCTGTACAAGTAAGCAAATAGCTCTCTTCATTGTTTATTCCCAGACAGTCAAAAATAAATAAATATACACAACCCTTTCCATAAATCACAAAGAATGCACAAAGACCATCTTTTGGAATAAATGATTTGTTCATGTTTAAGGATGTTTTGTTTTCTCTAAATCATTTGGTTTTCCCAGAGAAATGTAATGAAGTCCATCCTGTCATACTAGGTTTCTGAATATAACCCATGACTATATGTAGAAATGCTACTTGTGTTACTTTGTCATAATGTTTTGTGTCCTGGTAGGAGGTTGTTGTTTTTTCTGATTCTTAACGCTAAGAAAAGGTTTTATGCCACAACTGCAATTTTCTCTGGTTGTTTCAGTTGGTTTTTCAATTTTTTATTTTTATTTTTTTTTGTTTACATTTATACCCCGCCCTTCTCCGAAGACTCAGGGCGGCTTACAGTGTATAAGGCAATAGTCTCATTCTATTTGTATATTTTTTTTTACAAAGTCAACTTATTGCCCCCCCAACAATCTGGGTCCTCATTTTACCTACCTTATAAAGGATGGAAGGCTGAATTAAATTAAATTAAATTAAATTAAATTCTTCAACATAGAAAATTGTCTATATTAATTAGTTTGTTAATGAAATTATCATGGATATTTTATCAAAGACTTTACTATGGTTAAGGTATATTTTGCCTGCAGCATTCCTATAATCTACTAAGGAAATTTTCTGATTTTCAAAAAATTAATCTTGACAAATCCATGCTGCCTTCTATTAATTAGTGCATTAATTAATGCAGAAGAGGGCCGTGAAAATATTTGCAGATCCCTCGCATCCTGGACATAAACTGTTTCAACTCCTACCCTCAAAACGACGCTATAGAGCACTGCACACCAGAACAACTAGACACAAGAACAGTTTTTTCCCGAAGGCCATCACTCTGCTAAACAAATAATTCCCTCAACACTGTCAGACTATTTACTGAATCTGCACTACTATTAATCGTTTCATAGCTCCCATCACCAATCTCCTTCCACTTATGACTGTATGACTATAACTTGTTGCTGGCAATCCTTATGATTTATATTGATATATTGATCATCAATTGTGTTGTAAATGTTGTACCTTGATGAACGTATCTTTTCTTTTATGTACACTGAGAGCATATGCACCAAGACAAATTCCTTGTGTGTCCAATCACACTTGGCCAATAAAATTCTATTCTATTCTATTCTATTATTAACAGCATGATTAAAATTCAATCTACTCTAGAAAGTTCCTTTGCTTTCCCCTCATTCCAATTTTGTTTCTTTTTTGAAGATCCAAACATCATTTGTCCTCTTCTGCTTTCTCCATGATTTCTTTAAAGACATTTCAACTAGATCATCAACAAATTCTTCCAACAGTCTAGGATGTGCTCCATATGACCTTGGAGAAGTGAACTCATCCATTATCAATCAATATTTTCTGGCTATGTTTCTATCTGCTCCTTCAATTCACTTTTCAAGTTGTGTATTATCTCATTGGAGTTGACTGAACCAAAGTAAGAATGGATTCATTCTGCATTTTTCTTCTTATCTATTTCCTTTTGCCACCTTTGTGGAGAAAGCAGTTCATATATGTATATACATATATATGTAGGTCTTTGGTTGTTCGGGTTTTCTCCCGTGTAAAATTGGAAATGTCTTGGCAACGTTTCGACGAAGTCTCATTCGTCATCTTCAGGCTTCAGCTTCGTGCTTCTGGGAGCAATGTGTGATCGCAGCTATTTCTTCCTTTTAACTGCTAGTGGGGGTTTGAACTAATTGGGTGGGAGCTTGGCTGTGCTCTGATTGGATGGAGGTTTTTTTGTGCTCTGATTGGCTGGGGGTGTGTCCTGTGTTGGTGGGGGCTTGGTTGTGCTCAATTTAGTCTGTGTTGCAGGGGGATTTGAGCTGGTGAGCTGCATAGCTGTTGTTTGGCTTTGTGGTGGTGCTACATCTTCATAGTGGGTGTCAGTCTGCTGCATGTATGGATTGGAGGGGTTTGAAATGGCTAATGTTGCAGCTGCAGTCTGGCTTCTATATATGTATGTATGTATGTATGTATGTATGTATGTATGTATGTATGTTACAAGATACCTGCACAAAACGCAAAGGATAGAAAGGAAGAAAGAAAGTAAAAGACTATCTCAAGTAAGAAAAAAGGTAGAAGACCACCTTGCCATACATCAAAAATATTTTGAACGTAGATTTCAGAAGATAAAGACTGTACATCACCAGATAAAGACAAATTATGCATTTAAAGACCACGGAGGTGGGAGATACTTCTAATGTAATCTACTGGATCCCCTGCATGGTTTGCAGGTAGGATGGAGCTCTGCAAGCTTAAACACTCAAAGAGCCATTTGGAACCATTTCCCACAGAAAACAAAACCTGGTGGCCATGGCCAACTCAACATCACTCCCACTCAGTCACATGACTCCTCCAGCCATGCCTACCCAGGTTTTGTGGCTTCCAGTGTTTTCTGTGAGAAATGGGTCTCTCTTTCTCTCTCTCTCCCGCCCTCTCCCTGTCTCTCTCTTTCTTTCATTCTGTCCCCTTCTCTCTCTCTCATTTGTTTCCCTCTCTCTCATTCTGTCCCTCCAACATCTCTCATTTTTCTGTCCCTCTCTCTCTCCCCCTTCTCTCTCTCTCTCATTTGTTTCTCTTTCTTTTTCCTTTCTCATTCTCTCTCTTCATCATTTTCTCATTTCTCATTCTCTTTTTCTCCCCTTTTCTCTCTCTCGTTTCTCTCTCTCATTTCTCTCTCTCTCTCTCTCTCTCTCTCTTGCATGTGTGCGCTGCTTGCTGGCAGCAGCATTAGGACACCTTTCAATCAATGCGCCACTCAGCTGGAGGAGTAAATAAGCTCAGGGGGAACAGAGGCCCCACCAAACCTCGCATGCCCACCCCAGGAATCAGGCTCAGAGAAAGCTGAAGTGCTCTCACCAAAGATACTTGCTCGTCAGTTGGTCAATCCACCCATTCTGCCCGCTTGAGCTGACTCTCCCAGACCTGCAACAGCAGGCCAGTGATTGTATGAGAAGGAAGAGGCAGGGTCATCTTCAGGGAAGCCACCATGGTGGCTCATGCTCACTTCTCAGCTGCGGACCTGTCCCCCTTTTCATTGTACTCTATTCCCACCCACCAGCTCTTGTGTTAGCGAGGTTGGTGTCAGCCATGGCCAGGTTTAGCCAGTGTCTCAGGGCAGAGAGCAGGTCATGCGACTGCCAGGGAGCCACAGGAGAAGGGTCAACAAACTGCAGGTTGCCAACACCCAATGAAGGACAAATGGGGAGGAAGCTAACCACCAGATTACAAGAACATAAGTGAGTGGTCAGATCAGGAGACCCGAATTCATTGGTAGCCTCACATTGCAATGAACAAGGACACACATTGGCCATGCCAAAGAAATGATTGAAGCTTGAGAAACGAGTCTCTTGTCAGTTAAAAAAAGTGCTGATTTGCCACCAGCTTATCAAGTACTTAGGAGCCAAGGGGTTGGCAGTACAAGGAAATAACAGCCAATCTCCAGCAATCAACACACCAATCAACCAATAGGAATGTGCCACATAAATACAACTCAAAGAATATCCCAAAGCACATATTCCAGTAGAAAGAAGTTCCCTGAAGATGGACTTCATCATGAGTCTGAAAGCTCAGAAGAGTAAATCTCTGGTTTGGGTGACTGGCCCAGATTTGATCTTGGAGCCAGTATACTGTTCCTTTTATCTTTATTTTATCTTGAACATACTGTATATGAAGGACTTCCTTTTCATTGTTCACTAATCTTATCTTTTCCTATTCTTTAGTTCTCCTGACGCTGTCTTTACAATTAGTAACTTGTCCCTTGTGCTCTGCTCCCCCACCCTCTGTGTCTTCCATAAGCCTTTTGTGTAGCTATGTGTCTTCTTTATTATATACTGAAAGAAACCTGAAAGAATATTCTTTGAAATTGGTAACAGCAATTATCTTCAAATACAAAGTGAAATCTTCACAAGAAATCTAAGTCATGTGATTTCCCAGGAGGAATCATTTATCTCTTTATTATTTATTTAAGGCACACTTTTTATGTTATAAAACCCTTTTAATGTAGTTGATATAAAAACACTACTGGTAAATATTAGAATTAATAAAAAAAATAGTGACAATAAACCAGTTAACATTATTTTATAGTTAGGTAATTTCAAAAATATGTAGTTATTTTAAGATAATTTTCACATCATGTAACTTAAATTGTGAAGTTATTGTTAATTTAAGCTCTTTTGTATGCTACTTCTTGGAAACAGAATCTTTTAAATGTATGTCATTTAACTTATCAAGTGCTTTTCTGAATATAATGCTGGATGCAAACAGCTCAGAAAGAAGGGAAATATTAATCTATAGATCATATTTGATCATTTGCATAATGAATTTTCTTAAACATAGGACAAAGGGTTTTGGTTTCATTCTTTGGCAATGGTGTTGAGGAATGATATTATAACCATTGTAGCATATGAACCACAGTATATGTATGGTTTCTGTCAGTAAATAAGGGTTCATGAATTGGAATAGACATGGTAACAGGTCAGCCAATGGGACTGTTCGGTGACCCAGACAACTGGGAGCTTGGGCATGGCTTAGGTTCATTGATTTGTATATACCGTATTTTTCAGAGTATAAGACTCACCTTTTTCCCCAAAAAAAGAGGGTGAAAATCTGGGTGCGTCTCAAAGGGAGCTTTCAGAGGCTGAAAAAAGCATCAGAAACGAAGCTTCGGAACAGAAGCTCCCAAACAGAGCTTCAGAAAAAAAGCTGCAAACAGAGCTTCAGAAAAAAAGCTCCCAAACAGAGCTTCAGAAAAAAAGTCTCCAAACAGAGCTTTAGAGTCTTTTTTTTCTGAAGCTGTTTAAGAGGCTTTCAGAGGCTTTCAGAGGCAGAAAAAAGTTTTTTCTGAAACAGAAGTTTCAGAGGCAGAAAAAAAACCCAAAAAAGGGGTAAGGCACAGAGCTCACAACCAAGGAACCTATTGCTAAAATTCACCTCAGGGAACAGCTGATTGGGGGTATTCCGGGACGCCAATCGACCTGCCAATCAGCTTTTTTCTTATTTTCCTCCCCAAAAACTAAGGTGCGTCTTATACTCCAGTATGTCTTATACTCCGAAAAATACGGTATATATGAGGGCTTCTGTAATTCTATAGCTTCTGTGATTATTGATTCTGTGCTTCTGGATTCTGAGTTCTGGTTCTGACTTCTGCTATATGGTATTGTATATAAAAAAGTTTCTTATATAAATATGAATCCCACTGAATTCTTTACTTGTGTGCTGGTTGAATTGCTGCAAACTCTAAATTTCCTTACCACAGTTTTGCTATGTACACAAGAACACATTATCTTCGAATTCCATGCATATGTTTCAACAAAATAATGCTTTAAAATGTAGTTTTGGGGGGAAAAATTGCATATCCCTCCCAAAACTCACATTTTATTTATGGAAAAAAAAATATTCCTTGGAATTGGACAAAAAAAAAGATTTTGTTGCTACTTAATTGTATAAGACAGCTGTTTATATGTGCCACCTGTAAAATAGCCTGCTAAAATAACAGAATGTCACAAATATGTTTCTTATTCCTATGTGGATTTGTAACAGATTCTAAATCTTCATGCAGCATTCATCAAGCATCTGTAACATGTTATTATAAATAGTATCCTACTTTCTACATCACACCACAGACAATATGCTGCAATATAGCCAGTGAGCTGAACAATATCCTTACAGAAAATCCCAGGAATGCTAGCCATTTTATTTCATTTCTAATCCCCAGCCAATAAAACACTACAATAGATAAAATTTAAAATACATAAACTGCAATAAAAAAAATATTAGAATGCAAAACAAAAAGCCTCAGAGCTGAAATAATAATGAGAAAAGGGTAACATCTGCTTTCTGCAAGCCATAGCTATTACTAAAAACTAGGAGATTGTGATGGATAATCTCTCTGGAGGGGAGGAGAGATGATGGACCACAGTGAAGGGGATATTTCCCAGGAAGGAAATGAATGCAATGAAGAGAGTTAAAGTAGCCACTCCCTAGAATCTCCCTCTAAGGGTGAGAGTAGTAAATGTTTTGTCTGACAAGATTCTGTCTATGTTGGTGTGAGCAAGAGGGAGTGGGAGAAGGAGGGAGAGGGAAAGAGAGAGAACTGAATTTTGGCTAGATTGTTCTGTTCAGTTGCTGGACTAAGCCTAATGGCAAACTTTATAGCCTGAATTATGTCTTGCAAATGGAAGATTGAAATGTATTGATCAGAGAGAAAACTAAACTTGCTGATAATCAGCTACATGGGTTGCCATGGGTTGTACAATGGGTGCCTAACAATATATGAGTTACTAACTCAATCTTTGCTCCTGAGTAGAAACACGTATGATTGATATATGGAAAACTAATATATCTGTATATAATCTCCATAAGTGATAGTGTATCAATTCAAGGTAAAGTACAAAATCTCCTATGTGAAACATTAGAATGGTTATAGATGTATTCAGGATATGGAGAACCTGTAATTTTTTTTTCATAATTGGGATGATACTTGTGGGCCTATCAAATACTCTGTTCACATTTATTTAGGGCAGGGGTATTCAAACTTGGCAACTTGAAGACTTGTGGACTTCAACTCCTAGAATTCCTCAGTCAGCAAACCTTTGCTGGCTGAGGAATTCTGAGAGTTGAAGTCCACAAGTCTTCAAGTTGCCAAGTTTGAACACCCCTGATTTAGAACTTTATCTTAATTTCCTGAGTTTTATTTCATTTTAACATGCATTAACATTCCTTCATATAAGATTGAGTTTTGTTTTGCTTTGTTTTGTGTTCTTTTGTTATTGCATTTGAAACAGATTTTACTCCTGGCAACTATATGGACAAATCTAATCCATTTTCTAAGCCAGCGGTCACCAACTGGTGGTCTGTGAGAAAATTTTGGTGGTCCACAGAAAAATTATTTGCATTTTTTTATATTGCACTAAATCAGGAGTCCTCAAACTAAGGTCCTTGGCCTGGATACGTGCAATGAACATTTATATTGTTGCAAAGAGTCTCCCACTTTGGGGTCTTCTTGTGTGGGCTGGAGGGGGGCCGAAATTCCAACCTGGGGTCTGCTTCAGCCTCTTGGTGCGTGGCTTTGGGCAAAGGCTGGAGGGAAGTGCTGCTAGTGGCGAAGAGCCAGAGGGCCTTGTTCCAGTGGGACAGCATCATGGCCTGGAACTGGCTGAACCATCTCAGCCTGCTGAGTCAGATCCAATTTGAACGGTCAGATCCAATTTGAACTGAGCTGTTTTGCCAACTTTTTCTCATGGTGGCTGCTTAGCTCCAACAACTGCTTCCTGGTGGAGCCCTAAGGAGGCCAGGTGGGGAGGCAAGGAGTGGCTGGGAGGGGAGGGGTGAGTAGAGGCTGGCGAGACACCTCTTGATGTAAGTGACACCGAGTACGCCACGCCACCCAGTCACATGACCACTTAGCCACACCCACCAAGCCAGTCATTAGGCAGATCATATTACTGGTCCACCAGATTTAAAATTATGAATTTAGTGGTCCCTGAAGTCCAGAAGGTTGGTGACCCCTGTTCTAAGCAGTGTTTGCCATTGGCTTTTTCTTAGCCTAAAGTCACCAAGTTTGTGGTCTGAAGTCACCACGTTGACTTCAATGCATAATGCAGCATTAGAAGCCAGGTTTCTTCACTCCTAGTCCAACACCTTAATCACAAATCTGGCTCTCAGTATTTTTTTTTTTTGTTTACATTTATATCACGCCCTTCTCCGAAGACTCAGGGCGGCTTACAGTGTGTAAGGCAATAGTCTTGTTCTATTTGTATATTTACAAAGTCAACTTATTGCCCCCCTCCAATAATCTGGGTCCTCATTTTACCTACCTTATAAAGGATGGAAGGCTTAGTCAACCTTGGTCCTGGTGGGGCTTGAACCTGCAGTAATTGCAGGCAGCTGTGTTTAATAACAGGCTTCTTACAGCCTGAGCCACACCACGGCCCTAAGTATAAGCATGTTAGGACATATTAACTGAGATAGTAGTTATCCAAATCAACCCTCCATTTTTAACATAACAATAAAATTTAATAAACATTAACCAACTGAAACTACTTAATTATTATATTCAAAGTTTATGCCAAGATAAAGAAAGAAAACTGTTTGGTTTCTTCCTAATTTTTTTTGGCAACACAAATGGGAATATGGGATTAAAAGATGGGTCTGAGGATCACAAGTGGTCTACATTCCAATATGTTATGTGTGCCTACATTTTCCTGGATTTTTCTCTTCAATTTCAAATTATCCATCCAATGGATTTTAATACTAAGCACAAATCATTTTATTTCTTTATTTATCAAATTTCTATACCATTCATCACACATGTGTACCCCTGAATTAGAACTCTAATTTTTGGTTCCAGATCATCACTCTATATAGGTTCTCCTATTTAAAATCTATGCTATAAAACCTGCTACTTCTTATAAAATAACAGCTACACAGAACATTTCTTAAATAATTTTCCTATTGTTCTTGTTCTGCTTTATACATCTCTCTACTTTTCTCTGTCCCTCCCTCCCTCCCACCTCTCTTCAGTCATTGTTCCAAAAAACCTGAATTTCAAAAATCCCAATAATTTCTAAATCTCTTTTCTGAATTTTATCAAGCCAATGAAAAACTTATTTCCTTAATAAGACATAATGTATTCTCTTGGTGGTTTCCGTGTGTGTGTGTGTGTGTGTGTGTGTGTGTGTGTGTGTGTGAGAGAGAGAGAGAGAGAGAGAGAGAGAGAGAGAGAGAGAGAGAGAGAGAGAGAGAGAGAGAGAATACTGTTTGTATAATAGCATACATTACATCTTTATTATTAAGACTTTTGTTATGTTAGTATCTCATATATTTAGTTTAATTCTTGTGTCATATATTTTCAACTTTCACTGGCCATTGACTGAATAAACAGTATTTCACACACATACACACAGCTCTATGTCATGCTGGCAGCATCCCTAAAAAGATAAGATCCATGAGGGTAGCATAGTGAGTGGACAGCTCTACATACAGTGAAGATACAACCAAAAAAAATGTTGAGGCTGTAGGTCCTTTACTGGAAAACATAATGCTATAGTTGGCAGTTTGCTGATAGCATAGATTGGAGAGGAGTGGGATAAAACAGCATTCCTTATATGCTGTGATTTACTTCTGACCAGAACTTATGGTTGTGCTTTATCTGCTTGGGCAGCCTGTATATTTTGAGATCAAAATCCAGTTGAATGCAGAAATTAGCAATATTGAACAGGCAATGTTGAGGCAGAAGCATCTGAATCTTAAATGATGCAATCAGTGGATAGACTCATTAGAAGCACTTGGCAAAGCTTCCTACACTGAGCTACTGTGCCATGCAGTTAAGAACTAATAACTGAAAGGCATCATAACATGAATTCTTGGTCGCTTTAAATATAGCACTTGTCTTTTATGTAGGGTTGACGGTGTTTGCCTCCCTGAAAAGATGTTAAAATAATTAGGGAAATAGTGCATGTAGCGCTCTTTGGCTTTAAGGAATGTGCGACACCAGCTGAGCTCCATTTTTTTCCCTCCATTTTTTTTCAATACTGCCATATTTAAGAAACACATGACATGGCATCAATATGGACACCAGTCATTTTTGGTTGTATGAGGAATACCATTTGCAGGACACATAAAATCAAATGAAATATTTATTACAAGATTGATTCAGGACAAAACTGCCTGAGAATTGTCCTCAATGGAAAAAAAAGCAGTGGAAAGAAAGAAAAAGAAAGACAAGGAAGGAAGGAAGGAAGGAAGGAAGGAAGGAAGGAAAGGAAAGGAAAGGAAAGGAAAGGAAAGGAAAGGAAAGGAAAGGAAAGGAAAGGAAAGGAAAGGAAAGGAAAAGAAAAGAAAAGAAAAGAAAAGAAAAGAAAAGAAAAGAAAAGAAAAGAAAAGAAAAGAAAAGAAAAGAAAAGAAAAGAAAAGAAAAGAAAAAAGAAAAGAAAAGAAGGGGGCAGGGAGGAGGCAAGAGGGAAGGGGAGCATATACCAAAGTTGCAGATTGGAGAATTTCATTCAAGGGTTATCCCAAAGATGCTTTTTCAAGAGGCAACTGGACTTTCTGGTTTTTCTCGCTTCTCATCAGCTGTCTGCAAGTAGTATAAATCCTTCCATTCCATACCATCCAGTCAGAGCTGAAGAAGCTTCTTGGATGAGAAGTGAAACGTCTTCAGAGAAAAAACAGAAAGTCCAGTTGCCTTTTGAAAAAGCACCTTTGGGACAATCATGACCTGGATGACTGAGAATGTCCATAAACATTCAAGGTTTAGGACCATGGGAAATTCTTATTCAATTCTTGAAACAAGGTGGTATATTTGTATTGGGGGAAGACATAATAACCTGGTAACTACTATTTATGCCATTTCACTCATTAATAATGGTCAGGTGCGCAAAATTTTTTTTTTGCTGATGGAACAACAGTAGTCCAAAAATAGAAGGGGGAAAGGCCCTGGATCATCTTAAATTGCAGTTGTTCTTTATGTCACATAACGTAGATCAAATCTAAATGAAACCTAAAAGAAAGTCTGAGATACAATAATAGTTATTTGCCCTTTGGCATGCTCTTACATTACATGTATGTATCTGAAATACTCAGTTTAAGTTTACAGATATTAAAAATAGCATTGTTCCAATTATGGGAGAAAGGAATAGAAATAAGTACAATAATTCAATCATGTTTGTATCTGATATCTTTAGTCAGCTTTTTATGAATCTTTGGAGTATTTTTTATTGCCTGTGTCCCAATTTTACTTTTATAGCTTTCTCTGCACGTCACTGCTTCTATGCTGCTAACATTTTACTCCAACAGAGTGAATATCAGAAAAACGTGGTGGACTATTCACTTCTTTCACCACTGCAAATCATCCAACTCTTTTGAAAAATCTTTTGATTTTTAAAAAGATGGAGGAAAAGAAATAATAAAGGGGAAAAATTTTATTCTAAGTCAAGAACATCAAACCAATAAATAAATAAATAAATCTGAAACACAATTCCACAAAACCTAAATTTGTCTTAATTCATTATTTAGGGACTTTTCATTCCTAAAGTTCCACAAACAAAGCAGGAAAACATCAAAAGTAATATAAATACATTTGTCATAAAAGTGGAGAGTTGAGGACATGAAGATGTTTAACAGAAAGATTGTGAACAAGTGTCCATTCAATTTTTCAACATATCTGGCATCAACTAGAGAATAAATTCTGCAGTGAAGTGGGAGCGAGTGGGAGATTAAACAGATTCCTGTCGTGCCCAGCTGATGACTTGTCATCCAAAAAGCGAAGGAAGAACTAGAGAGTCAGCTATACTGAACCTAATTCTTACTTATAGGGAAGAAATGGTTGAGGAAGTGGAAGTTGTAGGAATTTGGGAGAAAGGTGACCATGTCGAATTAGAATTCACTGTAATGAAGGCACAGGTAATTAACAAAGTCAGACCAGCGTTTATAATTTTAAGAGAGCTGACTTCAACAAAGAGAGATAAAATATTCCATGGATCGAAATCCTAGGGCAAAAAACATCTCAGAATATCTGGAAAACTCTGAAAAATGATATTATAAAAATTTAAACAAAAACAATGCCACAGACAAGGAAAAACAAGAAATACCAAATGAAACCTGAATGATTGCACAAAGAACTCTTTGACAAACTGAGTGTTATGAATCTGTCAGAGGCCAGCTCCAACAAGGAGGATGAGTTTGAACTGGGGATATTAGGAAAAGTTGATGTGGAGCAGCTGGAAACTGCAAAGAGTGCCACGACTGACAAGAACGGAGTTCTGAAAATGTAGGGAAGTGGGGTGAGCATTTCACTGTGCAAGCGGCAGCCTGTGCAAGCAGCTGCCTGTGCAAGCAGCTGCCTGTGCAAGCAGAAGAACAAGAGATGGATGAGGCACAGTAGCAGGGTTGATTCCAATGAGGAACAGTTGTTACCTTACCCAATCCATGAATGAGTAGAGTTGAATGCTGAGAGGCACAGAGGACATTGGGGAGTCTACTCGCAAGGAATCAGCCTTGCCCCTTCTAATAAGAAACACTGGCTGGTGTTGACTTAAGTGGACAGAGAGGATCAGTTGGTTGTTGGAGACAACGGTTTGCAATCTGTTGTCTTGTACATGCTCTTTGACCTCTTTGTGCTTTAAATCTCTTGACTTCCCATTGACTTTGTTGTGCCTTGACTCTGTGTTGACCTCCTCATGCCTTGAACAAGAGATGCCTTGACTCCTTGGACTCTGGGTTGATTTTCTAATGCCTTGAATTTGAACCTATTGATTTTATATTGACTTCTTTGGGCTTCAAACTCATGGAACTGTATTTGCCAGTGTCATGATACAAAGCCTGAGAGTTGGGATGATTTATCTGGCTAACATCTTCTTCCCTCCTCACCCCCCTTCAAATGCCTCAAATGCAGATAGGACTGTGGCTTATTGGGAACTTACTTCTGAAGGATTGCACTTGCAGTTGGGACCTGGAGATTGACAAAGGGGATTGCCTGTATGAAATAAACACGTTGAACTCTGCTTGTGTGCACATGCATGGACTGGAACAGGACACTGAGGGACAAAAGTGATATATATAAAAAATGTAAACAGAATCATGTAACTAGAACAGAATACCAGCAAATAGCCTGAATTTGGAGTCTGGAAGGCTAAAGGTAAGAATGAACTAAGGCTTTCAATAAATTCGAAAAATAACCAAAAAAAAAGTTTCTTTGTAAGGAACCAAAAGAAAGTCAAAGAAATTCTACTAATGGAATAAGATGGCAAGAAGATGATGGGAAGCAATTGTACCATTTTACACCACACTAGCAAGACCACACTTGGAATAGTGTGTCCAGATGTGGTCATTAAGATACAAAACAGATGCTGAAGCCTTAGAAGCCCTAAATGTAAAGCATCTAACCCATTTTGATATAGACAATTCAATATCATGCACCAATACCGAACAGCCAAAATAAAGATGATCCCTAAAATTCAAACTGTCACAATGCAAAGATCCCCATACACACTGTAATTTAAGTGAAATGTCCAAAATCACTAGAAAAACTTTAACCAACAAGTGGTTACTACATCAGAAATTATTAAAAACAACTGATGTTCAGCTGAGATTGTGTTGTTGAGAAGTGACTTACAATGTGACTAAGTAATGTATAGAACATTGTCAGACTTATTGTGGAAGGAATCAGCAAGATGCAATATACAGCATTATCTTCTTTGGATGTTATTGGATTAGGATCATTTAAGGAAAATTACATAGATGTTGCTTTGCAGTAAATCTGTACAGTCATAATGGACTAAATGCTGTGCTCTCCCATTATATTGTACCATAAATCTATGAATAAAAGTCAGCCTTGGGAAGAAGAAAGGAATGCATGCACAGTGAAAAACAAATTGACCAAGTTTAGGAGGCAGAGGATTGGAGATTGATAAAGACTATTAGGAATAATTCCAAATTAGTATTGGAACCATAACACAATATCATTTTTTGTTTTGTAGCAAACTCTAGCTAGCTAAATATACTTAAAGGACAAAGAGATTACAAATAAGCACAACATGAGTCTAGCAGTCTTATCTCTGTTGGAGAAATTCTTCCCACAGAGTTCTTTTTAATATTTTTTTTAATAATAACATTCTTCCAAGGAGCTCAAGTTGTTTATTACCATTTTGGAGGCAGCAAAAGCAAAACTTAAAAGTTTGAAGAGTTGCAACCCTCTTATAGAGATGCTAATTATAACACATGATTTGGTGCAACAGAATTATTGATTGAACACGAGAGCATAAATTGATGGGATATACATTACATCTTGATGAGGTAAGAGCAATGAAGTAATGAAGGTGATGCTACAAAGACAATAACATATTCTTATATGCTTTGTCAGAGGCAAACACTATGTTTTTGAATAAAAGTTTCTATAGGTCTTCCAGGGGTGTGATGGCTCAGTGGTTAAGATGCTGGGCTTGTTGGCTGGAAAATCAACATCCCCGGTTCAAGACTCAAGTGCAATGCAAAAGGGCAAACTCCCATTACTTTCCCCAGCTCCTGCCCATTTAGCAGTTCGAAATCATACAAATGCAAGTAGCTAAATAGGTACCATTGTGTTGGGAAGATAACAGTGTTCCATGTGCCCCAGTGTATAGTCATGCCAGCTACTTGACCATGACAATCTTTGGACAACCCTAGCTTTCTTGGCTGAGAAACAGAGATGAGCACTTCCCCCTCAACTTGGACACAATTGGATAAAGAAACCTTTACCTTTATAGGTTTGTCACTTTTTTATGTACTATCTTCAAATGGCCTTCCCTTCCTGAGCTGTTTCATCTCTCTTAATTAGCAGTGTTATAGCTACATTTTCATGAGTAATATAACAGTTAATTTTCTGTGGGGAAAATGGATTTGGTGAGTGGCAATTTATTTATCCAAACTAACTTCATTGTTTTTCTTCACCTCTGAATAATATGGTGCTCTATCCAGAATTCAAGCCAGTGCAATACCAGAGCATTTAAAAAGTGAAATCAGTCAATCGCTCTTCTGTAGCTTCTGCAACACCTCTACTCCAATTTTTTGTAACTACATTGGCTCTGTTATAGTTGAGAACCGTTGTACCTCCCTTCCTTTCTTAAAGGGTTGAAAACCAGAAACTTCTCTTTTTCTATTTATGTTACATTTGCTTTTCCAAACTAGAGAAGATGGGCGAAAAAGTGCAGAAGCAGCAAGTCTTCAGTGTGGCTAAATCTCTTATCTCTTGCTTTCCAGCCATCTGTCAGAAGGAGTGAGCCATCCCTCTAAAAACAGATGAAGTTTTCCTTCTTTTATTTTCTGGTGACTCCTATTAATTACTTAGCAAAACAGATACTATATTTGTTTTGCACAGGTAGCATTTCCAGCAATGAAATATGTCCAGCCTTTTCTTTTTTTAAGCTACTTTCTATTTTTGTGATGGTTTACCTTCCAATTCTGCATGCAAAGCATCTTGGATATAATAATTATTTAGCTAGTTAGAAGTACATATTTCTGTTCTTCAAAGGATATGAATGGAAGAATGATCCTTCCGTTTGCTTGCGATTGGATTTTTAAACTATTTTTTAATAGTTTAATCTAATTCCTAAATGCCTTTTACCAAATCTCTTATCTCTTGCTTTCCAGCCATCTGTCAGAAGGAGTGAGCCATCCCTCTAAAAACAGATGAAGTTTTCCTTCTTTTATTTTCTGGTGACTCCTATTAATTACTTAGCAAAACAGATACTATATTTGTTTTGCACAGGTAGCATTTCCAGCAATGAAATATGTCCAGCCTTTTCTTTTTTTAAGCTACTTTCTATTTTTGTGATGGTTTACCTTCCAATTCTGCATGCAAAGCATCTTGGATATAATAATTATTTAGCTAGTTAGAAGTACATATTTCTGTTCTTCAAAGGATATGAATGGAAGAATGATCCTTCCGTTTGCTTGCGATTGGATTTTTAAACTATTTTTTAATAGTTTAATCTAATTCCTAAATGCCTTTTACCAAATCTCTTATCTCTTGCTTTCCAGCCATCTGTCAGAAGGAGTGAGCCATCCCTCTAAAAACAGATGAAGTTTTCCTTCTTTTATTTTCTGGTGACTCCTATTAATTACTTAGCAAAACAGATACTATATTTGTTTTGCACAGGTAGCATTTCCAGCAATGAAATATGTCCAGCCTTTTCTTTTTTTAAGCTACTTTCTATTTTTGTGATGGTTTACCTTCCAATTCTGCATGCAAAGCATCTTGGATATAATAATTATTTAGCTAGTTAGAAGTACATATTTCTGTTCTTCAAAGGATATGAATGGAAGAATGATCCTTCCGTTTGCTTGCGATTGGATTTTTAAACTATTTTTTAATAGTTTAATCTAATTCCTAAATGCCTTTTACCATAATTCCAAATTTTATAATTAATTTGAAAATCAAAGAATATAAACTCAGCTGAAAACTTGTCTGAGCTTTTAAATCACACTTCTATATTACCATATGTGCGTTGCAAAATATAGAAAAAGAATTTATCTCTGTTTTCATGAATCGTATTATTATTATTATTATTATTATTATTATTATTATTATTATTATTATTATTATTATTATTATTATTATTATTATTATTATTATTATTATTATTATTATTATTATTATTATTATTATTATTATTATTATTATTATTATTATTATTATTATTATTATTATTATTATTATTATTATTATTATTATTATTATTATTATTATTATTATTATTATTATTATTATTATTATTATTATTATTATTATTATTATTATTATTATTATTATTATTATTATTATTATTATTATTATTATTATTATTATTATTATTATTATTATTATTATTATTATTATTATTATTATTATTATTATTATTATTATTATTATTATTATTATTATTATTATTATTATTATTATTATTATTATTATTATTATTATTATTATTATTATTATTATTATTATTATTATTATTATTATTATTATTATTATTATTATTATTATTATTATTATTATTATTATTATTATTATTATTATTATTATTATTATTATTATTATTATTATTATTATTATTATTATTATTATTATTATTATTATTATTATTATTATTATTATTATTATTATTATTATTATTATTATTATTATTATTATTATTATTATTATTATTATTATTATTATTATTATTATTATTATTATTATTATTATTATTATTATTATTATTATTATTATTATTATTATTATTATTATTATTATTATTATTATTATTATTATTATTATTATTATTATTATTATTATTATTATTATTATTATTATTATTATTATTATTATTATTATTATTATTATTATTATTATTATTATTATTATTATTATTATTATTATTATTATTATTATTATTATTATTATTATTATTATTATTATTATTATTATTATTATTATTATTATTATTATTATTATTATTATTATTATTATTATTATTATTATTATTATTATTATTATTATTATTATTATTATTATTATTATTATTATTATTATTATTATTATTATTATTATTATTATTATTATTATTATTATTATTATTATTATTATTATTATTATTATTATTATTATTATTATTATTATTATTATTATTATTATTATTATTATTATTATTATTATTATTATTATTATTATTATTATTATTATTATTATTATTATTATTATTATTATTATTATTATTATTATTATTATTATTATTATTATTATTATTATTATTATTATTATTATTATTATTATTATTATTATTATTATTATTATTATTATTATTATTATTATTATTATTATTATTATTATTATTATTATTATTATTATTATTATTATTATTATTATTATTATTATTATTATTATTATTATTATTATTATTATTATTATTATTATTATTATTATTATTATTATTATTATTATTATTATTATTATTATTATTATTATTATTATTATTATTATTATTATTATTATTATTATTATTATTATTATTATTATTATTATTATTATTATTATTATTATTATTATTATTATTATTATTATTATTATTATTATTATTATTATTATTATTATTATTATTATTATTATTATTATTATTATTATTATTATTATTATTATTATTATTATTATTATTATTATTATTATTATTATTATTATTATTATTATTATTATTATTATTATTATTATTATTATTATTATTATTATTATTATTATTATTATTATTATTATTATTATTATTATTATTATTATTATTATTATTATTATTATTATTATTATTATTATTATTATTATTATTATTATTATTATTATTATTATTATTATTATTATTATTATTATTATTATTATTATTATTATTATTATTATTATTATTATTATTATTATTATTATTATTATTATTATTATTATTATTATTATTATTATTATTATTATTATTATTATTATTATTATTATTATTATTATTATTATTATTATTATTATTATTATTATTATTATTATTATTATTATTATTATTATTATTATTATTATTATTATTATTATTATTATTATTATTATTATTATTATTATTATTATTATTATTATTATTATTATTATTATTATTATTATTATTATTATTATTATTATTATTATTATTATTATTATTATTATTATTATTATTATTATTATTATTATTATTATTATTATTATTATTATTATTATTATTATTATTATTATTATTATTATTATTATTATTATTATTATTATTATTATTATTATTATTATTATTATTATTATTATTATTATTATTATTATTATTATTATTATTATTATTATTATTATTATTATTATTATTATTATTATTATTATTATTATTATTATTATTATTATTATTATTATTATTATTATTATTATTATTATTATTATTATTATTATTATTATTATTATTATTATTATTATTATTATTATTATTATTATTATTATTATTATTATTATTATTATTATTATTATTATTATTATTTTTATTATTATTATTACTATTACTATTATTATTATTATTATTATTATTATTATTATTATTATTATTATTATTATTATTATTATTATTATTATATTTATTATTTATTATTTATTTTATTTATTTTTCGCATTTTTATACCGCCCTATCTCCCTAGGGACTCAGGGCAGTTTACAGCTGGATAAAACATACATATAAATACAAAATAAAACATCAATTAAAAAACTTATTACATAAGGCCGAATATTTAAAAATAGCAATACAAATAATAAAAAACCCATTAAAACCAAATTCAAAATTTAAAATTCTAGTCCAGTCCTGCGCAGATAAATAGATGTGTCTTAAGCTCGCGGCGAAAGGTTCGAAGGTCAGGAAGTTGGCGGAGTCCTGGGGAAGTTCGTTCCAGAGGGTGGGAGCCCCCACAGAGAAGGCCCTTCCCCTGGGTGTCACCAGTCGGCACTGCCTGGCCGACGGCACCCTGAGGAGTCCCTCTCTGTGAGAGCGCACGGGTCGGTGAGAGGCATTCGGTGGCAGCAGATGGTCCCGTAAGTAACCCGGCCCTATTAGAACATTAGAACATATCATGGAAAATTCAGACATCAGAGAACAAATGGCCTACCATTTACTGATGTCTTAACCACCACATCAAACTGGTTCTCTTCATACATAAATAAAACTTTGGAAAGAAATGTAACAATTCAAGATATATATGTGAAATTAAGCTCTGTTCTTAAAATATTGAATTTGTCATTTCATGAAGAGCTTTGGTTGTGCTGCACTTGAGGCTTAGTAAAGAGAATAATCTTGCATAAATGGAAAGTACTGTTTCCTGCATGATCCTCCTTGTCAAATTTTGGAATATTGAAACTTGCTTCCACTATGTGACTGGATAGCTTTGAAAGGATAGCTTTGCCAGTGAAATGTACAGTATCATATGGATCAAAGAAAGACCTTGACTTTGTGTCGGAATGGTCAAAAATTTGGCAACTCCAAATTTCAACCAGCAAATGCTCTGTCTTAAACATTGGAAAAAAGAATCAGAACACTAAATACAAGCTGGATGGACATTACCTTACTGATGACCCCCACCCTGTTGAAGACCTTGGAGTTTTCATATCAAATGATCAAAGTGCCAAAGCCCACTGCAACTACATCGCAAAAAAGGCTTTAAGAGTTGTAAATTTAATCTTGCGTAGCTTCTTCTCCAGAAAGATTACACTACTAACCAGAGCATATAAAACATTTGCTAGACCAATTCTTGAATACAGCTCGCCTGTCTGGAACCCACACCTCATTTCGGACATTAATACAATTAATACAATTAATTCTGGAGCGTGTCCAGAAATATTTTACAAGAAGAGTTCTCCACTCCTCTGATTACAACAAAATACCTTATGCCACCAAATTTGAAATTCTGGGTTTAGAAAATTTAGAACTCTGCCGCCTTCGATATGACCTGAGTTTAACTCATAGAATCATCTGTTACAATGTCCTTCCTGTTGAAGACTACTTCAGCTTCAACCGCAACAATACATGAGCACACAATAGATTTAAGCTTAATGTGAACCGCTCCAATCTTGATTGCAGAAAATATGACTTCAGTAACAGAGTTGTTAATGCTTGGAATAAACTACCTGACTCTGTGGTCTCTTCCCAAAACCCCATAATCTTTAACCAAAGATTATCTACTATTGACCTCACCCCATTCCTAAGAGGTCTGTAAGGGGCATGTATAAGAGCACCAGCATGCCTACCATTCCTGTCCTAATGCTCCCTTTGATTGTATCCAATTTGTATAGTTATTTCATGCTTATATATATATGCGCTTATATATATATGCGCTTATATATTGTATAATCATTTCTTGCTTATGCTTATATATACTGTTGTGACAAATAAATAAAATAAATAAAAAAGAAAGAAAGAATGTGCATTCCAGTAATCAAGGCTTATATTGCATACCATGCTTTTCTTTAAAAGTTGTTTTAAATTTGTTGTTTTGGGGCAAAAATGAGGGGAGTGAAAAGCAGCCTGAGGAAGATCAATACAGTAGTCAGAAGGACAGATGGACGTAGAAATTGGCAAGCAAGTTGAATGTTAGGATGATAAAAAGTTGGATAAAAGAACTAAAAAGAACCTGCAGAATAGTATCTCCCATCCCCCACTCTTTGCCTTCCACAAGTGAATTAAGCTGATTCTATCTATCTAAAGTAGCTTTTCTCAATATTGGCAACTTTAAAATATGTGGATTTCAATTCCCAAGATTCCACAATGAACCATGCTGAGAGTCGAAGTCCACATACCTTCAGCTTGCCAAGATTAAGAAACATTGGTCTAGAGTCTAACTAGGACGAGTCAAACAGCAAAGCAGAGATCCAAAGGATTGCCTCATGCTGTATCACCAATCATTTTTGATTAACAGTGTTTGCAGAGTTAATGAGCCTCATTGGCCAGCTACTCCTGTTAATATTTATTTTGTCACAACATTATATATAAGCACATACAATGAAAGGAAACAATAGGACAGGAAAGGTAGGCACTTTTGTGCACTTATGCATGCCCCTTATAGTCCTTTTAGGAATGGGGTGAGGTCAATGGTAGACAGTTTTTGGTTGAAACTTTTGGGAGTTTGAGAAGAGACCACAGAGTCAGATAGTGTATTCCAAGCATTAACAACTCTGTTACAAAAGTCATATTTTCTGTAATCAAGATTGAAGCGGTTAACATTAAGTTTGAATCTATTGTTTGCTCTTGTATTATTGCAATTGAAGCTGAAGTAGTCTTTAACAGGAAGGATATTGCAATAGATGATTCTGTGTGTTAAACACAGGTCTTGTCGTAGTCGGCAGAGTTCTAAGTTTTCTAAACCCAGGATTTCAAGTCTGGTGGTATAAGGTATTTTGTTGTTTACAGAGGAGCAGAGAACTGTTCTTGTAAAATATTTCTGGACTCGTTCAATTTTATTAATGTCAGAGATGTGGTATGGGTTCCAGACAGGTGAGCTGTATTCAAGAATAGGTCTAGCAAATGTTTTGTATGCTCTGGTTAGTAGTGTAGAGTTTTTTGAAAAGAAGCTACGCAAAATTAGGTTTACAACTCTTAGAGCCTTTTTTACGATGTAGTTGCAGTGGGCTTTGGCACTTAGATCATTTGATATGAAAACTCCAAGGTCTTCAACAGGGTGGGGGTCATCAGTAAGGTAATGTCCATCAAGCTTGTACTTAGTGTTTGGGTTCTTTTTCCCAATATGTAAGACTGAGAATTTTCTGGTTGAGATTTGAAGTTGCCAAGTTTTAGACCAATTGGATACAAAGTCTAGGTCTTTTTGAAGGGTAGTAGTATTGTTGGTGGTGTTAAATAGTTTGACATCGTCAGCAAAGAGAACACAATAACTTGAGATATGGTCACAGAGATCATTTATGTATAGTATGAAGAGCATTGGTCCAAGAACACTGCCTTGGGGAACGCCACTTTTGACAGGAACAGGATTTGATAGAGTATTGCCAATTTTGACCACTTGATGTCTGTTTGACAGGAAAGTAGTTATCCAATTGTGAAGAGGTCCTGAAATACCGTATGATTTTAGTTTTAGGAGGTTTATCATGTATCAGTTTTTTCCCGAAGGCCATCACTCTGCTAAACAAATAATTCTCAACACTGTCAGACTATTTACTGAATCTGCACTACTATTAATCGTTTCATGGTTTCCATCACCAATCTCTTTCCACTTATGACTGTATGACTGTAACTTGTTGCTGGCAATCCTTATGATTTATATTGATATATTGATCATCAATTGTGTTGTAAATGTTGTACCTTGATGAACGTATCTTTTCTTTTATGTACACTGAGAGCATATGCACCAAGACAAATTCCTTGTGTGTTAAACACAGGTCTTGTCGTAGTCGGCAGAGTTCTAAGTTTTCTAAACCCAGGATTTCAAGTCTGGTGGTATAAGGTATTTTGTTGTTTACAGAGGAGCAGAGAACTGTTCTTGTAAAATATTTCTGGACTCGTTCAATTTTATTAATGTCAGAGATGTGGTATGGGTTCCAGACAGGTGAGCTGTATTCAAGAATAGGTCTAGCAAATGTTTTGTATGCTCTGGTTAGTAGTGTAGAGTTTTTTGAAAAGAAGCTACGCAAAATTAGGTTTACAACTCTTAGAGCCTTTTTTACGATGTAGTTGCAGTGGGCTTTGGCACTTAGATCATTTGATATGAAAACTCCAAGGTCTTCAACAGGGTGGGGGTCATCAGTAAGGTAATGTCCATCAAGCTTGTACTTAGTGTTTGGGTTCTTTTTCCCAATATGTAAGACTGAGAATTTTCTGGTTGAGATTTGAAGTTGCCAAGTTTTAGACCAATTGGATACAAAGTCTAGGTCTTTTTGAAGGGTAGTAGTATTGTTGGTGGTGTTAAATAGTTTGACATCGTCAGCAAAGAGAACACAATAACTTGAGATATGGTCACAGAGATCATTTATGTATAGTATGAAGAGCATTGGTCCAAGAACACTGCCTTGGGGAACGCCACTTTTGACAGGAACAGGATTTGATAGAGTATTGCCAATTTTGACCACTTGATGTCTGTTTGACAGGAAAGTAGTTATCCAATTGTGAAGAGGTCCTGAAATACCGTATGATTTTAGTTTTAGGAGAGGTTTATCATGTATCAGTTTTTTCCCGAAGGCCATCACTCTGCTAAACAAATAATTCCCTCAACACTGTCAGACTATTTACTGAATCTGCACTACTATTAATCGTTTCATAGTTCCCATCACCAATCTCTTTCCACTTATGACTGTATGACTGTAACTTGTTGCTGGCAATCCTTATGATTTATATTGATATATTGATCATCAATTGTGTTGTAAATGTTGTACCTTGATGAACGTATCTTTTCTTTTATGTACACTGAGAGCATATGCACCAAGACAAATTCCTTGTGTGTCCAATCACACTTGGCCAATAAAATTCTATTCTATTCTATTCTACCACTGAGTCAACAGCTTTGCAGAAGTCTATGTAGATTGCATCTATTGCTTTGCCTTGATCAAGATTAGTATTCCATATGTTTTTGCAGTGGAGAATTGTAAGTTACATGATTATTTTTTTCTGAAACCAAATTGTTTATTAGAGAGTAGGTTGTTTGTTTCTAGGTGGAGGGTAATGGATTGGTTGATGATAGATTCCATTACTTTGCAGGTGACGCAGCATAGAGAGATTGGTCTTTAATTTTCAACTAGGCTGGGATCTCCTTTTTTGAGATAGGGATGACTGTGGCTAGAGACCAAAGTTTGGGAAGGGAACCAGTCGTGAAAGCTTTATCAAAGATTATGCTTAGGGGTTCTGCTATATTAGTGGAAAGTTTTTTTAAGAAGTATGTACATAGTCCATCAGGCCCAATAGATAAAGATGGTTTCAGTTTGCAAAGAGCTTTTTCAACATTATCTTCTGTGAAGTCTATATGTAAGTCATTGAATCATTGTATGATTGGGGAATGTCGGATATGTGCCATCACTGTTAACAAAGACTGAGCCAAAGAATGTATTAAAGAGGTGTGCTTTAACTGTTTCATCGTTACATTCTTTACCATTAGATTCTTTTAGTGGTGGGATGGATCTTGATTCTTTAAGTTTATTGTTCACAAAATTATAAAAAGCACGATTGGAATTTGTGCACAGAAGATCTTCTTCTTGCTTTGTGTAGTAAATGGTGCATTCAGTTTTTATTTGGTTGCAAATATTTCTGTAGCGGTTTTGAAGTTTGCTACATGGCCCTTTTGTTTCTTCTCCAGAGGATTTTTTTTGGATTGGAGCTTTTTATTGATATGGGTAATTTGTTTGTTTGGGTTTTTTTGGTAGTGATTTGTGGTATATATAGTTTGATGATTCTATTGATTTCAAGTAGGAAAACTCTATAGTGGTCTTTGGCAATGATACAGGTTGAGAATAGATTTTGCCAGTCAAGAGATGAGAGGATATGGGCAAGAGGTAGCCCATGTTAGCAGTGTGGTTTACATATTTGTTAACAAATTAACATTTTTTTTTTATTTGGTGGTGATTTGTGGTATGTATAGTTTGATGATTCTATTGATTTCAAATAGGAAAACTCTATAGTGGTCTTCGACAGTGATACAGGTTGAGAATAGGTTTTGCCAGTCAAGAGATGAGAGGACATTGTTTATAAGGTCATAGTTGGCTTTTTTGAAATTGTAATTAGGAGTACTATTATTATGACAATTTATGTGAGGGCATATATTGAGACAAAAGTCTATCATGTAGTACTCACTGTTGGAAAAGTGTTCTTTTATTTGTAGTTCATAACTTGAGTTTGTGTTATTGCAAAAAATGAGGTCAAGGCAGTTGTTGAGTCTTGTATTGTTAGTTACAAGTTGTTCAAGATCTAGGTCTGTAACCGCGTTGTATAGTGTAGTATGGATTGGTTCAGTTGTACATTCATTTGTTATCCAGTTAATAAAAGATAGATTTAGATCACCCAGGAAGATGAGAGGACATTGTTTATAAGGTCATAGTTGGCTTTTTTGAAATTGTAATTAGGAGTACTATTATTATGACAATTTATGTGAGGGCATATATTGAGACAAAAGTCTATCATGTAGTACTCACTGTTGGAAAAGGGTTCTTTTATTTGTAGTTCATAACTTGAGTTTGTGTTATTGCAAAAAATGAGGTCAAGGCAGTTGTTGAGTCTTGTATTGTTAGTTACAAGTTGTTCAAGATCTAGGTCTGTAACCGCGTTGTATAGTGTAGTATGGATTGGTTCAGTTGTACATTCATTTGTTATCCAGTTAATAAAAGATAGATTTAGATCACCTAAGAAGATGAGAGGATATGGGCAAGAGGTAGCCCATGTTAGCAGTGTGGTTTACATATTTGTTAACAAATTAACATTTTTTTTTTATTTGGTGGTGATTTGTGGTATGTATAGTTTGATGATTCTATTGATTTCAAGTAGGAAAACTCTATAGTGGTCTTCAGCAGTGATACAGGTTGAGAATAGATTTTGCCAGTCAAGAGATGAGAGGTTGTTTGTTTCTAGGTGGAGGGTAATGGATTGGTTGATGATAGATTCCATTACTTTGCAGGTGACGCAGCATAGAGAGATTGGTCTTTAATTTTCAACTAGGCTGGGATCTCCTTTTTTGAGATAGGGATGACTGTGGCTAGAGACCAAAGTTTGGGAAGGGAACCAGTCGTGAAAGCTTTATCAAAGATTATGCTTAGGGGTTCTGCTATATTAGTGGAAAGTTTTTTTAAGAAGTATGCACATAGTCCATCAGGCCCAATAAATAAAGATGGTTTGAGTTTGTGAAGAGCTGTTTCAACATAATCTTCTGTGAAGTCTATATGTGTTAAGTCGTTGTAATCATTGTTGGTACGATTGGGGAATGTCGAATATGTGCCATCACTGTTAACAAAGACTGAGCCAAAGAATGTGTTAAAGAGGTTTGCTTTAACTGTTTCATCGTTACATTCTTTGCCATTAGATTCTTTTAGTGGTGGGATGGATCTTGATTCTTAAGTTTATTGTTCACAAAATTATAAAAAGCACGATTGGAATTTGTGCACAGAAGGTCTTCTTCTTGCTTTGTGCGGTAAATGGTGCAGTCAGTTTTTATTTGGTTGCAAATATTTCTGTAGCGGTTTTTGAAGTTTGCTACATGGCCCTTTTTGTTTCTTCTCCAGAGGATTTTTTTTTGGATTGGAGCTTTTTTATTGATATGGGTAATTTGTTTTTGTTTTTTTAATTTTGGTGGTGATTTGTGGTATGTATAGTTTGATGATTCTATTGATTTCAAATAGGAAAACTCTATAGTGGTCTTCGACAGTGATACAGGTTGAGAATAGGTTTTGCCAGTCAAGAGATGAGAGGACATTGTTTATAAGGTCATAGTTGGCTTTTTTGAAATTGTAATTAGGAGTACTATTATTATGACAATTTATGTGAGGGCATATATTGAGACAAAAGTCTATCATGTAGTACTCACTGTTGGAAAAGGGTTCTTTTATTTGTAGTTCATAACTTGAGTTTGTGTTATTGCAAAAAATGAGGTCAAGGCAGTTGTTGAGTCTTGTATTGTTAGTTACAAGTTGTTCAAGATCTAGGTCTGTAACCGCGTTGTATAGTGTAGTATGGATTGGTTCAGTTGTACATTCATTTGTTATCCAGTTAATAAAAGATAGATTTAGATCACCTAAGAAGATGAGAGGATATGGGCAAGAGGTAGCCCATGTTAGCAGTGTGGTTTACATATTTGTTAACAAATTAACATTTTTTTTTTTTTTACATTTATATCCTGCCCTTCTCCGAAGACTCAGGGCGGCTTACAGTGTGTAAGGCAATAGTCTCATTCTATTTGTATATTTACAAAGTCAACTTATTGCCCCCCCAACAATCTGGGTCCTCATTTTACCTACCTTATAAAGGATGGAAGGCTGAGTCAACCTTGGGCCGGGCTTGAACCTGCAGTAATTGCAGGCTACTGTGTTCTAATAACAGGCTCCTTACAGCCTGAGCTATTCTGGCCCTTTCCATTTAACGTATTAGCCAAACCATCACACCGTCTCAACTCATGCCTTCTTTTCCAGTTATGGAAGGAATGCTACAATAGCATTTCAGTTGCTACGAAAGGTAGAAGTCACAGAAAGGTGCAGTGAATGATAAATTTAATTCAAATCACACTAAAGTACTTCAGAAGCAATCCATTTGGTTTGGCATCTCAAATCAAGAAGTGATTATTTGGAGGAAGTTTGACTGATTGCTCTCTAAATCAAATATTCAAAAGCTTTCATACCTAATAATCAGACTGTTCTGCTTTCCCTAAATTATATCTTTTTCAAATAAAAGTACATGCCATCCCCACATATATGTTAGTTTGCTTAATAATGCTGCTCATAAGTTTGAATACTATTTTATTCACACCTTCTAATTCATTTATTTCTATATTTATATTTACATTTATTTATGAAATTTATATTTTATATTTTCCCCAACAAAATCAAATTGCTCTGCATTTGAGGTGGAGAAAAATAGATGTTATAAACAAAATGAAGGCTACTGATAGTTCCTCCCTGGTTTTTGGATGTAAACCCCAGTTCCTCTATTTGCCTAATCCTACCAGGGACACTCCAACATCTCCTTAACCATGGAGCTCTTCTGCCATTAAAGAACTATTTTGTCTAAAAATAGAAATAATCCCAGCTCTGCCTGTGTCCAGTTTACAATTCCAGCAGTATATCTGATGACGGGTATGGCCTAGATATTTAGAGCCTTGATGGTGTTACCGCCATTCAGTTTGCTTTTTAGAAGTTTCCTGACACTTTGTATGTATTCTTTGCTGACCACATTTTTCACTTGCCCATGCTTGATGTTGTCCAGCTGCAATATGCCCAGGTACTTATAGGCTTCAGGTTGGTGGCACTTGATGGGTTGTCCATTGGGCATTTCAATTCCATCACTTTCTACTATCTTCCCTTTCTTCAGTACCACTGTGGCGCATTTGTCCAGGCCGAACTCCATGCTGATGTCAGTGCTGAAAATTTGAACTGTATTGGTCAGTGACTGGATTTCAATTTTTGATTTTCCATATAACTTCAGGTCATCCATGTACAGCAGGTGAGAGATTTTCTGTGAATTTTTAGCAGTTTGATAACCCAGGTTAGTTTTCTGTAAAATTATTGACAGGGGAGTCATAGCGATGGTGAACAGCAAAGGTGACAAAGAATCACCCTGGAAAATCTCTCTTTTGATGTTGATCAGTCATTTCCAATAAACAGTTCCGTTTTCCAGTGCTTCATTGCACTTGCAATGAGAGTACCAATGCGCTTGCATATTCCGATGATGTCCAGGCATTTGATGATCCATCTGTGCAGTAGTGAATCAAAGGCTTTCTTGTAGTCAATCCAAGTTGTATGCAGATTTGTTTTTCAGCTTTTGCAATTCTCTAGAATCATTTTATCGATCAGGAGCTGATCTTTTGTTCCTCTGCTTCCTCGTTTGTTTCCTTTCTGCTCTACTGGCAAGATGTTGTTTGCTTCTAGATAGTCCTGGACCCTATCAGCTATGATGCCAGTCAGCAGTCTGAGCATGGTTGGCAGACATGTTATTGGCCTGTAATTTGCAGGTATTGCCCCTTTTGCTGGATCCTTCAGTATCAGATATATTTTCCCAGATGTTAACCATTCGCTGATGTTTCATGTCTGCAGCATCTCATTGAACTGTTAAAGCCATTCTTCCATGCAGGCTGGTAAGGTATTTGAGTCAAAAGCCATGCAGTTGATCATTACCAGGTGATGTCCAGTTCTTGACTTTCTTCACTCTGTTGCTTATCATTTCAGTAGTTATTTTCAATTAGTCCCTTTTGTTCTTGGAGAATTTCATCTCAAAATCTCTGATCCACCCAGCATTTTTGTTATAACCTTTCTCAGTCTCCCACAGGTCTTTCCAAAACTGAGTAGTTGCCGTTTTCCAAGGTTTTTCAATTTTCATATTCCCCGTCTGATTCAAACTCTGATAGAACCGACTTTGATCTGATTGGAACAACTGATTTTGTTTGTACTGGATGATTCTGGCTTCGTATCTTTCAATTTTTCTTGCTATTATCTGCTGCTTCACAATTTCCAAGGCTTTTGTCAATTTTTCTTATGCTGAGCCCGTTTTTTTTTTCCAGGTGTTCCTTGATCTTTGTGTTCTTCAGTTTTTTCTCCTGCCAATCCTGCTCGTAGGGACTTAATTTTCAACTCCAACCTGGTTTTCCATTGCGGTTTCGCAGTCGATTTTCTAGGGGGCTGCGGCTGTCGAATCCCCAGTTCTTCTGTTACTATAACTGCTGTACTATAGGCAAGCTGATTTGTTTGTTCAAATGATGTTATTTGGACTGCTGCAAATGCATAATTTGCATCTATCACCAATGGCACCAAATGTTTTCTAGGCACAGTCTTCAGTGTTGGAAGCCTTCTTTCTGCATTTGTTGCAGCATGTGCCAAGATTTTGACTTTCAGTTCTTGCTGCCTAGCATTGAGTACTCCTGATGTTTCAATGATGACTTCAGGCCCTTGCTGATCCTGTTCTTGCAAAATATCTGCATTTTCTTCGAATTCAGGCTGTTCAGTTGCTCCAGATATTATTGAAGCATTTTCTGCTCCTACTTCAGCAATCTGCTGTTCAGTAATCTGTGTTCCCGTTTCACAATTTTTCCATATTTCTTCAAATTCAACTTCACTGAGCACTTTGTTCCGAGTGATGAATCGTCACTGATTGGCTAATAGTAATTCAGTTATCCTTGAGTCTGGGTATTCTTGTTTCCATAATTTGTACATCCTCTTTTGGTAGCCTTGTTTTTCTGGTTCTGCTTTGTAGTAGCATTTCATTACATTGCGGTTCTCTGACATGGTGTATTTCTGCCGCTTCTGAGGTTGTTCAGCTTCCAGTATCTCTAAAGGCCTATGCCCTGGTTGCTCAGCTATGGGACCCGTGGACTGTAACCCACTTGTCAATGGATGCCCAGGTTCCCCAACATCTGGCATGGTCCTTGTTAACCCAGGCTTCATTCAGTTGTGTTTTACCATGAGTCACTACATGGGTTGTTGGGTGCATTCAGTTCTGCTCCTCGGCCTAGACCTCTCTGGCATGGTTGGACCTGCTGGTAGTTTACACTACTGCCAGCACACCTCTAAGCTTCATTGGAGCAGTTAAGCCCCCCGCCACGTCAAAGCGGCACCCATTATTATTATTATTTTATTTACACAAAATGACAGTATACATAGCAAACGAGATAACTATGCTGGATTTTGTATCACAGATCACTGTGGAAGTGATGATGATGATGATGATGATGATGATGATGATGATGATGATGATGTTAATAGCTATCCTACGTGTCAAGTAGTACAAGTTTATCTCACCCAACCCCTAGGTTTTTTCATTAAGTAGAATATGTGTGTCTTGCAATATAATTCTAGGTGATGATGATTTTAACAGCTTAGTACAAATGTGTAATTCTATTCTTTTTTAAGATCTGAATCATTAAATTCCAGTTGCTAATTTTAACCACCATTCCTTCATGTAGAGTATTTATCGAAATCAATTTCTCAATATTACTGACATCTCACATTGTACAGAGCTGAAAATTAGGAAACCTAAAGAGAGAGCTTTTAAATAATGAATATGGATCTAAAGTTTAAAAAGTGGGGAAAAAAACATAATGCCAGAAAGGTGATTTAAAAATGCACAACCATAACATTACAAAAGAAAAAAATCCCTCAATTTTAAACTTCTAATTTTGTTTAAGTTTCTGTTTCCCTACCACCAGCCAATTCTGGAAATAAAGACATCAAAGATAAAGTATCTGTACTCATATAATAGTGAAGACTGTTGAAGAAAAAAGAAAAAAAATATTATTAATGTACTCATTCACAATATATATGATATTGTGGGTATTTTAGGAATTTGGAGAAGGTTCCAAATGAGACACTGCTACAGAATCCTACTGAAATTTGTCAGTCAGGATGAGGTTTTTAGGTAGCAATAAAAAATTCTGATATTGTCATGCTGCCATGAAACTACATTTGAACAATCTACATTTGTTCACTTCAAAGATGTGAGCTACATTATTAAATGTGCTCCCTCTTCATGCCAGTTTTGGAAAATGTGTTTTGCATCACTGAATCTCCTATTAAATATCAGACAATGCTGATACACTGCCAAGAAAAGAATCATTAAATGTAACAGTATTGATTGGTGTGTAATTGTTCCATTAAAATTCATGGTGTCCTATTATTGGTTTTTTCCAATAAAATAATTTATTGGATGAATGTGTTTTTGATTTCATATTGTATTATTGAAGTTACAATGAAAGAGAGCAAGGAGAGAGAAGAGGGAAAGGAAGGAAGAGAGAGGAGGGGAGGAAAAAGGAAGGAAGGAAGGAAGGAAGGAAGGAAGGAAGGAAGGAAGGAAGGAAGGAAGGAAGGAAGGAAGGAAGGAAGGCTTTCTAAAGATTATCTATAGATGAAACAAAGTGAAGTAATCTTGTAATTCATGATGATTAAATTAATTCACAGAAAATTGGACAAAAATGTAAAAAAATAGAGGTAGTCTTGCAATAGGAACCCTGAAGCTGCCAAAGTTATATGAAACATAATTTTAAAAATTATGAAATTAAACTATAGTTAGCATCACACTGTGATATATCAACTTTTACTGAAAACGTCTTAACCATTTAGAATAAGACTATTTAATCTAAACAGTAATTTAAGTATTCATTACCAAACTGATCTTTCTTGCAGTTCATATTTATGTAGTGATTATTTCCAGACTGAAATAAATCCAGATTTAATCTGAACCTCTCACAGATTACAACACATTAATTAAACAGGCACTTTGTGAGTGATCCAAGGAAATCAGGTCAAGGAGAAGGCAAAAGAATTATGCAGAAGATCTTAAAGATTTGTGGTCAGAATAAAGATCTAAACGGATAGTCGCTAATGCATGGTACAATACACACTTTGTGAGAAGCACAGATTTCTTCTATAGTTTCATATTGATTAAAATAACGTTTTGTGGGACAGTTTGAAAAGACATTTGATTAACATTAAAAGAGTTAGTAAGACCAGGAAAGAAAGAAGGAACACTATGAAACTCAGAAGACAACTGCCTTCCAATTTGGCTGTGACTCAAGAAGGTGTAGAACTAGCAATTCAGACAGGAGTTTTGAAAGAACGGTTTCCTCAGGCATTCCTGATTCAATACTATCACACCTCTTTAAAATAATCTATCACACATCACACATCTGAAACTTTTATGAGTGCAAAATAAACACTCAGGCAAAAAGTGATGTAAATTGTCTCAAGTTTTTCTGACAAATTGTAAACTGTGTCTTCTCTTTGAAAAAAGAAAACAGAGATGGGGAATAATAATTTATTGATCCTTTTACTCAAATTGAGGTTGTCATATTGTTCTGCTCTTCTTGTAACTGACTATTGTGAACACATTTCTGGTATTAGCAAAGAAGAATACTGTGGGATTTCCACACAGCAATTTAGCATATTATCCTTATGGCTATATATCGCTAAAGGCTTTACCTCACCACAGTGATAGCAGGAATCACTAGTGCAGAAATGTCTTCAATAAAATTCATGTTTTGCCTTTCTCTTGCAACTGTTGAGAGCCAAAGTCATAGTTAACTCTTAAAGTTTTCTAAATTACCCATTTTTGCATCCAAAAATTCGGAACTGCAGCGTTCACAGGGCAGCTGGTGTAATCACTGAACTTAGTGGGTGGGCAAGAAAGGATTGGTGATAATTTAATGAGCAATATTAGTAAATGTTTGATTATCTTGTTTGATCATTTGACAACTAGCTCATTATGATCTTTCTTTCTTTCTTTTTCTTTCTTTTTCTTTTCTGCTGGTCGTGGGACAGGAATATGGAAAAGCTAGTTGGAAAAGTCCCTTATGAGGACAGATACATCCAAAAAGATTTGCCAGGTCTTTAAAAGCGTTTGAATAAGTGCATCACATACAATTGAATGGCAAAAAAAAAGATTACTAGAGAGCCAAAGGAAACAATATGCAACCCTACTGTTTTCAGTTATTATAATATTATTTCATAATAGTTTAGCCACTTTATGCATCTGATGAACTGATCTGTAACTCACAAAAATGTATATTGTTTTAATGACATGTGTTAGTCAGAAAATGTGTTTTGGGAGAAAACAATAAACATTTTAGGACTCCAGTACTGACTTTTCTTGCTGGGTTTTATTCCATAGGTAGATAAGAATGACAGCAATAATTATTACCTTCCTTCGCTCTGATCAAGCTTCATAGTGACATTTTGCTCACTGAGTTCTGATTTATTTAGAGCACAATTTATAACCCTTCTTCCAAGTGAAATAAAGCAGATAGCAAAAGATATAAAACATGATAATTCAATTCACAGCATGTAAGTCATTAAATATAAGGAAAACAGCCATTCAAAGCAGGGTTAGCATTTTAGGGTGTTGTGATGAGGGATAGAGAAAAACAGGTGTTTGGGGAGAGGTATATACTTACTTCACAGGGTCACAAACAATCTCCAAATGAGCCATCTAAAGTTAACTATCATGAAAATGGATAGTGAAGTACTCATGTGGAGAAGGTTACTTTTGTTCAGCTGTAAACTTAACTTACAATAAAAGAATTTAAATATGTGCAACAATAAAGAAGTTAAATATGTACAAAATCATTAATCAGGTAGTTTACTTAAGTAGAAACCTATGTTTTGTTTGATTTCAAACAAGCAAAGAGGGATGGGGTGGGCAGGCAGGGCATGGCAGAGGAGGGCAAGGGAAGGGAGGGATGGAGGAAAGAAAGGAAGAAAGAAGGAAGGAAGGAAGGAAGGAAGGAAGGAAGGAAGGAAGGAAGAAAGAAAGAAAGAAAGAAAGAAAGAAAGAAAGAAAGAAAGAAAGAAAGAAAGAAAGAAAGAAAGAAAGAAAATGTTGAACTATGGCAAGATCTTAAATCATAAATATGATGCACAAGGAAGCACCACAAAACAGTTTTGCCCTATTTGAGATTGGATCACAAAAGATAATGTCATCTCTAAAACAAGACATGGTTCCCTTGTGAAGTGCATGAGGTAATGGCAAGTGGCAAAGTGCCAATAGGAATAAGAAGTGTGTTAAGCTTGGAGTGGACAAACTTTATTAGCAGTTGTAAAATATATGGAACTGTAGTATTTTAAAGCTGCATCATAAAACATAGATCCTCATTTCTGTTTTTCTGGAACTCAGATGTAGCCTCACCAGCTGGATTTGAATTAGGTAGGCTTGCATGGAGATGTGTATTTGAATGCCTAAATAGTTTTTTAGTTCAAAAACCAAACCGTAAACCATACATTTATTTACTACCTCCTGAGTCTATGCATAAATAAAATGATCATGGAGCACCGGAGACACTTTAAAGACCTTTATGAATCATCTGCTTTAAGAACATGACTACAATGTCACCTGATTATATTACTTTTGCCTCAAAAATCAGTAATTTCCATGGACTTCTGTGGAAGGCTTATGAAGTTATAATCAAGAGCAAGCTCAAAGGATACAAAAGTTTGTTCTTAAACTTACAACAATGGTTCTGCTTGGAAAATTTTTGCAAATATCAGCATTTCCATATTATTACTCAGCTTCTCCCATAGAGTTCAACAGGGAACATATTCATTTTCAAGCTGCCAGTGGACCACCTAACAGACATAAAGGAAAAGATCTTCAAACCATTAGGATGAATTTTGCTCCCAGTCAGGACCTTCAATTTCCATTGCATGTTTATGAAGGAATCACATGGACAGATACAAGAAATATACTGCCACATTATAAGTGATTGTTTCTTGCTTTCATTTAAGAAAACAATGTGTTTAGTATAACAATATATATACTAGTTGCTACTGTATTTGCCTGTTATAGAATTTGTGTGACAACTGGGAAGTAACAGTTCGAATAAAATATGAAGCAACCAAGTGCTTTAGAATTGGAAAAGAAATGCAGTAAATTTATATACCATCACCTTATTTAGTTAACATACATGCAGGATTTATTATGAAAAATGCTGGACTAGAAAGAATAGAAATTGGAAATTGTAGTCCTTGACTTACAACCATTCATTTAGTGACCATTCAAAGTTACAGCAGCACTGAAAAAAGTGACTTATGACCACTTTTCACACTTACTGCAGCATCCCCATGGTCATGTGACCAAAATTGGGATGCATGGCAACTGGCATGTATTATGATGGTTGCAATGTCTCAGGGTTATGTAATCACCTTTTGTAATCTTCTGACAAGCAAAATCAATGGAGAAGTTGGATTCACTTAATAACCTTGTTACTATCTTAACAACTGCAGCAATTCACTTAACAGTTAGGTTAAGAAAGAAATGTCATAAAATGAGGCAAAACTCACTTAACATATTTTCCTGAACGCCATCATTCTGCTAAACAAATAATTCCCTCAAACTGTCAAACTATTCACTAAGACTGCATTACTATTACTATTAGTCTTCTCACCGTTCCTATCACCCATCTCTTCCCACTTATGACTGCATGACTGTAACTTTGTTGCTTGTATCGTTAGGATATTGATTGTTTCCCGACTGCTTATTTGTACCCTACGACTATCATTAAGTGTTGTACCTTATGATTCTTGATGAATGTATCTTGTCTTTTTATGTACACTGGGAGCATATGCACCAAAGACAAATTCCTTGTGTGTCCAATCACCCTTGGCCAATAAAGAATTCTATTCTATTCTATTCTATTCTATTCTATTCTATTCTATTCTATTCTATTCTATTCTATTCTATTCTATTCTATTCTATTCTATTAACAACTGTTTTGCTTAGCAATAGAAAATTTGAGCTCAATTGTGGTCATAAGTCGAGGATCACCTGTAAAACCTCTAGAAATAACACAATAAAACTCTAGTATTCTTTCAGTACAAGTTCAATGGCTGAAAAGAAGGAAAACACAAGAATTCTCTTGGAGGTAAAAGAGAATCTAAAGCTGGTTTATTGTTGGTATTTTTTAAAAAAGACAAATATATTAATAATCTCCTATGCCAACTCAACACAAATAGGCAGAGATGAAAGTAGGCATAAAAGCTACCAGGGTCATTTTCAGCTAGCCCAAGTCACCTCAATGAGTTGCTGTAGGAAAAATAGGAGGAGGACAGAGTATTATGTTTGTTTGAGACCTTGATTTACTTATAAAAGTAAAAAAGGTGGGATTAAAACAATCTAAAATTAAATAAATACCTTATTTTTCTATACTTAAGAGTTCACAGGGATGGTGAGTGTAACCAAGAAACAGACATCTGCTTCTTGGGATAAATATTTTTTAAAACCTAGACAAAATAGTGAAATTCAGCGTCAGCATGCTGGCAACAAAGACATGTATTTCAAGGCCATGATCTATTTTATTTATTTTATGTTATGTTATTTATTTGTCAAGCATGTATAAGATAACAGATATAAGTATAAACATGATTACAAACACAGGAAATTGATATGAATAAATTGAGACAGTAGGCACGTTGGTGCGCTTATGCACGCCCCTTACAGACCTCTTAGGAATGGGATGAAGTCAACAGTAGACAGTCTAAGGTTAAAGTTTTGGAGATTTGGGGAAGAAACCACAGAGTCAGGTAGTGCATTCCAGGCATTGACTACTCTGTTGCTGAAGTCATATTTTCTGCAGTTGAGTTTGGAGTGGTTTACCTTAAGTTTGTATCTATTTTGTGGTTGTGTATTGTTGCAGTTGAAGCTGAAGTAGTCATTGACAAGTAGAACATTGTAGCAGATAATTTTGTGTATTACACTTAGTAATTGTACCATATCAGCATTAGACGATCAGAAAAACTGAATAAATAAATTAAAAAGTCATGTCTTTGAACCTTGCTGCTGAGAAAATCATTGAGAATACCTTGGATCATAAGTAGAACAAATTATTCTGTACATGAGAAGACCTTGATATTCTCAGTTTATTTGTTTTCTAGCAGGCGTTTCATTACCCAAGCTAGGTAACTTCATAAGAGGTGGGGTTTGCTCTCAGTGTATATTCTAGTGGCTTGCACTGTCAGTATTGGTGGGATTTTTTGGATTGGGCTGTTTCTGTTGGCTTCTTTAGCAGTGCTTTGATTGGGCTTTTGTTCACTTCTTGATTGTTTGTCAGATTTTAATCTTGGTGTTAATCTATCCTCATCTAGATATTGATTGCTAGTGGGGAGGTGTTTTGGTCAGGGGTGAAATCCAGCAGGTTCTGACTGGTTCTGGAGAACTGGTAACAGAAATTTTGAGTAGTTCAGAGAACCAGCAAATACCACCTCTGGCTAGCCCTAGAGCGGGGTGGGAATGGAGATTTTGCAATATCCTTCCCCTGGAATGGGGATTTTACAGTATCCTTCCCCTGGAGTGGGGTGGGAATAGAGATTTTGTAATATTCTTTCCCAGAAATGGGGAGGGAATGGGGATTTTTTTATTTATTTATTTTTTATTTATTTATTTAATTTCTATACCGCCCTTCTCCCGAAGGACTCAGGGCGGTGTACAGGCAAAATAAAACAGACAGTACAATATATAATTTAAAATGCAATTAAAAAACTTATTTTAAAATTGGCCTGAAAATTAAAATATACAGTGAGCTAAAACCCCATTTAAAATTAGTTAATAAAAATTTTAAAATTTGATAAAATTCAATTTAAGACAGCCCCGCGCAAATAAAAAGATGCGTCTTCAGTTCGCGACGGAATGTCCGAAGGTCAGGTATTTGGCGTAAAGTTCGTTCCAGAGTGTGGGAGCCCCCACAGAGAAGGACCTTCCCCTGGGGGCCGCCAGCCGACATTGCTTGGCGGACGGCACCCTGAGAAGTCCCTCTCTGTGAGAGCGTACGGGTCGGTGGGAGGCATGTGGTAACAGCAGGCGGTCCCGTAAGTACCCAGGCCCTAAGCCATGGAGCGCTTTAAAGGTCGTAACCAGCACCTTAAAGCGCACTCGAAAGGCCACAGGCAGCCAGTGCAGTCTGCGCAGGAGCGGTGTTATATGGGAGCTACGCGGAGCTCCCTCTATCACCCGCGCAGCTGCATTCTGGACTAACTGAAGCTTCCGAGTGCACTTCAAGGGGAGCCCCATGTAGAGAGCATTACAATAATCCAGGCGAGAGGTAACGAGTGCATGAGTGACCGTGCACAAGGCATCCCGATCAAGGAAGGGGCGCAACTGCCGAACCAGGCAAACCTGGTGGAAGGCCCCCCTGGAGACGGCCGTCAAATGATCTTCAAACGACAGCCGTTCATCCAGGAGGACACCTAAGTTGCGCACCCTATCCTTTGGGGCCAATAACTCGCCTCCAACAGTCAGCCGTGGCTGCAGCTGACTGAATCGGGGTGCCGGCATCCACAGCCACTCCGTCGTGGAGGGATTAAGCTTGAGCCTGTTTCTCCCCATCCAGACCCGTACGGCTTCCACACACCGGGACAGCACTTCAACAGCTTCATTGGGGTGGCCTGGGGTGGAGAAGTACAGCTGGGTGTCATCAGCGTACAGCTGGTATCTCACCCCAAAGCCACTGATGATCTCACCCAACGGCTTCATATAGATGTTGAACAGAAGGGGCGAGAGAATCGACCCCTGCGGCACCCCACAAGTGAGGTCCCTCGTGGTCGACCTCTGCCCCCCTGTCAACACCGTCTGCGACCGGTCAGAGAGATAGGAGGAGAACCACCGATATACGGTGCCTCCCACTCCCAATCCCCCCAACCGGCGCAGCAGGATACCATGGTCGATGGTATCAAAAGCCGCTGAGAGGTCTAATAGGACCAGGGCAGAGGAATAACCCCTGTCCCTGGCCCTCCAGAGATCATCCACCAATGCGACCAAAGCTGTCTCCGTGCTGTACCCGGGTCGGAAGCCGGACTGGAACGGGTCTAGATAGACGGCTTCATCCAGGTATTGGGGTAGCTGTCGCGCCACAGCACTCTCTACAACCTTCGCAACAAAGGGAGGGTGGGAGACTGGACGATAATTACCCAAAATAGCTGGGTCCAGGGAGGGCTTCTTGAGGAGGGGTCTCACCACCGCCTCTTTCAAGGCGGCAGGGAAAACCCCTTCCAACAAAGAAGCGTTGATAATCTCCTGGAGCCAGCCTCGTGTCACCTCCTGAGTGGCCAGTACCAGCCAGGAAGGACACGGGTCCAGTAAACATGTAGTGGCATGAAGCCTCCCCAACAGCCTGTCCACGTCCTCGGGAGCCACAGGGTCAAACTCATCCCAAATGGACTCAACAAGACGTGTCTCCTCTCCCTCGCCTGGATCATCCCAATTTCGGTCCAGACCATCCCGGAGCTGAGCGATTTTATCGTATAGATAACCACTAAACTCCTCAGCACGTCCCTGCAATGGGTCATCCCGCACCTCCTGATGAAGGAGGGAGCAGGTCACCCGAAACAGGGCGGCCGGGCGGTTATCTGCCGACGCAATGAGGGTGGAGGTATATGAGCGCCTCGCCTCCCTCATTGCCACTAGGTAGGTCCTAGAATAGGACCTAACTAGTGTCCGATCAGCTTCGGAACGGCTGGACCTCCAGGTGCTCTCTAGACGTCTTCTCCGGCGTTTCATCTCCCTCAGCCCCTCGGAGAACCAAGGGGCCAAACGAGATCTGCGCCGGGTCAGAGGTCGCAAAGGCATGACACGGTCCAAGGCCCCAGCCGTGGCCCGCTCCCAGGCCGCAACTAGTTCCTCAGTCATGCCGTGGGCCAGATCCTCAGGGAATGGCCCAAGCTCCGTCAGGAACCTCTCGGGGTCCATCAGGCGCCTGGGACGGAACCACCGTATAGGTTACGTCTCCCTGCGATGGTGGATGGCGGTTCAGAAGTCTAGTCGAAGGAGGAAATGATCGGACCATGACATCGGTTCGGTTACTAAGTCATCTAATTCCAAATCATTTAACCACTGTCCAGAGATATAAATCAGGTCCAGTATGCCTCCCCCCATGTGCGTGGGGCCATCATTTACCCGAATCAGGTCCAAGGCCGTCATGGAAGCCTGGAACTCCCAAGCTGCAGTCGATAACAAGCCAGCCGATGGCAAGTTGAAATCCCCCATGACTATAAGTCTGGGGGTCTCAACCGCCACGGAGGCAAGCACCTCCAACAGCTCGGGCAGGGCTGTGGTCACGCAGCAAGGAGCCAGGTACGCGATCAACAAGCCCAACTGATTCCTATAGCCCCACCTCACATAGAGGGATTCACAACCGGCAATCTGAGGAACAGTGGCCTCCCTCGGCTCTAGATCTTCCTTAATGACAACCACCACCACCCCACCCCTACCTTGGGCCTCGGCTGATGAAATGCTCGAAACCTGGAGGGCACAGCTCAACGAGGGGAACCCCCCCCTCCGGACCCAACCAGGTCTCCGTAATGCCCATAAGGTCCGCGGACTCCCCCTGAATAAGATCACAAATCAGGGGGGCTTTATTAGCCACGGACCGGGCATTACATAACATCAACCGAAGATCCAGGCTCTGAGGATCATGGCCGCCTGAGGAACGGGTAGGGACTGAGGGGCCGGAGCACGTGATCGCCGTCAAACATCGAGCACGTGCTCCCAACACTCGATACGGCCCCCCCCTCCGCCATATCTGCCTCTCCCACTTACCGTACAGATTGAACAACCCTTTAGTCCTGGAACAGAACCCTCCCCCCCTGCCTTCGGACCAGATGTAATAATGTTGCGAACAAGCACAGGGGCTGGATCCCTCCCCGACGGGTTCTCTCCCCTACCCGTCGAATCCCTCCCCCCCCTCCCAACCCTTAAAATCCCCAGTATCCTTCCCCTGGAATGGAGTGGGAATGGAGATTTTGCAGTATCCTTCCCCTGCCATGCCCACCAAGCCACATCCACCAAGCCACACCATGCCCACCAAGCCATGCCCACAGAACCAGTAATAAAAAAAATTGGATTTCACCACTGGTTTTGTTCTTTTTGCTTTCTTTTTGGCTTGTTGGGTGTCTCTTTTGCACAGCCTTTAGATGTTGTTTATGTCTATCGATGGCAATTTGTCAAAATGCTAGGCTTCCAGGAATTCTCCAGTGTTCTTGGACTTGGGGATTGTTGTAGGATGGTGTCAACAGCTTCCCTGTTGAAATTATGGTTGAGTGTCTCCATATGTTGTGAAATTAAAGAGTTTTTATGATATCTTCTGACTGCTAATTGATGTACATGAATGTGTTCTGCTAATGTGTTGGCCAATTAATATAATAAACAACTTGTTATAAGTTGTCACTTAAGTTAAAGGCAAGCATTGATTTTTCCTTGCAGTCATAAAAGCATTACAGTTTGGGCTTCCTCCCCCTTTCCTGTACATTCCAGACACATTTTTCAGCCCTACTTTATAGTAGATTGATGGGTTAGTGAGCCACAAAGTCTAGACCCAACTTGATTCTTTCAAAATTTCAAGAAAAACATTAAAGAAGTCAAAGGAGTCAAAGGAGGTTCTTGGGATTGTCAGTTTAACTAGGAGACTGAAAAGGTTGAGTATTTTAGACAGATTCTTATCTTTTGTCAACAAGTCAGCTGGATCTCCTAAGTTTATAAAATAATCTTTGATCATTCTCTCAGGGTAAAATATACCTTCAGGCCTTTCTTGGAATTACCCATTTTCAAAGCCAAGGAAGCTCATATCTACTCTAGCAACCTCAGCTTTCATTTTCAAACTTCAGACGCATTTGCTGCTACTCATCCTCATGCATACAGAAAAACTATGCAAAAGTTAGAAGTATGTTTTATGTTTAAGAATTTTTAATGTTTCTTGTCAATACAGCTTTCCAGTAAAATTGTCAACATTGACAGTAAAAATGTGCAGGTTATTCCTACAAATCTACTTTGCTCTACAGTTTGCTACAGTTTTCGTACATGTGGGGTTTTTTGTTGTTGTTTTTTTAAAGAAATTCACAAAAAAATTTGAAAAGCAAATTCAAAAAGATGGAATGTTACCTTTTTAATTTAAAATAACTCTTACATCTTTAATTTCAAAAATCAACACCCACTTTCAATTGTTTATCTTCCAGTCATTTTTGGATGGACCATATAACCCCAAAAAATGTTTCATTACATGATCATTTCAGAAAGTCATAAAAAATAAAGAATGGTTTATTATTGCCCACTACAATTGTTGTAATTGTGCTGTATTTTTACAATATTAGATAAATATGTATTTAAATAAAATTAAATGAAACTGATTCCACAGTCAGATTGTAGATATATAAGAAACACAAACTTGATTTTCAGGAGAAAACATTCTAACCTTGACCATTGTGGTTTCACAGTAGGTTGTCCTTGAGCAAAAACCTTGACTCCATTCCTAGCAAAATGGGTAACACTGTTTTAATATCTCTAATGTTCAAAGCATTTTTTCATATTCAATGTCTACTTAAAAGTGTTAATAATAAACTTTTTTACACCTAGATTAGATTTATTTATTCTTTGAATGTCAAATTTCTCTCCGTGCTGTGTTCTTATGTTTGAGGATTGGGGAATTAGTGGGAACCCATGTGGTTGTGGATTTTAAGTTACTGTCAGTTGCTTTTTATCTCAACTACCTTTAGAGTTTTCTAATGCTGTTATGATATTATTTTAATTGTGGTTTTAATTATACTTAGTTGCCTAGAGTTGCTATAGTGAGATGGATGGCCATTCAAATCCAATTTAAAAATAATAATAGCCACATAAAGTAATTTACATTGGAAAAAATGATATACTTTCCTCACCTCTAGCAAGTTTTTCCTGTTGCCTCTGCAAGATGTATTTTTCTCAACTTCCCAGTCTAGTCCACAGTATTGATATTCCAGAGAGGTATCTCCTCCAAAAATTAACCAGCCTGCTTAGCTTCTGAAACTAGATAAAGGAAACTTCCAAATTCCTAGCCAACAGTAATGCTGGCTGGGCAAATTAGAACTTGTATCCCAACAGATTAAGAGAGCATTGGACTGTGGAAAACTGTATTGGTTCAGGACTATATACATATGCAAAATACTAGCAAAGCTGATTATCCCCTTGCAATATAAATTACCATAGAATGTGCCAAAAGGCAAAGTAGTCTACAATATGCCAGATATTTTGAATATTTACATGGCAAAAACCAACCAATCCACTTTTCCAGTAAGGTTTGTATCCACTCATTTGCAGTTCTATCCATCTTGTATCCATAGGAAAATGTGAATTTTAAAATGTGGATTGAAACTGTGTGTGTGTGTGTGTGTGTGTGTGAATAGATAGATAGATAGATAGATAGATAGATAGATAGATAGATAGATAGATAGATAGATAGATAGATAGATAGATAGATAGATAGATAGATAGTGTTATAGGATATACATGACATCCTAAAAGTAATATTTAATATTTATTTGGTAAGTAAGAATGAATTCAATAAAATCTAATGGAGATCATAGAAATAGCGGAAGAGCAATCATATTTCTATGCTTAAATGGCAAACAGAATAAAATCTTTCTAATAAAAGCCATTCTTCTTTTAAAAAAAGATTCATTGCTGTATGTATTTAAAAAATAATCCATACACTCAATCTTTAAAACAAAGTTACAGTATTTTAAAAGTTCTAGGCTTAATGCTAATCATACAGACACCTTCAATTTTTCTATAACCAAAAGAGACAACCCAACTGAGACATTCTGACTGTTTTTAATCATTTCATTTAATGTGCATGTCAGATCAAAGAAACCTAGGTTGCACGAAATTCAAGATCAAAGCCACTCAATTCTAAAATGGCCAAGAGAGAAAGGTGGAATTATTTGTCACACCTGTCACTTAATAAAGAAAAAGTCCCAAATCATCTTGGCTGACTTGGTGAAGTCTTATGAGTTTCCTGCTTCGTTTATAATACTGTTAGCAAATTCCTTTTAAAATCTGGCAGATATTAATGAACTTTTATTTTTACTTTTAGTTTGTTGGCTGATGACAGTGATGCAAGAAAACCTCAAAGATAATTAAATGGTCAGCACACATTGAAGTGAAATTAAAAGTTTGTGTCTGGCTCAGCAGCTGTTATACTGTACTTTTCTGCCTTTGCATTTAGCTGCACATAAATTCGTTCACAGGGCCAAAAATATACATACACATGAGATTTAGTAAACTCAATGCATAATCTGATGATGATAATAGCACAGATCCCTGGCATGACTAGATCTAGATCACAATGGAACTGAAACTGCATAACAAATGGCAATATTTCAATATAATACTAAAATGCAAGGACCTTTAAAAGTGTCATTTGTCATTAATATTTTAAAATGCTACAAATGTTTTCCCCTCTCAGTCTGGTATGTGTTACCACTTACAATAAAAATATGACTAATTTGTTTTGAAAAAATATATAGTTAACTGCATATTATAAATGGAAATAAAAATAACTAATGAGGTAGATCCTTCAGAAGCTGGATTTAACTGGGAACTGTAAGCATCCTAGACAAAGCAAAATCCACTAGAAATTCCTGGAAGATTGGCACTCAGACAAATAATCCATTAATAAAACTATAGAGATAAGCTACACAATTCAAAAGATATTTTAAAAAATCTAAAAAGTAAAGAGAAAAACCAGAACATCATCCTAGACCAACCAACATCCAGATAAGCAGGGATTAAGGCCAGACAAAGCAATAAACAATACCCTAATCAAGGAACTACCAAAGAGAAAAACCACCGCTCCATTAATGCTGGCAGAGTAAGGTGCTATAAACTGGGAGTGAATCCTATACTCACTAGCACTGATGATGTTATCCAGTTGATTATGAAACATTACAATCAAATACGGGAGCATGAAGGACTCCATGTTCCTGGTATTTTCAGTATCATGAAGCAAACAGAAACCTGGGAGGAGGAGTAAATGGATAAAATTTAGTTAAATGCCTTTATAACTGAACTGTCTTAAGCAATGTCTGAAATTTACTAGAATTCTTCTAAAGTCTCAGGCAATGTGTGTGTGTTCATCTATGACAGAGGCAAGGGCTAGCTCTATCATCAGCCAAATGTCACAGATAGATACTGAAAATATTAGAAAAGAGCTGTGAGTGTCACAAAATTTCCTGGAGCTCTTTTAGCAATATGCTGCCCAAGTGAGAAGGAAGATACTACAACAGTGATAATTATCATAGTTGTAAAAAAACACTTTTGTTTGGAGATTTGCTTCCACAGCAATTTGACCTCCACACTGAATTAAATTTTTAATCAGAAAATCCCATTTAAATTTGGTTTGGATTATTTGGATGCTTCTGGCTATGTGCAGAAACAGCTTGTAAAAATTATTATTATTATTATTATTATTATTATTATTATTATTATTATTATTGTTATTGTTATTGTTGTTGTTGTTGTTGTTGTTGTTGTTGTTGTTGTTATTATTATTATTATTATTATTATTATTATTTATATACCACCCTTCTCCGAAGACTCAGGACGGCTTACATTGTGTTAAGCAATAGTCTCATCCATTTGTATATTATATACAAAGTCAACTTTTATTGCCCCCAACAATCTAGGTCCTCATTTTACCTACCTTATAAAGGATGGAAGGCTGAGTCAACATTGGGCCTGGTGGGACTTGAACTTGCAGTAATTGCAAGCAGCTGTGTTAATAACAGACTGTATTAGTCTGTTGAGCCACCAGAGGCCCCTGATTTTGAAATCTGAATTGAGTAAATCTGATTTGATGATTTGATTGGCAGAATTAATCTGAGTTATTGAATCAGAACAAATGTAATTTCCAAACTGATGATTCAAACTAGATTTTTACACAATCCACATAGGCCTAATATTTATCCTTTTCATTAGGCAGCAAAATGTCTTGAGCTGCCCTGGCAGAAATGCAGTAGTATCTTGGCTGATAGTGCTGAAAAGCTCACTAAAATTTGAAACCACTAAATAGACAAGAGGGATAGAATCACTGGAGAAAAAAAGATTAACTTATTTCTGCAGGGCTCACAAATCTAGCGACTGCTGGCTGCAAATGACTCTGAATAGTAGCAAGTTTGTTTTTCATTTCACATTTGCAAAAAAGATACCTAAAGCTGGGGAAGATTAGCCTTCCCAGGGTAGAAAAAAAACAAAACAAGGAAAATATAAACAAGGTCAGTGAAAATCAGTGTAGGAATTTACGTCTCCCACTTCAGCAAACTCCAGTGAGGAACATCTACAGTACACAAGAAGAATTAAATCTGGTAGTATCACATAAGAGGGCCCCCCTTCTCATTTTTAATCTGCATGTAATTCATGCTAGCAGAATATAAATGTAAAATGAACTGTTTGCTTTTTAATACTGCTGGCCGACTGCATGAAATGAGAGGAATTTCAAACAAGATAGAGGAGAATCTGATAAAGCCAATGTTTAACAAGCATTCTTCCCAGAAAGCACCAGTATTTACAACCAGTTTGTTTCCTCAATAGCAGAAACATTCTGCCAAGTCATCAACTGGATTACTGAAAGACAAAATGTCATTTTGCTACTGCTATTGATCTGTAAAATATATTCAAAATGTTTGTTTTTATGCATAATCTGCCTGCATTGAGCTAAGGCTGGTACACAAGTGAGGCAAAACCAAATTGTAAATTTATACACAGTTTTAAATTATAAAATCAATATTCTGTAGACAAATGGTTGCTTAGATTAAACATGCAACTTAACATTCAGACATTTAGAATTCTTTATTTTACAATTTCTGTAACCTTTCCAATCCATAGACCTTCAGCCATAAACAACAAAAAAATAATTAATAAATAAAAATATGAGAGGGACGCAGTGTCTCAGAGGCTAAGACGCTGAGCTTGTCAATCAAAAGGTCGGCAGTTCAGCAGCTCAAATCCCTAGTGCTGCGTAAGTGGGGTGAGCTCTGGTTACTTCTCCCAGCTTCTGCCAACCTAGCAGTTAGAAAGCACGTAAAAAATGCAAGTAGAAAAATAGGGACCATCTTTGGTGGGAAGGTAACAAAGTTCCATGCGCCTTTGGCATTTAGTCATACTAGCCACATGACCACGGAGACGTCTTCATACAGCGCTGGTTCTTTGGCTTTGAAACAGAGATGAGCACCGTCCCCTAGAGTTGGGAATGACTAACACATATGTATGAGGGGAACCTTTATCTTTAAATAAAAATAATATACTGAAAAATAGCCCAGATTTTATGTTTAATGCATATGTATGCAGGCACATACCCACACATATACAACTATACTCAAATGCAATCAAGCTAAAACAAATTTAGTAGTACAATTAGAAATCTATGAAACCCAGTAGTAAATATTCCATTTCAGAGTTAATAACCAATGAGATACTGACATATTTACTGTTAACTTTTTCTTTTTTTCTTTTTTCTTTTTATTTACTGTTAACTTTTTCATAAAACAGATAATTGAAATGCAATAATACATTGTGCTAGTGTAAAGAATTTTGGCTACACTAACAATTTACAAAATGTTGTGACATCATCATATGATGGATGTACAAGAAGGAAGAAAACAGAATTTTTGTCATTTCTGAATTGTAGATGGAGAGCTCTGCTAGTCTACAGTACTAAAGAATCAGAAGTTTGCTAGTACATTTTCTCAATAAAAAAGATATATAAGCTTTCATGAGCTCATTAAAGCCTATGATATGTGATAAAATTTTAAATTCAGAAAAAGTGCTACAAAACTTTCTGATTATTTTTTTTTTGTCATTTAGTTTCTGCAAATTTGGATTTATGCAAATTTAAATCCTTACCTAAACTAAGTAAATAGGGTAATAGAGAACAATATGGTCAACCAGCTGAGTTCCCTCAGAGAATATAGGCAAAAATCCTCCTACAAGTGTCTTCTGTTGAATGTGCTTCTAATCATGCTGATGGTTCCCTGTCAGCCAATAGTTAAAATGGCTTTTTAAGCAAGAGAAAAAGTAGCACAGCTTTGCTCCCACCTTCCCAGCATTCTAATACCTACAAGGGTATATATAATTCAGGATGAATTATGTATGTATCTATGTATAAAATTGATGCAGCCATGGAAACTCATGTTACCATTGTTTGATTATCTGGGCATGCATGTACAAAAATACGTAGAAAGAAGAAGATGCTAACCCACTGAAGGATTGGGTTTCTCCAATTCTTGAATTATTCTTTTATAAATGTTCCTTATTAAACATAAAATCAGAAACAGGAGACATAGGGAGAGTAATGAGAAGGAACAAAAATGGAATGAAATAGAAATGTTCTTTTTTCCTACCAAGTATATAATTAATCTCTGTTGGATTAAAGATACTTTCCAGGACATGAATCCAAGGGAACAAAAGCTCCTTAGCTTACATTATTAATTGAAAGGAAAAATAAAATTGGCCATCTAATATTTCAGATTATTTTGTAACAAAAAATTTATAGTGTAAAATTGCATATTGTATGCCAGGGGTGTCTAATTCATCATGTCATGGTGTCACGGTGGCGTCTCATGACATATAGGGACTTTTTTTTCCCTTAGCTAAACCGGGCATGGACATGGCTAGTGTGTGATGCATCTGGCCCGTGGGCCGGGAGTTTGACCAACATCCTCAGTCTGTTCCATTTCATGTTCTAGACTAGACTAGACTAGACTAGACTAGACTAGACTAGACTAGACTAGACTAGACTAGACTAGAATAGAATAGAATAGAATAGAATAGAATAGAATAGAATAGAATAGAATAGAATAGAGTTGGAAGGGACCTTGGAGGTCTTCTAGTCCAATCCCCTGCTTAGGCAGGAAACCCTACACCACTTCAGACAATGAGTATCCAACATTTTCTTAAACATTACCAGTATTGGAGCATTCACAACTTCTGGAGGCAAATGGTCATATTAAATAGACAACTCTTGTTTTTTTAACGTACAGTCCTAGTCTATAATTTTTTAGCTAGATGGAAAAGGAGTCTCTTACGAATATATTTATTATTATTATTATTATTATTATTTATTAAATTTTTATACTGCCCTTCTCCCGAGCCAAAATAAAAACGACAGCAATATACACATAAAACCATGAGTTAAAAAACTTATTAAACAAATGGCCGAATTAAAACATTAAAATAAAACCCCATAAATTATAAAATATTAAAACATTAAAACTAATTAAAATCCTATGCCAGTCCTGCGCGAACAAACAAATAGGTCTTCAGCTCGCGGCGGAAAGTCTGAAAGTCCGGCAGTTGACGAAGTCCAGGGGGAAGTTCGTTCCAAAGGGTGGGAGCCCCCACAGAGAAGGCCCTCCCCCTGGGGGCCGCCAGCCGACATTGCTTGGCGGATGGCACCCTAAGGAGTCCCTCTCTGTGCGAGCGTACAGGTCGGTGGGAGGCATTCGGTAACAGCAGGCAGTCCCATAAGTACCCTTGCCCTAAGCCATGGAGTGCTTTAAAGGTAATCACCAAAACCTTGAAGTGCACCCAAAAGACCACAGGTAGCCAGTGCAGACTGCGCAGGAGTGGTGTTACATGGGAGCTGCATTCTGAACCAACTGGTGCCTCCGGGTGCTCTTCAAGGGGAGCCCCATGTAGAGAGCATTGCAGTAATCCAAGCGAGAGGTAACCAGAGCATGAGTGACCGTGCATAAAGCATCCCGGTCAAGGAAGGGGCGCAACTGGTGAACCAGGCGAACCTGGTAAAAAGCCCTCCTGGCGACGGTCATCAGATGATCTTCGAAAGACAACTGCCCATCCAGGAGGACGCCCAAGTTGCGCACCCTTTCCACAGGGGCCAGTGATTCTCCCCCAACAGTCAGCCGCGGCTGCAGCTGACTGTACCAGGTGCCGGCATCCACAGCCAGCACGGAGGTCTTGGAGGGATTGAGTTTGAGCCTGTTTCTCCCCATCCAGACCCGTACAGCTTCCAGACACCGGGACAGCACTTCGATAGCTTCGTTGGGGTGGAAAAAGTACAGCTGCGTATCATCAGCGTACAGTTGGTACCTCACCCCAAAGCCATTGATGACCCAGCGGCTTCATATAGATGTTGAACAGGAGAGAATCGACCCCTGCGGCACCCCACATGTGAGGGGCCTCGCGGTCGATCTCTGCCCCCCTGCCAACACTGTCTGCGACCGGTCAGAGAGATAGGAGGAGAACCACCGATAAACAGTGCCTCCCACTCAATATACAACTTACAAACATACTTACTTTTACTAAATATTCACACCCTGAACATGTGTTAAATAATAATACTTATTCCTTGAGGGCTGAAATATTTGAGATTACTACACTGTTAACTGTTGCTTTGCAGTGATTGTTACTGGAAAAATCTTTAGAATCACTAGTGAATTAGAATATCAGTTTTCTAATTCACATGAAAGATAGTCATTGGTTTAGTAAACTGCAGAACTCCAGTTACATTGAGGTTCTTGAATTCCTGTTTGAAATAGCTCTCAAGGTCACTGAACATGCTCAATCATCACTGAGTTGTTTTGAAGTTCCATTTGCCATACTTTTTCAATAGAATTTATTAAGAAAAACTTGATGTTCTGAAAGGTTTGTTGATATCTACTCTTTTTGTATGGCTAGATTGAATGCACTTTGACTATGAGTTCACTATCAAGACCTCTGGGAAGAAATGACAAACTGAAGACAGCTCCATGAAAAGCAGAGCCAATGATCCCAACAGAAAGAAGAGCTGGCAAGTAGACCAGTTCTTTGTAATTCCTCTGTGAATAAGAAGAGAATCTGAGATTGCACACAGATCAGGGGTGAAATCTAAAAATTTTCCCTACCGGTTCTGTGGGCGTGGCTTAATTAGTGGGCGTGGCTTGGTGATCAGATGACTGGGTGGGCCTGGCCAATAACAATAAATAATAAAAATAATTAACAAAGTATACAAAACAATAAGAAGTACCAAAAACCAACTTTCACACTTTACACACACACAACACAACACAACACAACACAACTGACTCACACACAATGTAAAAGCAGCTGCACTTCACCCAAAATGGCCCCTGCAACAAGCAGGAACCTCACATTTTCACATTTTACACACACACAACTCAACTGACACACACACACAAAATGGCACATACAGCTTTGTGAGATTTTGTGTGTTTGTGTAGTTAGAGTGAAACACTACAGGAACACACCAAATCTCAGAAAGCTGCACAAATATTTTTTATTTTATTTTATTTTATTTTATTTTATTGTGGACTTCAAATCCCAGAATTCCTCAGCCAGCAAAGCAGGAAGTCAAAGCAAGCTTTTTTTTTCTTCAGTAGCTGAAGAAAGCATAGGGTTGCCAGCCCGAAAGAGCAGTAATTATAGGTAAGTGAGGAGGGGGCATTGGGTGGGCATGGGTGAGGGCTCTTGTAAGTGGGGGCTGTTAAAAAGTGAGTTTAAAAGCTGCTAGGATCAGGAAACTCCTCTGGGATTGCTAGAAGAAAAAAAGTTTTAAAAAGCTCCTCTGACGATCTCAGCTGAAGTTCCCTCATAGCTGCCCAGAACCTCTTAAAATAATTGTTTTAACATGTGATGAGGAACTCAGCTGGGATGGCCAGAGGAGCCTTTTAAAGCCCCCCCCCTTTTCCTTTTTTTCCCCTCGGCTGAAGAAGTTTTTTTTAAAAAAAAAACTTTTAAAGTGTTCTGATGATCTCTGCTCAGCCCCACGATCATCAGTTTTTTGTTTGTTTTTTTTACTTTTAAAGATATGTTTTCGGCTGAAGAAAAACTTTTAAAAGTAAAAAAAAAAACTCTGCTGATGGTGCGACTCAGCAGAGGCAGGGGGGCGGGGCCAGGGATTTTTGCTACCGGTCCTCTGAACAAGCAGCTGCCATCGCTACCTAATCGGGAGAGCCGATGCGAACCGGGAGCATTTCACCCAGATACAGATGTTCCTCACAAGGAGACTACAAGACAGTGGTCTTCGGTGGGCTTAGAGCTCTGGGAGATAAGGAAAAGCCATCTTTTCTCAAATTGTGGTCAGTGCCTTTTCTAAGGACACTAAATTCACCTAGGAACTTGCTGAGTTCCTTTTTAAATCACTTTTGGAAATTACTTGTTAACTACTTTTCAGCTATTAGGAAACTTTGGACGAACATTTTTTATGACTTTCCTTCAATCCTTAACAAAAGAAGTTTTAAAGAAAAGTTTGATTTTTTTAAACAATTCTTTTGAAATAAAATAGCAAATTAGTGGTTTCAGCTTTGATTTTGTAAAGTTACAAAAGACTATAATGGTCCAGATGGTTTTGAAATAAGATTTTTGAATTAATATAAAAATCTTCCCCATAGCAAAATGTTTTTGTTTTGAATTCTTAAAAAAAAAGATAGAATGAGACTTTGAAGGTTAGTTACCAAAAGGAGACTAAAGGAAGGAACCAAAAGGAACTAAAGATTACAATTAAAGAAGCAGGCTTAAATTTGACCTACTGATACAGAATAAAGCATAAGGCATTTCAACAGCTGGAAACTGACTGTGGTTTTTGGAAACCACAAAAAAATTTACTGTGTTGAAATGTCTTCAAGTGTTCAACTATTAAAGATGCAGGATTTCGGTGTTCCATGTCATCTTTGATAGACTGCCTAAATAAGAATCCAAATGTTTCTGAAATAAATAAGAGTTCAGGTTTTAAATTACAGAAATAAGGGCAACCCACAGAATCAGATTTATGACTATTTTTATATTTATGACTGTTTTTCAGTTTGAAGGTATGGAAAGCTGTATTACTGATTTAAGAGCTTGCATTCTTTTTTCCTTGTCACAAAACAAAATTCACTTGTAATTTTTTTTACAATAAATGTAATACATTGCCCTCTGAATAAATGTAATACCTTTCTTCTTCCTATGACCGGCACCCATCTTTTGCCTCCTTCCAGTCCCATTCCTCTTAAATCCTTCCCAATTTAGTGAGCAAGTCAAAAAAGACAGATAATTTTCAAATACAAATTTAATACACACTTTGCTTCATTGTTTCTCCATAAATTGTTGAAGATAGCACAGTAGTGTGTTCTGTTAAAGCTATTTCATTTTTATAACTGATTCCACTGTGTGCAGGGTTTTTAATCACATCCAGAGGATGATTAATATTAATATAATGATTGATGGACATTGCAACCTTTTCTTAGTATTCACACTGGCATTACTGCTTGATTTAATTTTATACAAATATGATATCTCTACATCTTACCCACTGATATTCTGGGCACATCAGTGAGTTTAAAAAGGCATTTATTAATTTGCAGAACATCAAAATATTAGGTCCACTGTGATTTTTGTTATGGATCTAGCCTATTAGAAAGAAAGTGTTACTGAGTACAGTGAAAGTTACTTTTATATAAATATGCAGAGAATTAACATTCTTCCATACTTTTTGTAATTAAGGCTGAAAATTAATGAATCCTTATTGCCTGGGTCTTTCTCCCCCATGTCAGTTCCCCACAAGGAGCTACTTTTCCCAAAAATGTCATCCAGTTCTCTCCAACAAGGAATTTGTGGTTTTCTAATAATCAGTAAAAAGTATGAATGTTTTAGATTTCCCAATTTAGATGCAAATTAAGATCCTACATCAACAGGGGAAACAAGGGGAGGGGCTGGGTTTCTGAATTGTTTCTTGGGGGAAGTAGCAGTTTTCATAATTTCCAGGCCAAGATCTAAATCACTTACATCCACCACTAGAACTATTTAAAAAAAAACAACACACACACACACACACACCAAAAAGGCAAGTTTTTCATCCCATGGTTGCAGCCACCATCTTGATGATTTTGCTGACTGCACCCATCCCAATTCAAACTGAATTTTGTGATTGGTATGAACACTTATTTCTTAAGCAATAATCACATTGTTCTATACTTAAAGCTTATTCAAGTGGAAACAATGAAATTATTTTTATTTGTGCTGTGAGATATATTTCAAAACTTAGTCCCTAAAATAGTGTAGCATATTTTTCACTCCATAAGGCAATTAATACACTACTGCAGTAGTAATCCAATAATACTGAAATATAACGCATCGACTTATTTGTGGGAAAACTAAAAATATATGTTTGTCTGTTTTGTATGCATATTTAAAATCACAAAAAGGGGGAAATGATTAATGCACAATATATATAGTATAGAGTGCTAAACCACTTCTAATAAGTAATCATCATCCACCCTTCTTCATTTTTTCATTGTCTTACTAGATTTATAGTTATCATGCAAAAACTACTTCCCTGGCTTGTCTGTGGGTTACCAAACATCAGGCTAAGGTGAATCCAAAACCTTGGTATCCATAGAAGATAGTTTCAGATGGAATACTATGTTGTTTATTGGGCTAAGGTCCTTCTCTGTGGGAGCACCTACTCTCTGGAACGAACTTCCCCCCCCCGGTTTACGCCAATTGCCTGACCTTCGGACCTTTCGCCGGGAATTGAAAACTTATTTATTTATCCAAGCGGGACTGGCCTGATTTTTAAATTCTAAATTTTAAATTTAAATTGTAATTTTATTGGGTATTTTATATGGTCAATTGGATGGTTTTAATTTCGGCCTTTTATTGAATAAGTTTTTTAATTGTTATTTTAATATGTATATTAATTGTTTTAAATAAAGGCTGTACACCGCCCTGAGTCCTTCGGGAGAAGGGCGGTATAAAAATTTAATTAAATAAATAAATAAAATAAATAAATACACATTGAGCAATTTATAGTGCTATGTAAACATACTGTGGTACCTACTGTTATTACAGTACGATACTATCATGAATGAGACAAAACTCTAAGGAATAAACTGTATACTGTATGTTCTGCAAAACTATAACTTAGAGGGAATTAACTGCTACGAAATTAGCACTGAAATTTGAACTGCAAATCAAATTAAATTCCTTGTTCATGGCTTCAATTTGATATAACTCAGCAGTATATTCTGATAAACATTACACTATCAGTAAATCATATTTTTATCTCCATGTTTTATTTTAGCCCAATATGCCAAACACCAAAACATTTACTAATTATTATATTATAGCTATTGTGTTTTCTTTTAGATTTAGTTATATGAAAACATTTGGGCATGGTTGTTTTTCCTTGATCTTTGATCATACTATTAATTTAGATATTTGTTTCAGGGAAGATTCAAAATTAACCAGCATCATATTAGGTAGAGTTGAGACAATCTCCTGTTCTCAATAATGAAAGAAAAATGTCCAGATCCTCTCTTTTTATTGTTTGTATACCATTATCCATCCTTGAACTACAACTTTTATAACCCATGCCAGGTAGGGTTATGAAACTGCAATTCAACATATCTAAACAATACCAAGTTTGAAGACAGGCTAGGTCATTAATAGTTTCTTCTCCATAATTATGAAAACATGTTTTATTTTATCTTATAAAAGCATGACAAGTGAATAACATCTTTATCAAAACAAATAAGTTGCACCACAATGAGATTCTAGCAGCTGGGATGGTTTTTAATTCTTCTCTATATTTATACAGAAGGATACTTTAAAAGAAATTTATCACATGTTTTCTACAATTTTTCTGTCTCTCCCCCATCAAAGATCGGGTGAGAAATAGTACAGCAAACTATAAGCCAGAAGATCCAAACTGCATTTAAAGTGTGGAAACTGTTAACTATGATTAAGACATTTGTTCTATGGATGTTCTATGAATGTTGCTCAAATGACTGAATATAGCTATATGGTTTGCCAGATTCCCTTCCTTGTGGTCACCATTTGTGTGATTAAATCAGAGCCACCAGACCTATTCCTGCCTTTCATGAGGATGTGGGAAAAGAGGAAGTGTGGACAGATTCCGAAAATCATGTGATTTGTGATTTTAAGGTATAAAAGACAAAGTTAAATAATGGGAGGTTGCCAATCGGCCCCAAGCCATCCCTTTTGACTGCTTGTCTGATTGACCTTCATTGCAATGTGATGTGAGTGCCTTAATAGCAAAGGCTTTATGTTTCCTATGCTTTAAATTCTAATAAACCTCTGAATCCTAAAGTGAGACTTTTGTGATGTGCTGTCTGTTCGGTTGTTACTAAGTGCAGCTATGCTCATAATCAGGTTTTTCCCCTGACAGTTTTTATCTACTTCATATTAATTTTAATGCTTTTTTATTTATAATTTTATTGTATTGTAAGCCACCCAGAGTCACTTTGGATAGTAAAGTGGGCAGCTTATAAATTTAATAAATAAATTCAGCATATATTGCTGAGAAATAGCCATGAACATTATAGAGGTAATGGCTTGTGCACAAATCCATAACACTAATCAATCCTCAGTAATTCCTAGGTATTGAACTTGATGCTGTTGCTAATTCGCAACCAGGCAGACTTTAAAGCTTCTATTGCATATTATGTAAAGGAAGACAAGTCACTCTTCATTCCTTCAGTTATTATGTAGAGTTGGCAGCATGAAAAAATTTTATCCTCCAAACTCTAATATTCTTTTTAATGGTTGACTTGGACTGCATTCACTTTAATGAGTCCACTCCATAAAGAAGTGGGGGTTTTTTTTCTTGGTTCATGCAGAAGCTGGCTGCTTTAATGAACAGTAGAGAGGTATTGCATTCACATAAACTGCATAGCACTCTTCCCAAATTATTTTCAAAACTTGCATTGTATCCACTGCATACAATATACCACTTAAAGTGCTATTATTATATTTCTGCCAGAAGATAAGAGCCATAGAAAAAGATACTCTCTAACACTCTGAGAGCACCGGCCAAAGCCTGCCAGTTCTCGACTTTTCATCAAGCTGAACATTTTCTGATCAGTTCAGTTTAATGGCTGAGTGAGCAGCTCTGTTTAGACAGAAACCTACTTCATTCTTTTTAGAACATTTCTAGGGCTTCATTTATATTGCTGTAAGGCCACCATGTCAATGCCAATGTGGGAAGGCATGCCTTCTCAAATTTTATGGTGTAATGACCTTCTAAAATAATAAGTTAGATTTGTGTGATCCCCTCTCCACACTGAATAAAGCAGTCAGATAGATTTCTGACAGGGCAGGCACATTGCCTTGTCTCTGTCTAGGCCCTCCAGGCTTGCAGACCCAAACCTGGGATCACCAAAAGAATTAACCTCCAAGGTATGAGTTTTCCTTCATTCCTTTGCATTCTGAGCCACAACTTCTGCAATACTACCCAAGACTACCCAAGACAATCAAAAGCAGGATCAAGGTGCTTTTGCCTAGGATTATATAACCAGGTGTAGCTTTTCCTAGACTTTTTGTTATAGAAGATAAATTGATTCCTGGCTCGGAGCCTCTGACTGCACCAGATATCATGAGCATGTGAACATGTTGTGAGGCATTATTTTCCTGCAAAATGGAGAAGGGTAGTATTCAGGCTTGAAGTAGGATGAAAATTAAGTATCGGCACCAGGTATGAAGCACCCGGGAAGAAGCCATGAAATACCATCTTCAAAAAATGGGATAATGATCTTGGACAAGAGCATTTTGTTTTTCTTGGATAGCATGAAGGAGTCATTTATATGAACTTAGTTCCCGAAAATAGTCTGCTTCAGTGCCGGCAAGCCAGTAAAGGCCATCCATGTAGCTATGTAGAACAGACAAATAAAAGAAAATAGAGGCAGACGGACTAAATATGATCCACAAGTTTTTCTTTTCCACAAGTCAGAGAGAACAAATGAATCATCTCTCCATTCTTTTATCTCTGTTCAAATAAAACAGATTACTGAGGAAATTAATTTAACCCTTGTAACTAAAACTAGCTCTTTCTATATCTGTTCCATCCAGCTAAGTAAGTTTAGCTGTTTGCTCTCCATTGAAGTAGACAAAGCCAGGAAACAGATAACCACAAGTCTTAGGATTCTTCTTTATTGATATAGACTGTAATAACAGAATCTTAAAAGCCTGATCATTGTTGTTCCCTTCCACCTGAACCAAAGTGAACAATATTGAGTTTCTTTCTCACCCTTGCCTATTTTCTTAAGCTATAGCTAATATTTTACTAACAGTTACCATATATTTTCTTCAGGGCTGACTATGTATTCCCTCACATTCTACTGTAGCTACTACCGAACACTTCTTTCTATGCTTCAGTTAAGTATAATATGCAAACCAAGTCAGTGACTGTCAGTAGTTTTGCAAGACTTCAGACTTGAATCTTTTTTTAGGCCTCATTTTTTAGAAATGAGATACATGTTATTCTGAATTTCCAGCATGTAAAAACTGGCATCACTGAAAAGTTGCTTGTTAAAATAACCTTGGCTAGCTAACCTGAACACGGCTAGATCTAAGGAATTCATGGCTTCAGAGTTGTTGATTAACCAGCTCAGAAAGAAAGTCATGTGAAATGCATGAACAAGTGGAAGGAAGGAAGGAAGGAAGGAAGGAAGGGAGGGAGGGAGGGAGGGAGGGAGGGAGGGAGAGAGGGAAAGAAAAAAGGGTTTGCAGTGGAGTGTGAGGGGAGATCACAATTGTTGCAAATTGCAAGCTCAAAAAAATGAGGGCAGCTCTGGTGTAGCTGATATCACAACCCTTACAAACCATTCAGCTACGCACTAATTAATATTTCATTCTTATTTAAATTATGCTGGCGTGTCTCCTAGAACTCTGCTTGAGAGATGTGTGCAAATGAATTAGAATCATTGATTACAACGCTTATGCATATATCTCAAGGGAAACTTTTCTTTTGATTTTAAATTTCACCCCTTACCACTTCTGAATATTTTTCATGTCAGCTTGAAGGAATGTCTTTTCTCCTAGGTGAGACACAGAGCAAAAACTATGTGTTAGCCAAATATGTCTCATAAACTAAGAGATTTTTCTCTGTGGGTTTATACTTCAACCTTGTTTGATTCTTCACAAGAGGCTGTCCTTTAACAGCATGACTAAGCTGTGGTTTCTGTGCTGAACTATGTTGCTATGATAATACTTTAATCAAAAAAAGAAAAAGGAACAAATATTGAAGGAAGCACTTTAGAAAGTACTCCGGCCTGATTATTTCTGAACAATGAAAAAAAAAATCATTCATAACAGATAGCAGGGTAATGTTTTTACCGCTAGCACTACAATTCTTGGGAGCAAAGAATGATATTAAAAAATGCTGAATTAAATTAATTAGTCAGGTTGAAATGTATATAGGAATCCACCATAGATTTAATCATGAGTTAGTTTAGAAAAATAACCTATTGGACCTTTTCTGTAATGGTTTATTTCATTATTACATTTATTACCCCTTTCCTAAGAGGTCTATAAGGGGCGTGCATAAGAGCACAAACGTGCCTACCGTTCCTGTCCTACTATTGCTTCATGCTTATGCTTATGTATGCTGTTATGACAAATAAAATAAATAAAAAATAAATAAAACATTTGTATTCCTTAGGTTTCTTCATAGAAATGGTAGCTCTCAAAGCAGTCTCTTCTATGGTACTATTTTCATATTTACCCATTCTTCCTTAATAACATAGGTCTCATGGTTTTATCAAAAAAAAGGAAAAAAAGCATCTTTGTGTCATGAATCAAGGTCTGGCCCCATATGTGTGTGTGTGTGTGTGTGTGTGTGTGTGTGTGTGTGTAGTGTGCCACAACTCATATTAAGGTGGTTGATGCTTCTTTTCTCATTTTCGCACAGACAAACAGAAGGTCATCCTATTCAGCAAGATTGATACAAAGTATGTTAACTCCCCTTTTGTCCAAATTCTGTCCTTGATCCCAAAGTGCTTTTGGAGACATTATAATTCAGTTTACAATAATAATGGGGGCAAAGAATTCCATAGGTATTAATTTCTAGGGACAGGAGAAAACACTTTCATATGAGAAATGAATGTTTTCAAATGCATGTTTTCTTACTTTTTCAGGACAGATTATCAAAATTCTTAGTTTCTGCCCACACATATTTCCAAAAGCAATTCCCATAATAATTATAATAGTAAATCCCCACCAACCATGAGGAACATCATATCCTTTTCCTTACTTCAAGCAGAAGAAACAAGTAATGTGAACAAATGGAAGGAAGGGTTTTCTGTCCCCTCCATTGCTGTAGAGTGCTATGCAAAGTTAATAATAATAATAACAACAACAACAACAACAACCTTTATTGTCACTGCACAACACATGTGCAATGAGATTGGTGGAGCTCCCTCAGTCTACCCACCCAACACAATACAACTCACAGTGAAGAAAGAAAATCCCTTACCTAATAAATCGTATTAACAAATACCCAGTCCTATTGCACCAGTGTGAACATGTTACACATTGCGCCAGCCCTGCAAGTCCATCATACTACATAATTATGTTATTTTGCATTCAGGAGTCTGACAGCCCACAGATAAAAACTGAGACAATGAGTGGTATAATTCTCTCAATGGCTGTTGCAATTACTCTCAGACTGAACTGAAAAAATTTTCCCACATATTTCATTTTGGAATAATAGTGCACAAAAAAAAATTAAGATTCTGTCTGTGATTTCAAAGAAGAAAAGCTAACTAATTTATGGTCCTTGGAATAGGCTTACCAAGTATCCAAGAAATGAGAATTTAGTTATTTTTGATTTGATTAAATCTATTTAAATATTTTAAGATTTCTGATTTTGTTGTTTTATTTGCTATTTTCCTTGTCCATTTCACTGTGGCTGGCATTATGTCTCTCCTTTGTTTTACAATTAATGCCATGAGAGAATTCAATCTGGAGGATCCTGAATCCATTTTTTTCCAAAAAGCTTCATCGGTTCTGGCAACATAGGAGAGCAAATCCATCAGGACAAGATTCAGCAGCCCATCTGCATTTGAAAGACAAAGGTCATTCTTTTGAAAACAGCAAAGCCCACATTTTGGATAGAGAGGACCACTGGTATGAAAGAAAGATAAAAGAGGCCATTTATGTTAACATTGAGCTGCTGTCAAGCCTGAATTCGATGGGGTGGAGTATTGTTTGTATCCTTGGGCATACTGACATGCATTTGGCTTGACACAGTTTGAAGCTGAAGGGGAGAGATAAAGCCTTCAGTAAAAACAGGATTCCTAACTGGTGAGTCAGAGGAAAAGGAAGAGATATGTAACCAAGCACCAGCTCCCATCTTGGTTGGACAATATGACCAATGTTTTGGAAACTTGAGAAACTGAGAACTGATATTGAAGTGAAAAGCCCAGGAATGTTTCACTAAAGCGCCAACATGATGTACCTAAATAAATTTAATATTTGAGGAAGAGTCATGCCTTGGGATTTGATTTATGATGTGTGCATTATTTGGAGCCTAACAGCTGCCCTCTCTAAACAGAGGGCTAAGATACTACCTATCTTCTGTGTACAACACTTTTAGCAGTTCAAAGAAAATTCCATACCCATTTGCACTCTGATATAGGTGGTACTGGGTACAACCCTCAAGTGACTTCAAGAGTTCTCAGGGAGAGTGCTAAGACCAGATTCCTGAAAAGAAATATAAACTTTTCAACACCAACACCCCCATCCTGTCAAATCCCTCCATAGCCCCCCCCCATCCTGCCAGAATTGATGAAGGTTATTGGATGACAAATGAAATGTCTTCTTCTTCTTCAAAGAAAAAACAATCCCGTTGCCTTTTGAAAAGTGTTTTTGAGACAACTATGACTGGATGTAGATGGGCTGCATTTTTAACAAAACATGTTATTGTACTGACAATGCAATAAAAATATTGTCCAATTGACAACCTGTCTCCATCTTGATATTCCTAATCTTCAGGATTGAGACAAAATAGGAATAAGAAATAGGAATAGGAATAAGAAAAATCAAACACTTGAGCCAACCATGAATGTAAGTTGGTCTGTGCAGATCAATCTGGTGGCTCAGACTGCTAAGACAGTCTGTTATTAACACAGCTGCTTGCAATTACTGCAGGTTCAAGTCCCATCAGGCCCAAGGTTGACTCAGCCTTCCATCCTTTATAAGGTAGGTAAAATGAGGACCCAGATTGTTGGGGGCAATAAATTGACTTGTATATAATATACAAATGGATGAAGACTATTGCTTAACATAGTGTAAGCTGCCCTGAGTCTTCGCAGAAGGGCAGGATATAAATGCAAATTTAAAAAAAATCACTGTGCCTCTTTGAGGGTCTTCACCGTGTTGTGAAGTATGGTGAGGTAAGTGTACTGTGTGAAGTAGGTGTCTCACTTTGCTTCAATATGGTCCAGTGCCTTTTGGAGACGATTCAATTCACCTCCTCAAAACTTTGAGATGAAATAAATATGATTGCATCATTCACTTCTGTGGCTACAAAAAATTGCTTCTTAATTTCTTCATCTTTTATTATTAAAACATCCAATTCAGCATATGTCATGGTCCTTGGAGATAGACAAAAGTGTCATCAAACAATCTTAATTGTTTGGCAGGGATGGTAGCTGTTACAGACAGCTGATAGCCAATGAAGGAGAGGGAACCATAACTTACTAAGAGTGCAGAGAAGAGCAACAAAGATGATTAGGGGACTGGAGGATAAAACATATGAAGAACGGTTGCAGGAACTCGGTATGTCTAGTTTAATGAAAAGAAGGACTAGGGGAGACATGATAGCAGTGTTCCAATATCTCAGGGGTTGCCACAAAGGGAGTCGGGCTGTTCTCCAAAGCACCTGAGGGTACAACAAGAAGCAATGGGTGGAAACTGATCAAGGAAAGAAGCAACTTAGAACTAAGGAGAAATTTCTTGACAGTTAGAACAATTAATAATAACTTGCCTGCAGAAGTTGTGAATGCTCCAGCACTGGAAATTTTTAAGAAAATGTTGGATAACCATCTGACTGAGATGGTGTAGGGTTTCCTGCCTGGGCAGGGGGTTGGACTAGAGGGCCTCCAAGGTCCCTTCCAACTCTGTTGTTATATTATATTATATATTATAATTTACAGCTATTCAGATTTCAAAGCTTTTGTGTTTTCTTGCAGAACTATAAAAAAGAGCCTTTGAATTTCTTATCTCCAGTCCTGTTGATGATGGATGCTAATTTTATTTATTTATTAGATTTTTTTTTATTTAGCCTTTATTACTTTGTCTCAAGGCAGTGAACATACCTAATACACCTTTCTCCTTCTATGTTCCCACAACAACAACCCTGTGTGGTGAGTTGTAGTGAAAGAAAGCCAGCTTTCATATCTAAGACAGGACTAGAATGCAGGGTCTTCTGGTCTCCAGAGCTGTTCTCCGCATTCTTGCTTTCCTATTCAAATACAATGAGGTGTAATCTTGCACACTCATGCAAATAAACATGTGGAATGCTATGCTAATGAATAAATGAAGTGGCAGAAGTAAAAACTAGTCATTTGTCTATTTTATTTGTCATAGTCTTGGTAAACATCAATGGTGCCACAAATAACTACAACAATCTAACAAATAGATTTCACAAAAGATAACACTGAAAAGGCACTATGCAGACTAAAACCATCTCTATCTATCAGACCTGATGGACTATGTGCCTACTTCTTAAAAAAGCTTTCCACTGCAATAGCAGAACCCCTAAGCATAATCTTTGAAAAATCCTTCAGGACCAGCTGCCTACCCAACCTATGGTCACTAGCCACGGTTCTCTAAAGAAAGTCCAGAGATGGCCTGTCAGACCTTGGTAGAGACTCTCAAATTTTCTCTATAATCTGAATATTTCCCCAAATCTCTTACATACAATACTTTATAGGAAAAAAGTCCTAAATACAATAGAAATTTTCCCTATTGATCTAAACAATAAATAAGGCACTTGCTCAATCAGAATAAATTCTCAATTATTAAATATATATATATATTATGATGTTTTTATGCTTTTGTTTTAATGTAGAGTAAGAGGTTATTCTAGTACAGTAGAACCTCTGGTCACAAATGCTTCTGACTATGACTAAATCAGGTTCCGACCCAAAAATTCACATTTTTTTCCTGGCAAATTCCTATTCTGCACCATTTTTTCCGTAAGCACCAAATTTCCAAAATTAGGTTCGAATCACGAGCAAATTGGTTTGTGACCAAAGTTCTGGAACAAATTATGATTGTGACCAAAGGTTCTACTGTACATCTTTCTATCTATACTGAAGAAAGTTGAAAGTCCATCTTCTATTTACTGTTGTTTTTTTTTGGTCACTTTCCCCCCTTTTTTGATCCCCTATGCCCATTTTTTCCATTTTTTCCATTTTTGTTATTTTGTATTTTATTTCTCTTTAAAACTAAATAAAGTTGAATGAAAAAAAGAAGGAACACTCATATTTATCATAGCTTCCAAAATGTTTTTTTTAATGTATTCTGTATGACATATCATACAGAATCACCTTTAAATATAACCATTAACATTGTAGCAGCTGTTCTGCGTCAGATTTTAAAATGAGAGCAATATATATTACCTGTCAAATTCGTCTTGTGTTCTATGACACAGTCTATAGAAATTATCAAGTTGAAATGCTGGAAGAATATGAGTATGAAGAATATTTATTCTTCAGTAAAGGTTGAATCCTGAGCAGTGGTGGGTTTCAAATTTTTTTATTACTGGTTCTGTGGGTGTGGCTTGGTGAGTGTGGCAGGGCTTGGTGGGCATGGCAGGGGAAGGATACTGTAAAATCTCCATTCCCTTCCGATCAGCTGGGACTTGGGAGCCAGATGGGGGTGGAGCCAGTCAGAATTTTTACTAGCAGTTCTCTGAACTACTCAAAATGTCTGCTACCAATTCTCCAGAACTGGTCAGAACCTGCTGAAACCCCCTCTGATCCTGAGTATAGACAGACAGTGCCCACCATTGAGCAAAGAGATAATGTTTTACTAATATCACTACTTGTTTGGAAAGCTCTATTTCTTTTAAAAATGAGCTTCTCAAAAAACTGAATCTATTTGTACAGCTGCCTATAATAACACAATAGTAAGAATCTGTACAAAGATGGCTTGCTGGTTTCCTATACCATCCATTTTGCTGCATTATGTATGGTCAGTGATATATTGATCTGGGTATTTGTTTGTTTGTTTGTTTATATTTCATATTTCCAAACCACCCATGTCTCTTAAAAAGTTCTCTGGGCAGTGTACAACATAATATAACTAATAAATAAAACAATGTATAAAAATTAACATTGAAATTAAAAATTAAATTAGGGATAAAAATTTAAAATTATGGAATAATGACAATTAAACATCAAAAGGGATATTATAGGCGAGAGAGACTTTCAAGGAACTATTTAGCCCCATGGTTGCATGCCTCCTCCCATGCCTTCCATGGAAGGCTGCAGAGGCATTTGACCTCTTTGGGAAAGGCTAAGAGATTGGGGGCTCTCCTTACCATTGCAAGCAGGATGCTCTACAAAGTGGAGGCAATGGCAAAGAAAGATCTCTTCCTAGACCCAACTAATTCACTCAAGACTGTTAAAACACATGCCATCCTTGGCTTAATTTCAAAACCCCTTTGCGGGTTTTGAGAGGGGCCAATGGGAAACAAGAACAAGGACTGCATATAGAGTACCAAACAGTAAAAGTGCTGCCCAACTTGAATAAAAGGGCAAAATCATTCATTTCATGGTAGGAAAGAAATTCAAATGGAGACATTTGGTCAGCCATTGAGCAATTTAGATCCAGGAAATCATATTGTTGCACCAGCAAATAGGTCTGCAAAGAAAAAGCATCCACTAGAATTTGCAAAATCTGTCCTGAGGGAACTAAGGAAGCTTTTTGGCATTAAATCTTTCTTCTGTCCATCTTTTTCAAATTTACCACTCATCCTCTCATCCAAAATTCATTAGACTAACACATTGTCAGGTAAAGCTTTCCCCGCTTTTTTGCTCTGTCTGCTTGATTTTTATTCAAAAATAAAACTTTAGCATCTATTCCTACCTGTCTTTTCATCTCTAAGGAGTAAGGATGGAGAGGACTCTTTTGCATTATACTTTTATCTAGTTGTCATAGGCATTGCTGGAGGTTAAGTTGAGATCATCCTGGTCTTCTTTAAGGTGGGTTGGCTAAGGTGGTACCAGCAATACCTGTAGAATAGAAATAGGTCAGAGAATGTTGATCTGAATATTTTGAGCTTGAGAGATGCTTTGGTGTGTTAGGTCACATTGTACTGGACATATAAACACAAATGAAGGAGACCTGGTTTTCCAGACCCTATGGAAGAGCAGTCTGCTTGAACAAAATTGCAGGCACATGTGCTGTCTTCTTCCCTTCCGTTTTAAGCCTTTTTCCCAGCTTCAGCCAACCAGAAGTTTCAATAAAGCAGCAACCTTGACACAGGTCTGGTAGGAGATGTATGTTTTGGACTTCTGCAGCTGCCAATGTACCGCAGCTAATTGAAAGAAGGTGTTTGGATCTGGACCCGAGTGGTTGGTCCAAAAGAGAGGAAAAGAAGTAAAGTAGTCCTTGACTAATAACTATTCATTCAGCAATCTTTTAAAATTGTGATGGCACTGAAATTGTGATGATACTGTGCCTGAAATTATAACTGTTTCAATGCCTCAAGTGGCCTGATCCAAATGTGAGTGCTAGTAGCCCAACTGTTTTTATATAGTGTGGAAAGTTACCTTGATCCATTTAGTCTTTGTTTTAATGTACTCCTTGAAGCCAATACTTACAACCACAGGACCACTTCAACTTTTCCCATCTGCCTATCTCTCCACCTCATCTCTGCCCCTTTGGCCACAAGCACTAGCAAGCATTCATTTGCCCAGCTGGCTAATCTCAGCTGAGCAGAAGGAGTCTTTTTTTCCCCCAGTCCTTTTGTTCAGTTCTAGAGATGCTGGGAGATTAGGACAGATATAGGGAGAGGGAGAGGGAGAGGGAGAGGGAGAGGGCAGGGTGGGCAACCTTAAACACTCAAAGAGCCACTTGGACCCATTTCCTACAGAAAAAAACACACTGGGAGCCACAAAACCTGGGTGGGCATGGCCAGCTCAATGTTCAGTCACTGCCACCCAGTCACATGACCCACTAGCCACAACTAGCCAGCCACAAAACCATTTTCTATGTCTCTCTCCCCCTCTCCCTATCTCCCCCTCTCTCCCCTCTCTTTCTGTATTTGTGTCTGTCTCTTCCCCTCTCTCCCCCCCCTGTGTCTTTCTCTCTGTGTATCTCTCTTTCTCTCCCTCTCTTCCCCTCTCTCACTTCCTCTCTAAGTATCACTCTGTATGTGTCTCTCTGTGTCTCTCTCTCACCCCCACTCTGTGTAACACTCTGTATGTGTCTCTCTGTGTATCACTTTGTGTGTGTCTCTATGTCTCTGTCTGTGTATGTATGTGTGTATATGTGTCTCTCTCTCTGCCCCTCCCTTCGTGTGACCAGCCTCCTCCTCCCCCCTCTTCTCATAACTCTCCGGCAGGAGCAAAGTGCACCAAAGATGCACATGGGATGGGCGGCGGCTTGCTTAAGGAGGGTCTTAACAGAATGTGGCTTCTCTCCTGCACTAATGCTCTGGCCATCACCTTGCTATGTCATTGCCCTCCCCCGGCAGCTCTTCGGCCGAGCGCAGAGGGAGAGAGAGAGAGAATATGCATGTGTCTTTCCTGGGGGAGTAACTTTAACTCTGTTAAGACAATTGAAAAGTTCATGTGGATGTGTAATAGTTGCATATTAGGAAGTCATGTGAATTGGCAAAGTTACTCTCTCTTGTATAAAACATAAATAGTAATTACCTTGGGGATTTCTATTGCCATTTCAAAGTGAGGAGTTTCTATTCCTGTCCAATCACTGGTTGGCCCTGTCCCTCTTATTTCTTTTTTGGACTCTAGCCCAAAGTGGCAGGAAGCAAAGGCTGCCTTACATGCAAATGTAGTGCGAAGGCAAGTACAGGGCCGCTTAACTCCTTCACTCTCTGGCAACTCTCCTTCCCCATCTCGTCTCAGGATGCCCGGGCCAGCTGTGGCTGAGCCAGGACCATGAGCACCCTACTTAAGTGAGCCACTGCCCACCCCATATGCACCTTTCCTGAGCTTTGGCGCTCATTTGAGGAGGATCTCCCTGCGCGTGAGCACGCTCCTGACTCAGCCACAGCTGGCCCAGGGGGTTACAAGAGGAAGAAGGAGGGAGGAAAGTGCAGGAGCAAAGCTGCCTTGTACCTGCCTTCACACCACTTTGTGCCTAAGGCAGCCTTTGCTTCCTGCCGCTTCAGGCTGGAGGGCAAAAAAGAAATGACGGGCAGGGCCAACCAATGATAGGACAGGGAGCCATGGAAGAGGGCCCAAAGAACCACTTGTGGCTCCAAAGCCATGGGTTGCCCACTCCTGGGATAGGGATAGGGATAGGGACAGGGATTAGGATAGGAATAGGATAGGGATAGGGATAGGGATAGGGATAGGGATAGGGATAGGGATAGGGATAGGGATAGGGATAGGGATAGGGATAGGGATAGGGATAGGGATAGGGATAGGGATAGGGATAGGGATAGGGATAGGGATAGGGGAAAACATCCTTTCTATCCTCACCATTAAAACCTCCTCAAATAACATCTTCCCCCTGAAATCGCAGTCATGAAATGTGGATCTTTGTAACTAAATGTCACTTATCTTGTGGAAAGGGAACACATGTGACCTGCAGATTACGCACTCCTATGTCAAATTCTTAACTCTCTGTTTTAGTTTTTTGCTGTCAAGGTGATCAATAAGAAATATAAGGTAAGGATAAACTGAAATCACAATTAAAAACTCAGAAGATGATCAAAGGATCATCAAAAGGATCAGCTTTCATAAATTGTTAAATGTAAAGAAACTGACTTTATTTATTAATCTTGCATACAAAATTGTAATTAAGCAGGAATTGGAGTCATATACATATGACATATAAAGCAGTCAGTATAAACATAAGCAAGGGAAATATGCAGTTGGGAAATAGAGATGGGAAGGAAACAATTAAATTAGATAAATCAGTAAACAGCACCAGAAAACATTGATATAAATCAGAATAGACAACCCAAAACAGAGGCAAAAAGAAAATTGTAAAATGCCCCAAAGTCTCAGAAGTACTTTTCAAAAAAGTAATCATAAAAATGTTTATGATTACCAACAATTTATTTTAGAAATCAAATAGAATGTTAATTCAAGCTGTAAATCTCCCTCTGAATAATTAAATGTAAAAATGCTTACCTTGACTGACAAATTTTTCTTCCCATTGGAATTTTTATGCCATTCAAAGTTAGATAGCCTTTTCATTATTTGGGTTCAAATAATGGGATCCAAATAGGAAGATTTTTTTTTTATTCTTCCTTTGAATGTATAATGTAGCTTGAATAAAATTTAGCTGATAATCCTAGCAAAAAGTGGGTTGGATGTTTTTCTTAAATCAGCACTGCAGCAGTATGAAATGCAAATTGTGAGACACCATTTTTCCTCTGAACTCTTGATATTTCAATAGTACAAAAGAATTTTAGAATACACTAATTTCTTTTCAGCGGTTGATTTCACATTTGTTTTCTTTTATTTAACTTTTTTATTAACCCTTAATTTATCAAGAAGTCACTATGAAGACATCTGACTGATGATGCCATAAAAGTCATCATGATGGCCCAAATAATACGATCAAATTTTCACAGGTAAAAAGGTATAGGATTTCAGTCACACATTGACATGGATGTCAACCTGATTTGTTTTCCCACTTCCACAGATGTTTCTCTCTTCTAACTTAGTCCAAAAATTCTGACTTCCAAAAATTCTAGGTTTTACACATAGTCTGAAATTATTTGGGAGATATTATAACGATCTATTTAATTATCCACTATCTCCAAGAACTGTTTGGACATGAAATGTAGATGTTTAATTCTGACTGAAATTTCAAAAAATCTTTAAAATAAAGCAACGTTACAATAAGTCTCAAATTTCTGTTTTGAGTCTTCCTGAAGTGCCAAGCTGAAGCTGACAATTTCATATATGACATGAGTTCTTTCTCAACCATATTTCAGTAAAAACACAGCATCGCTTAAAATTTCATAGCAAGTTTGTAAGCTCAGCTCCCAGCTGTGAAATACAACTTGCATGGACTTCTTTTCAGTAGTTGCTGTTTGATGTAATATGGAATCAATGCTAAGAAATGTCTCCCTACTGTGGGTAAGGTAGAATGTGTTACATGTCTCTTCAATACTTTTAGCATTTTAACATTTTCTTGGCAGCTTCCAGTGTCCACTCATGGTAAAATTCACTTCTGGATTTGATTAGATCTATGATCTATGCCTGTGAATGTGAAGTACAACATAGAGGTGTTTTTGAAAGTTACTCTTAATATTTTATTGTGTAAGATGTTACTGTCCTACAAGATTTTTTTTCTCTTTAAACATTTATAATCCCTGGATAGTATGGAAGGTTTTTATGAGTGTAATTTTTTACTGTCTAATAAAAAGGCAGTTCTGGATCAGCTGTGAATTGATACATCTTTTTGTGAGATTATCATGACAGTAAAACAGATCTTTTGTGTGGATAATACAAATATAAAAAACTTTGTTGTCTGGTATTTTATTGTGAACCACCTAGAGTTGTGTTTCATTCATTCATTCATTATTTATTTATTTATTTTGTTTTTATCTCACCTTTGTTATTTTATAAATAACTCAGGGCAGTGAACATACATAATGCTCCCTCCTCCTATATTCCCCACAACAACAACTCTGTGAGGTGGGCTGGGCTGAGCAATATTTTAAGATGAGTGGCCACTGAAATCTTTTAAATGAATAAATATATTTTTATTCTGCATTCTGCATTAAGAATAGCATTCAAGAGTAAATGGAAGAAACATTGATCGACTAGTTGGTTAGTACGTCGACTGATTGATTGATTGATTGATTGATTGCCATAAAGTCAGTTTTGGATAGATGGATCTCTCCATCATAGATGGATCTCTCCAGTCATAGATGGATCTCTCCAGAATGATCTATCTTCAACTTGGCATGTTACAAGAGGACTTCCGGTGGTGCTGCTTTCCTCGCTGGATGCCTGAAAAGGCACCCCGTGCTGAGATTTTGTAAAAGCCAGCGAAAACAGCGAAAAACGACTTGAAATACCTTTCCTGGGAGAAAGGGAAAGGAAAGAACAGCGGAAAAGCAGTAGAACTCCCCAGAGACTTTGCTTTGTGAAAGCGGAGCCTCGGAGGGTTGAGTCCTGCATAATTCCGCTGAGCTCCGAATCCATCGCATGCCTGCTGCAGCAGGAAAAGAAGAAAGTGACCACCTCTGCTCAAATGATTTTCATTTTTCGATTTCTGGATGCAGACGGAACAAACACAAGTGATCGATCATTGGGACTGCAAGTATTGAACCTGACTTCTATCCTTTAAGAAAAGAAACTTTCTATTGTTTAAACTAAGATTGCTGAAAATGGCGTCTGAGAGGAAATGAAAGTCAGAAGCTGTTTGTGTAATCAACTGGAGACTGTATTTGTGGATTGTAATAAAGTGGAGGCTCTCCTACATTGAAAGGAAGATAGAAAAAGGGTTTTGGGTTTTTTTGTATCTTTGACTTTATTATTGAACTCTAACTTGGAAATTGAAATGGCTTCTAAGCCACCTAAACCTATTACAGCGAGAAGGGGATATGAAGTGGGTATGGAAGATATGTTTAAAGAACAGACAAAAATGTTTGAAGAAACATTCAAAGAAGTTATGAACCATATCTCTGAGATGAATGAATTGACCAGAGAGGAAATGAAAGAAAATAATAAAAAAATAAGAGATGACATTTTGATGGTTTTTCAAGGCTTGAAAAAGAATCTGGAGGAGTTGGAGGAGAAAGTGGAAGAAATTAGTTAGTCCAACCAGCATTTGGAAAATAAAATGGGAGAATTGCAAATAAAAGTGGATAAAAATGAAGTTCAGGTGGTGGTGTTGCAGTACAGGGCAGTGGAGGGGGCTTTGAGAATCAGAGACTTGCAGGAAGTAAAGGATGAAGATCTTAAGAAAACCTTATCAGAAGCTTTGGCTGAAATGCTATGATGTGACCCACAAGAGGTTGCTTTTCAAATTGACCAAGTATATAGGGTTAATTCATGGATTGCTAGACAAAAAAAATTGCCAAAAGATAACTTGGCATGTTACATCATTCTTGTCCTAACTAAAACCCACATTATGTACCTCTCATGGAAACTGGGTCATATCTCAAAAATTATGCAGATATGAGTGTTTTAAGTGAGAATTCTTGCTTAATGTGTTCTATAGTTCATCTGTTTTCCTGACTGTCTATCCTTAAAAGTCTTTTCCATCAATACGGAGGTACATTAATAACCCTTCCAAATCCAGCTTCACATCCACAGATTATCATAAGAAAAAAATATCATAAACAATTAGAATTCAAAACAAAATTTTTTCCATTTAACATCTTGTCCTTTCTTGGTTCTTCCATATCCATAGCAATATTTATTGTTTATTGAAAAATCAAAAAGTCTTCTGTTTAGCCTTTTAAATAGCATCTTATTTTTATTTACAGGCTAATAGTAAATAGAAAATTACCGTATATACTCGAGTATAAGCCGATCCGAATATAAGCCGAGGTACCTAATTTTACCACAAAAACTGGGAAAAACTATTGACTCGAGTATAAGCCGAGGGTGGGAAATGAGGCAGCTACTGGTCAATGTAAAAAATAAAGATAGAGCCAAGTAAAATAACATGAATATTTATTTGAACGAAAAACAATAAAAGTGCAAAAGGGGGTCCCCAAAAAGAATATGGTATCAAAAATACAGTATCTTTAAAAGTAACAGCAACCAAGCTAACGAGAGCTAAAATCCCTCAAAACTGGAGTTCTCCTCCTCATCATCTGTTTGTCCAAACAGAGCTTCAGCTACTTCAGCTTCTGTGATGTTATCCGCATATACGTTGTCGTCATCACTGAGTTCACAGTCGTCATCATCACTGCTGTCACTCTCATACAATGCGCTGTCTTCACTGCCATCCATAGCATTACTAATGCCACATTTCTTGAAGGCACGTTGCACCATGTCCTCTGGAATATCTTCCCATGCATCACGAACCCACTGTGCTATTAGTTCTATGTCTGGCTTTCTCAGATTTCCAACTTTTGTCAGACGAGCTTGACCAGATGTCATCCATTCATGCCACATCCTTCGCACATGGTCCTTGAAAGGTTTATTTAAACTGACATCTAGGGGCTGCAATACAGATGTAAGCCCACCTGGAATAACGGCCAAAGTGACTTGAGATGACTTTGCCAATTTTTTTATGTCATCAGATGTGTGGGCTCTGAACATATCCCAAACTAACAGTGATCTTCTAGTCCAGTCCCCACTCCTCAAGCAAGAGATCCTATACTGTTTCAGACAAAGGATTGTCCAGTCTGTTCTTTAAAAACCCTCCAGGAATGAAGTGTCCAATAAGGTTCAAATTGCAAGTACCGGTAGTCCTCAATTTAAGACTGCAATTGAGCCCAAAACATTGTTTTGTTATTTTTCCCTAACCGTGTATGTATCCCCCTGCCCCCCTTTTTACGTCAGGCTGCCATCAAAGCGAAGCACGGCTGAATATTATTATTATTATTATTATTATTATTATTATTATTATTATTATTATCATTATCATTATCATCATCATCATCATCATCATCATTATTATTATTATTATTATTATCATTATCATTATTATCATTATTATCATCATCATCATTATTATTATTATTATTATTATTATCATTATCATTATTATCATCATCATCATTATTATTATTATTATTATCATTATCATTATTATCATTATCATTATTATTATTATTATTATTATCATTATCATTATCATTATTATCATTATCATCATCATTATTATTATTATTATTATTATCATTATTATATGATGATGATGATTTTTACGTGGACAGAGCGAGCTTCAGTTTACCAAACTTTGTATTTTTTAATGAAACGTGTTAGTCTGGAAGGGACTGTTTGAACTCACAAAACCCTTGCACCTTTTAGTTCCGTGCTGAGGATTTTTGGAAAGCAGCCCAGCAATATTTATTTATTGCTCTGACTGCTCTTATTTTCACTCCCCTTTTCTTTTCTTTTCCTTCCTCCTCCTCCTTCTCTGCCTCTCTTCGTCCCCCACCTCCCGGGATCCTTGCGGGTCGAAGGTTCTGCCCTGCCTTACACCAGCCGCCCACCTATGCCAAGGTCTCCTGGCTCTTTCGCTCTCTGTAAGCAGCGGCTTCTCGGCAGCGTCGCCCCTCCCTCCATGGATCGGCTCCTTCCCCAGCACTGAAGGCATCCTTAGGAATACACCTCCACCTCCAGGAAAATAAAAGAGGCAGAGAAGGTAAATCGCCCGCCCGTTCGGAAAGGAAGGAGAGGACTCCAATGGAAGAAGGAGAGGAGAATTACCAATAACAAACACAAAGCGCTGGGTTAGAGGTGCCTTGTCATGTACAAGGAGATCAGAGAGGGCAACCACCATGAAACAATAATCAGACTCAAAACGGGCTGCTTATTTGCCATTTGCTCTGGGTAGAACGGGTTTTTTTTTAAAAAAAAAATTGGTTTGGAGAAGGAAAGCTAATTTGCTGATCTGCGCGAGGGTCGGTTTCTTTTGCCTCCCTTCTTCTTCCTCCTCCTTCTTCCCACCCTAGCTTGCAATGCCCCCATCTCTCCTCCTCCTCCTCCTCCTGCCCCCCTCTCGGGGGGAGAAATTGTTTGTTCTTGCCGTATTTCTCCGCTTTCCAAGAGGCTTTTCTTTTTCACCTCTTTCTCCCCACCTCCCCAATTTCCATAGGGGAAAAACCCTGGGGAAAACTTGGCAAAAAATAAAATAAAATAAAAAGTACTGAGTGCAAATGTTTTTTTTTATACTGTAGTTGGAGTTTTCCACGTTTCTTTCACATTCAAGGCAGCATTCTCCCCCCATCCCTCGCTGCTTTTCCAAAACATGCTTTGAAACCTTTGCATTTTATTGGGATGTATTCGTGACAAACGCCCCCTCCGCGGGCGAGAGGAGGACGAGTAAGAGGAGGGCGAGAGTGACAAACAAATAAAGAGAGTTCTTCTCGCCCCTTGGCGTTTGACACACTCGCCGTCCTCTCCGAAAAGCCGAAATTGAGTGCGAAGCGGCAGTGGGGGTGGGTGGGTGGGTGGGTGGGGGGAGGCCGCCGTGAAGTGCCGGCTGGGGGAGCCCGGGATTGAAGTGCCGGCATGCTTTGCCAGCTCGGCCGGCTCGTTTTGGGGCGGCGGCTGGCCTCCGGCGTTTTCTTCCGCCGCTTTTTGATGGCGGCGGCGGTGGTCGGCGGAGGCGGAGGGGCATTCGACATTTCGCCCCTCTCACTCGTCCTCCTCTTGCCCGCGGTGGGGGCGGAGGCGTTGTCACTCGCCTCCTCTCCGAGCGAAATTGAGTGCGGCGGCAGGAGGCCGCCGTGAAGTGCCGGCTGGGGGCCAGGAGCCAATCCCGGCCTCCCCACCCACCACCCCACTGCCGCCGCACTCAATTTTGGCTCGGAGAGGAGGGCGAGGGTGACAACGCCAAGCGAAGAACTCTCTTTATTTGTTTGTCACTCTCGCCTCGGAGGCGGAGGCGTTGTCACCCTCGCCTCCTCTCCGGCCGAAATTGAGTGCGGCGGCAGTGTTGGTGGGTGGGTGGGGGAGGCCGCCGTGAAGTGCCGGCTGGGGATCCCGGGGCCAATCCTGGCCCCCAGCCGGCACTTCACGGCGGCCTCCCCACCCACCCCCACTGCCGCCGCACTCAATTTCGCTTTCGGAGAGGAGGCGAGAGTGACAAACAAATAGAGTTCTTCTCGCCTTGGCGTTTGACACACTCGCCGTCCTCTCCGAAATTGAGTGCGGCGGCAGGAGGCCGCCGTGAAGTGCCGGCTGGGGAGCCGGGATTGGCCCCGGCCCCCAGCCGGCACTTCACGGCGGCCTCCCCACCCACCACCCCACTGCCGCCGCACTCAATTTTGGCTCGGAGAGGAGGCGAGGGTGACAACGCCCCTCCGCCCCCACCGCGGGCAAGAGGAGGACGAGTGAGAGGGGGCGAAATGTCAACGCCTCCGCCCCTCCGCCCCTCCGCCGACCACCGCCGCCGCCATCAAAAAGCGGCGGAAGAAAACGCCGGAGGCCAGCCACCGCCCCAAAACGAGCCGGCCGAGCTGGCAAAGCATGCCGGCAGCATTTGGGCTCGTCCTGCCGGCCCAGCTGTTCCCGAGGGCAAAAAACCCTCTCCCTGGGTCGGCTCTGCAAGGGTAGACTCGAGTATAAGCCGAGGGGGCGTTTTTCAGCACAAAAAACGTGCCGAAAAACTCGGCTTATACTCGAGTATATACGGTATATATTTCTTTGTATGCAGGTATTTTCTGAAAACCATCTGCAAATAATAATAATAAAACACTTTTTCTCTGCTTGCTGAATGGAATTTAGAAAGTTAAATGAATGCAAATAAATCTATAAAAACAATTGCTGCTGTATTGTATTGAATAAACATCATTGTTGCTCATCCTGGTAAATGAAAATGCCTTGCATAATGGGGTCAGCACTGCTGACCCCATAGCATGCTCCAGGCCTCTAGATATGGCAGGGGTATCAAATTCAAGGCCCGGGGGCTGGATCCGGCTCACGGGGTGCTTAAGTCTGGCCCATGGGGCTGCCGTGCAAATAGCAAAGGACTGCCCAGAGTGCTTCTGCCTGTAAAAATGGACCTCAGGAGGGCCTCTTGCAGCTCTCCCGAGCTCTGTTTTCACTGGCAGAGGGTTGCAGGAAGCTGTCGCAGCTGAAAACAGAGCTCAGGAGCCCATTTTCACTGGCTGAGCACTCTGCCCAACACAGGAGCGCCTGACACGAGTGACATCAAGATGGCCACGGCCACGCCTACCCTGGCCCCTCCAAGATAAACACAACCCTGATGTGGACCTCAATGAAATCGAGTTTGACACCCCTGGGATATGGAAAAATGTTGTCCTTGTGGTGCGTAATGTGTATTCCTTGCATATTTTCAGATTGTACCTTCAGTTCACCAAAAAGCAACTGAAATGCTTTTAATCCAATAAGAAGTTTAGGGCTGACCTGGGTGATTGAAACAGAAGACTACTTCATTTACAGGGTCTGCTCATGCCTTCCCTGCTCGGCTCTGCATGAATGGGTGATTGGCTCTAGATGAAGAGACAAGGTGTAAAACTGCTGTCATTTGCTAATAAGTTCCCTAAATGCTTTGTTTCTCTGTAGACTTCCTAATTAGTTAATTGAAAACAGTTCAATTAACTTCCCTAAAAAGATTTAATAAAAGGACACAGGCCACTGATTTCTCTTTGTAATTTTCAAAACATGTCAACGGGGAACATGACAAGCTCCTTTTAGCCTATCATGGCATCAAGTCTGACTCATAAAGAGACCCAAATAAATAGTTCCTGAATGGGAACCAGCTGCTCACTATTAATACATTTTGTATTTCCCAACCAGCAGCTCTAACTGGAGACATGTAATTCAAAAGAAGTGTCCAAATAGACAGTACTACAAATCTGTCAGCATGCTTTGAAAAATTACTAAAACCTATTTACCAGCCTTGTAGATGCACATTTTTCAAACATCTTTTACATATACATTTTTCATAAATTATAATTTTAGTTAGGGTCTTCATTGCAGTAATTACTAAAAACAGGAATTTCCTGGTGCATAGCTCTGAGTTGAAAAAACAAACAGGAAAAAAAATTCTGACTGCCACAATAATTTGAAAGAGATGAACCAGAATACTTTAAGATCTGGGGGCAATTTTAACCATTGGTTAGAGAAGATAGATAGATAGATAGATAGATAGATAGATAGATAGATAGATAGATAGATAGATAGATAGATAGATAGATAGATAGATAGATAGATATGGCAATATTGTAGTGAAATAAGTGAAGAAGGAAGAGGAGAAAGAAGATATTGTACATAAATATATTAATAATAAAGCAACAAATGTGGGAGAAATATTACAATAAATGAAACGATAACATTCAGAAATGATAAATATTGGAGGAGTAAGAAGACACAAAAGATGTACCCGGATGATACACTGAATGATTGATTATGTATTGTATGTTTGTCTATAAAATAAAAAAAATGAAGGAACAAATCCCTGTGTAAAGTCCTGCGTCTACTCCCCAAATCAAGAAAGTACGTACGGACTCTTGAACAGCAGCATTTCAAAAGGAACCTTTTATCGAAAGGAAGTGATTGCAAGACAAAAGCAAAGCAGGCTCTAAGGTCCCCTTAGGCAATTCTGTTAGGCTAAAGGAGTTAGATACTCCTCCCCTCAGTTTGATGTTGAATGAGCCAATCCACAGGTGTGAAGATGGTCATCCAGGCGCTTCTTTCAGGAGGCTTCAGAACTGAGACAAAACAGATGCCCCCCCCCCTTACACATTCCCCAAAGGTAAATCAAAGCACAGGACAGATAGATGTCAGAGTTATAAACTAAGGGATTACAGGATATGTAGGAAATAGGAAGAGGGTAATAAGTGAATAAATGATCCAGGCCCCCCTCCCCACAAAAATTGCAATATCACGATAGGGTACCTTGAATACAGAAATATATAAGCAACCCTCTAACAGTTTAAGCATACAGTACATCCTAGTTACCATATCATGTAGATGCCTCACTAGTTGTTTTCCTGAGAACTTGGCTTCAGTATAGATCTTCAATATTTTCATCAGTCTACTGAGGAGGCAAGCTGAAGTTGAGCTCACATGTTCCAGCATGAAACAAATGTTTATCACCTTATGCTGGTGAAAGACTTCCCATATTTGAATTCCCATATTCTCAGTTCTGGCCAGAGAAAGTTGATAGTTCCTGCAAAATTACCCCACTCTCATCAATCCACCAGGAACTGTGTTTCCATTACCATTTTGCTGTGGCTAGTAGAATGGCAGGACGTTTCACCAGTGTAACCTTCTCCTCCTCCTCCTTCTCCTTTTTGTGTTCCGATCATAGGAATATCAACCTTGCAGAAGATACAACATAAGTTGTATATGAATTCAATATTCTTATTGGAAAATAAAGTCTCTTCATAATGGCCCTCATCTCTCAGCTATTCCACAAAGTAAAAATAGTTTTTAAAAACGTTTAACAATGAAAATAATTTTCAAATGAAAATTGCAACAAAATGGCTCAGGTTGTGCTCTATAACAATAGTTCCCAGGTTTCTAGTTCACAAAAATCATGTATTACAACTTTTTCTCCTCTTATTCCCATCTGAGTACAATTTCCTAAGTTTTCAAGATAAATAAGAATGGTGCCTTTAAAAAATATTTTTCAGATCTATGAGGAATCATTCTTTCAGAGCAGAGGTGGCACAGTGGTTAGAGTGCAGTACTGCAGGCTACTTCAGCTGACTGTTAGCTGCAGTTTGGCAGTTCAAATCTCACTGGCTCATAGTTGACTCAGCCTTCCATCCTTTGGAAGTGGGTAAAATGAGGATCCAGATTGTTGGGGGCAATATGCTGACTCTGTAAACCACTTAGAGAGGGCTGTAAAATCACTATGAAGCTGTATATAAGTCTAAGTGCTATTGCTATTCAGGCAGAGTGAACTTTATGCTTCTTGAATTCCTACCTTTCTCTTGAGAGCTTACCCTCTTGCTCTCTACAAAAGCCCTTAAGCAGCCTTTCTCAACCTTTTTATTCTGGAAAAGCCCTTGAAATAATTTTAAGGTCTCAGGGAACTCCAGGATGAAAATGACAAAAGACATAAAAACTTCACAATATAATTAACTTCTAATTTACACAATCCACAGTTTTTACCAGTTATTAACAAGTGGTAACTGCAAAGTGGCAGGTTGGCCACTGAATCATGGCATGTAGATATTCCTACCAGTGTGAACCCTAGCATTCTGGAATGTACAAATTTAAAAGCAACTAAGCTTATTCTTTTTTTTTAAATCAGAATCTTCCATAAGACCCCTAGTGACCTCTGATGGAGCATTAATTGAGAAAGGTTACCCCAAGTAGACCTTAAAAAAAAAGATTCTCTGGTCAAAAGTTCTAGTACATGAAATTGATTACCATACCACAGCTTGACCCAAAGTAGCCTAGACTGATTAGTTTTCCAGGCACATTTTTCCAGCCTCCAGTCTTTATTTATTTTTATTTATTTATTTATTGTTTATATTTATATACCGCCCTATCTCCCAAAGGACTCAGGGCGGTTTACAGGCATTTAAAAACAAGAAATACAATAAATACAATTCTAAAAACAATTAAAAAACTTATTCAAAAGCCTTAATTAAAAATATAAAAATTAAAACCCAAGATAAAACCCATAAACTAAAAACTAACTCAGTCCTGCGCAATTAAATAGATATGTTTTAAGCTCGCGGCGGAAGGTCCGAAGGTCCGGAAGCTGACGAAGTCCTGGGGGCAGTTCATTCCAGAGGGTGGGAGCCCCACAGAGAAGGCCCTTCCTGGGCCGCCAGACGACATTGCCTCGCTGACGGCACCCTGAGGAGTCCCTCTGTGAGAGCGCACGGGTCGGTGAGAGGTATTCGTAGCAGCAGGCGGTCCCAGATAACCCGGCCCTATGCCATGGAGCGCTTTAAAGGTGGTCACCAAAACCTTGAAGCGCACCGGAAGGCCACAGGTAGCCAGTGCAGTCTGCGCAGGATGGGTGTTATCACGGGAGCCACGAGGGCTCCTCTATCACCCGCGCAGCCGCATTCTGACTAACTGCAGCCTCCGGATGCCCTTCAAGGGAGCCCCATGTAGAGAGCATTGCAGTAATCCAGGCGAGACGTCACGAGTGCGTGGGTGACTGTGCACAGGGCATCCCGGTCCAGAAAGGCGCAACTGGCGCACCAGGCGAACCTGGTAAACGCTCTCCTGGAGACGGCCGTCAAATGATCTTCCAAAGACAGCCGCTCATCCAGGAGGACGCTAAGTTGCGCACCCTCCATCGGGGCCAATGACTCGCCACCGATGGTCAGCCGGATTTAGCTGACTGTACCGGGATGCCGCATCCACAGCCACTCTGTCTTGGAGGGATTGAGCTTGAGCCTGTTTCTCCCCATCCAGACCCGACAGCCTCCAGACACCGGGACAGCACTTCGATAGCTTCGCTGGGGTGGTCCGCGTGAAAGGTACAGCTGGGTGTCATCCGCATACAGCTGATACCTCACGCGAAACCACTGATGATCTCACCCAGCGGCTTCATGTAGATAAAGAACAGAAGGCGAGAGGATCGACCGCGGCACCCCACAAGTGAGGCGCCTCGGGCCGACCTCTGCCCCTGTCAACACCGACTGCGTCCGGTCGGAGAGATAGGAGGAGAACCACCGATAAACGGTGCCTCCCACTCCCAATCCCTCCAGCCGGCGCAGCAGGATACCATGGTCAATGGTATCGAAAGCCGCTGAGAGGTCTGATAGGACCAGGGCAGAGGAACAACCTCATCCCTGGCCCTCCAGAGATCATCCACCAACGCGACCAAAGCCGCCTCTGTGTTGTAACCGGCCGGAAACCGGACTGGAACGGGTCTAGATAGACGGTTTCATCCAGGTGCAGGGGAAACTGATATGCCACCATATTTCTACAACCTTCGCCGCAAGCGAAGGTTGAGACTGGACGATAATTACCTAAAACAGCCGGGTCCAGGAAGGCTTAAGGAGGGGTCTCACCACCGCCTCTTTCAAGGCGGCCGGAAAGACACCTCCACCAAAGAAGCGATCGAATCGCCTGAGCCAGCCTCGTGTCACTTCCTGAGTGGCCAGCACCAGCCAGGAGGGGCACGGGTCCAGTAAACACGTGGTGGCATTCAGTCTACCCAACAACCTGTCCATGTCCTCGGGAGCCACAGGGTCAAACTCATCCCAGACAATGTCACCAAGACCACCCTCGGACGCCTCACCTGAGTCACTGCAATCTTGGTCCAACCCCTCCCGAAGCTGAACGATTTTATTGTATAGATAACCGTTAAACCCCTCAGCACGCCCCTGCAGCGGGTCATCCCGTTGGTGAAGGAGGGAACGAGTCACCCGGAACAGGGCGGCTGGGCGGTTATCTGCCGACGCAATGAGGGAGGAGGCGAGCAACGCCGCTTCTCAATGCCACTAGGTAAGTCCTTGTATAGGACTTCACTAGTGTCCGATCAGCCTCTGAACGGCTAGACCTCCAGGAACTCTCTAGGCGCCTTCTCCGCGCTCATCCCCTCAGCTCCTCGGAGAACCAGGAGCCGGTTGGGACCCGCGCCGGGTCAGAGGCCGCAAAGGCACGACACGATCTAAGGCCCCGCCGCGCCCGCTCCCAGGCCGCAACAAGTTCCTCAGACGTGCCGTGAGCCAGACCTCAGGAATGGCCCAAGCTCCGTCCGAACCTCTCCGGTCCATCAGGCGCCTGGGACGGAACCAACGCATCGGCTCCGCCTCCCTGCGGTGTTGGGTGGCGGTCAGAAAGTCTAGGCGAAGGAGAGAGTGATCTGACCATGACAAAGGTTCGTGACTATTTCCTTTAAGTCCAGATCTCACCACTGACCAGAGACAAAATCAAATCGAGTGTACCACCCCGTGTGGGTAGGGCCATCAACTACTTGCGTCAGGTCTAAGGCCGTCATGGAAGCCATGAACTCCCGAGCTGCTGTCGATGACGAGCCGGAAGAAGGCAAGTTAAAGTCCCCCATGACTAAAAGTCTGGGGGTTTCAACTGCCACCCCAGCAAGCACCTCCAGGAGCTCGGCCAGGGCAGCTGTCACGTAGCAAGGAGCCAGGTACGCCACCAGCAAGCCCATCTGACATCTATGGCCCCACTTCACAAGGAGGGATTCACACCGACAATCTGAGGTACAGTGGTCTCCTCGCTCCAGACTCTCTAATCACAACCGCCACCCCCACCCCTACCCTGGGCTCTCGGCTGATGAATGCACGGAAACCTGGTGGGCACATCTGCACCAGGGCACGCCTTCTGCGCCCAACCAGGTTTCCGTAATGCCTATAAAGTCCGCGGCACCCCTGAATAAGGTCGAAATTAGGGGCCTTATTGGCCACGGACCGTGCATTACATAACATCAGCCGAAGGCCCAGGCTCTGAGGGTCTTGGCTATCCGGGGAACGGGAAAAGTCTGGGGGCTCGGGGCGCGCGATCGCCTGCAAATATCGAGCGCGCGCCCCCTTAACACGATCCGAGCCCCCGCTTCCGCCAAATCTGCCCCTCCCCCAAACCGTGCAAATAACGCCACCCTCCACCAATGGAACCTGAACTCCCCCCATAACCTTCGGACCTATTAGCTCACCGCCACGAGCATGCGCAGGAACTGATACCCCACCCGGCGGGTTTCCCCCAACACCCGCCCTACCCCTCCCACCCCTTAAAAATGCCCTATCTAAAAACCCCCAAAGGCTCTTCCTCTTCGCATGCCACCTCTGTGGATCCCAAGATCCGTCATTGAGGCCGGCCCTTGGTAATAAAACGGGCCATTCCTGCGAGGCGGGGGCAGTCTCTACAGATTATCACAGATTATTCCTTGCTTTGTGGATGTTCCAATGAAAAAGCCAGCATTCCCAGGGACTGAGATAGCCTTTCACCATTTCCACACACCCAGGCCTACTGATCATACTTACTTTCTTTCGAACTGCCATTCTCTTCCCCAGCACTGGCTTGCTCTCAGACCGTCCTGGCCAAATCAGTTAGTAACTGCCAACACAATAATTTATAATAGAACATAATTGTTTTAGGACACCAATTGTATTTGCAAGTAGTAGCATTGAATGGGTCTATTGTATAGAAGCATTACAGGTAGACTTTGAGATAAGTGCTTTTAATGCCTACTTACTTCCCTCCAATTTATGAACGAAATTAAAGCATATTGCTATGTACTGGTTGCTTCTTGGCTACCCAAACCTGGAGAACCACTAGATAGAAGTCAACCATACCAAACATCTTTTGTTGCTATTAATAATTGGCAGGTTGAACAGTTAAATGGTTGGCCTGTTGTTATGACATTTTTTAAAAATAAATAAATCAATTGATAGTACAGTGGAAAAGAAAAGAAAAGTTGCAATGAGCATAGATGAGTAGAGATAGTAGAGAACCTGAAGAGAACACATCCTAGTTTTAATGTAGTGTTGAAATTTAGCTGGATCCCTTTACTCTCAGTTTTAATACATTTCTTGAAGCTAGTTGGGTGAAATGAAGTAATATAAAGAAAACTTAATATTTACTTATAAAGTTACATTCTATGAAGAGTCCTTGGTGCCCTCTGAGCTTGGTTGTTTTCTTGCAGATGTTTCTTTACCCAAACAGTTATGTTCCATTCACTATATAGGCTTTCTTCTAGACCTTTTTATCTTAAATATAATTAAGCCTGGAGATACTGGAAGAATACATGCCAAAGAAAAGTCATAACATTCATCATATTGGGGATTATTATATATTTATATAATATAAATTTATTGTATTATTAAAATTATTATTTTTACATTTAATACATACACAACAATATGAAATCACAGTAGCTAGAGTTATCCTTAAGCTGGAGTTGTCCTTCATAGGCATCATGTTCTTCCCAAGAACCCACTGTAGATGTTGTCATGTGTCAGCATTGCATACGTGCAGATCCAAGCAGTCTGGCCTTTTGTATTTTAGTGAAGAAAACACTGTCAGTGCACAGATTTTCTAAGAGCTATCCATGGTTCTTGGTCTGGCACTCAGTGTGCCTATAACCACTGGGACCACCATGGTTGGTTTATGACATAATCTTTCAACTTTGATTTTCAGATATTGATACTTTCTTCTCCAGTTCTTTGTCTTCTACTATTCACAGGTATTACGGTATTACGGAATATGGCATGCTAAATCCGGGAGACTTAGGGGATTTTTAACTAATTGTTTTAATAGATTTTTTAAGGGGAGTTTTAATGGGGATTTTAAGGGGGAGGGATTTTTAAGGGGTGGGAGGGGTAGGGCGGGTGTTGGGGAAATACCGGGTGGGAGTTTTAATGGAAATTTTAAGGGGAGGAAACCGGCGGGTTTGGGTTGGGGTGGGTGGGAGGGTTAGGGTGGGTGATGGGGTAGCCCGTCGGGGGAAACCAGTTCCAGCGCATGCTCGTGGCGACTATCAAATGGGTTGGAGGTTATGGGGGAGTTTGTTCCTTTGTGTGAGGGTGAGTCCATCTGCACGGTAAGTGGGAGGGCAGATATGGCGGAAGGGGATCGCATCGGTTTAGGGGTCACGCGTTCGATGTATACAGGCGATCGCGTGCCCGATCCCCTGACTTCTCCGTTCCCGGATGGTCAAGACCCTCAGAGCCTGGGCCTTCGCCTGATGTTATGCAACGCACGGTCCGTGGCCAATAAGGCCCCTAATACATGATCTGATTCAGGGGTGCCGCGGATATTATAGGCGTTACGGAGACCTGGTTGGGCACTGAAGGCGTGCCCTGGTTGAGATGTGCCCACGGGTTCCCGTGCATTCCATCAGCGGAGGGCCGAGGGAAGGGGGGGGGGGGGTGGCGGTTGTTATTAAAGAGAGTCTAGAGCCGAGGGAGACCACTGTACCTCAGATTGCGGTGTGAATCCCTCTTTGTGAGGTGGGGTCATAGATGTCAGATGGGCTTGCTGGTGGCGTACCTGGCTCCTTGCTGCGTGACAGCTGCCCTGCCCGAGCTCCTGGAGGTGCTTGCCGGGTGGCAGTGGAGACCCCCAGACTTTTAGTCATGGGGGACTTTAACTTGCCATCTGCTGGCTCGTCATCGACAGTAGCTCGGGAGTTCATGGCCTCCATGACGGCCCTGGACCTGACTCAAGTAGTGGATGGCCCTACTCACATTGGGGGAGGCACACTGGACCTGATTTTTATCTCTGGTCAGTGGTTGAAGGATCTGGACTTGGGAGATATAGTCACAGAGCCTTTGTCATGGTCAGATCACTCTCTCCTTCGCCTGGACTTTCTGACCGCTACCCAACACCGCAGGGAGACGGAACCATTACGTTGGTACCGTCCCAGGCGCCTGATGGACCCAGAGAGGTTCCGGACGGAGCTTGGGCCATTCCCTGAGGGTCTGGCTCACGGCACGGCAGAGGAACTAGCTGCAGCCTGGGAACGGGCTGCGGCTGGGGCTTTAGACCGTGTCGTGCCTCTGCGGCCTCTGACCCGGCGCAGATCCCAACCGGCTCCCTGGTTCTCCGAGGAGCTGAGGGGGATGAAACGCCGGAGAAGACGCCTAGAGAGTTCTTGGAGGTCCAGCCGTTCAGAGGCTGATCGGACACTAGTTAGATCCTATACTAGGACCTACCTAGTGGCACTGAGGGAAGCGAGGCGTTGCTCGCCTCCTCCCTCATTGCGCCGGCAGATAACCGCCCAGCTGCCCTGTTTGGTGGCCCGCCTCCTTCACCAGGGGGAGCGGGATGACCCGTTGCAGGGACGTGCTGAGGAGTTTAACGGTTATCTATACGATAAAATCGTTCAGCTTCGGGACGGTTTGGACCAAAATTGTGGCGATTCGGACAGGGCGTCTGAGGGTGGTCTTGGTGACATTTTCTGGGATGAGTTTGACCCTGTGGCTCCCGAGGACATGGACAGGTTGCTGGGTAGATTGAATGCCACCACGTGTTTACTGGACCCGTGCCCCTCCTGGCTGGTGCTGGCCACTCAGGAGGTGACACGAGGGTGGCTCCAGGGATTACGAGCGCTTCCTTGTTGGAGGAGTCTCTCCGACCGCCTTGAAAGAGGCGGTGGTGAGGCCCCCCCTCAAGAAGCCTCCCCTGGACCCGGCTGTTTTAGGTAATTATCGTCCGGTCTCCAACCTTCGCTTCGCGGCGAAGGTTGTAGAGAGTATGGTGGCATATCAGTTTCCCCTGCACCTGGAGGAAACTGTCTATCTAGACCCGTTCCAGTCCGGCTTCCGGCCCGGTTACAGCACTGAGACGGCTTTGGTCGCGTTGGTGGATGATCTCTGGAGGGCCAGGGATAGGGGTTGTTCCTCTGCCCTGGTCCTATTAGACCTCTCAGCGGCTTTCGATACCATCGACCATGGTACCCTGCTGCGCCGGTTGGAGGATTGGGAGTGGGAGGCACCGTTTATCGGTGGTTCTCCTCCTATCTCTCCGACCGGCCGCAGACGGTGTTGACGGGGGGGCAGAGGTCGCCGGCGCCTCACTTGTGGGTGCCGCAGGGCCGATTCTCGCCTTCTGTTCAACATCTATATGAAGCCGCTGGGTGAGATCATCAGTGGCTTCGTGTGAGGTACCAGCTGTACGCTGATGACACCCAGCTGTACTTTTCCACACCGGCCACCCCAATGAAGCTATCAAGTGCTGTCCCGGTGTCTGGAAGCCGACGGGTCTGGATGGGGAGAAACAGGCTCAAGCTCAATCCTCCAAGACGGAGTGGCTGTGGATGCCGGCATCCCGGTACAGTCAGCTGAGTCCACGGCTGACTGTTGGGAGCGAGTCATTGGCCCCGATGGAGAGGGTGCGCAACTTGGGCGTTCTCCTGGATGAACGGCTGTCTTTGAAGACCACCTGACGGCCGCCTCCAGGAGAGCTTTCCACCAGGTTCGCCTGGTGCGCCAGCTGCGCCTTTCTAGACCGGGATGCCTTATGCACAGTCACTCACGCCCTTGTGACGCCTCGCCTGGATTACTGCAATGCTCTCTACATGGGGCTCCCTTGAGGGGCATCCGGAGGCTTCAGTTAGTCCAGAATGCAGCTGCGCTGGTGATAGAGGGAGCCCTCGTGGCTCCCACGTGACACCTATCCTGCGCAGGCTGCACTGGCTACCTGTGGCCTTCCGGTGCGCTTCAAGGTGTTGGTGAACGCCTTTAAAGCGCCCATGGCATAGGGCCGGGCTATCTACGGGACCGCCTGCTGCTACCGAATACCTCTCACCGACCCGCGCCTCACTTGTGGGTGCCGCAGGGCCGATTCTCGCCTTCTGTTCAACATCTACATGAAGCCGCTGGGTGAGATCATCAGTGGCTTCGTGTGAGGTACCAGCTGTACGCTGATGACACCCAGCTGTACTTTTCACACGGGCCACCCCAATGAAGCTATCAAGTGCTGTCCCGGTGTCTGGAAGCCGACGGGTCTGGATGGGGAGAAACAGGCTCAAGCTCAATCCTCCAAGATGGAGTGGCTGTGGATGCCGGCATCCCGGTACAGTCAGCTGAGTCCACGGCTGACTGTTGGGAGCGAGTCATTGGCCCCGATGGAGAGGGTGCGCAACTTGGGCGTTCTCCTGGATGAACGGTTGTCTTTGAAGACCACCTGACGGCCGCCTCCAGGAGAGCTTTCCACCAGGTTCGCTTGGTGCGCCAGCTGCGCCTTTCTAGACCGGGATGCCTTATGCACAGTCACTCACGCCTTGTGACGCCTCGCCTGGATTACTGCAATGCTCTACATGGGGCTCCCTTGAGGGGCATCCGGAGGCTTCAGTTAGTCCAGAATGCAGCTGCGCTGGTGATAGAGGGAGCCCTCGTGGCTCCCACGTGACACCTATCCTGCGCAGGCTGCACTGGCTACCTGTGGCCTTCCGGTGCGCTTCAAGGTGTTGGTGAACGCCTTCAAAGCGCCCATGGCATAGGGCCGGGCTATCTACGGGACCGCCTGCTGCTACCGAATACCTCTCACCGACCCGCGCCTCACTTGTGGGTGCCGCAGGGTCGATTCTCGCCTTCTGTTCAACATCTACATGAAGCCGCTGGGTGAGATCATCAGTGGCTTCGTGTGAGGTACCAGCTGTACGCTGATGACACCCAGCTGTACTTTTCACACGGGCCACCCCAATGAAGCTATCAAGTGCTGTCCCGGTGTTTGGAAGCCGTACGGGTCGGGAGGGGGAGAAACAGGCCCAAGCCCAACCCCTCCAAGACGGAGTGGCGGTGGATGCCGGCATCCCGGTACAGTCAGCTGAGTCCACGGCTGACTGTTGGGAGCGAGTCATTGGCCCCGATGGAGAGGGTGCGCAACTTGGGCGTTCTCCTGGATGAGCGGCTGTCTTTGAAGACCACCTGACGGCCGCCTCCAGGAGAGCTTTCCACCAGGTTCGCCTGGTGCGCCAGCTGCGCCTTTCTAGACCGGGATGCCTTATGCACAGTCACTCACGCCTTGTGACGCCTCGCCTGGATTACTGCAATGCTCTCTACATGGGGCTCCCCTTGAGGGGCATCCGGAGGCTTCAGTTAGTCCAGAATGCAGCTGCGCGGGTGATAGAGGGAGCCCCTCGTGGCTCCCACGTGACACCTATCCTGCGCAGGCTGCACTGGCTACCTGTGGCCTTCCGGGTGCGCTTCAAGGTGTTGGTGAACGTCTTTAAAGCGCTCCATGGCATAGGGCCGGGCTATCTACGGGACCGCCTGCTGCTACCGAATACCTCTCACCGACCCGTGCGCTCTCACAGAGAGGGACTCCTCAGGGTGCCGTCGGCGCGACAGTGTCGTCTGGCGACGCCCAGGGGAAGGGCCTTCTCTGTGGGGGCTCCCGCCCTCTGGAACGAACTCCCCCCAGGACTCCGTCAACTTCCGGACCTCCGAACCTTTCGTCGCGAGCTTAAAACTCACCTATTCATCTGCGCTGGACTGGGTTAGTTTTTAAACTTATGGGTTTTTAATGGGTTTTATTCTAAATTTTAATCATGGCCAATTTAATAAGTTTTTTAATTATATTTTAATCGTATTTATATTGTATTATTTTGTATTTTTTATCAGGCTGTGAACCGCCCTGAGTCCTTCGGGAGAAGGGCGGTATAAAAATTTAAATAATAAATAAATAAATAAATTAATTAATTAATTAATCACATTGGTGTTTTTTTCCCCAATACTATTAAATCTAGTGTGTTATAAGCTAAGACTTTCACAGTTTGTATTTGGACATCCCACAATATTTTAACTTGCTCATTTTTACTACTTTTTCAACTATATGATCGTATCAATTTTTCATTACTGACAGATGACAATGTTTACAGATGTTGCAATGAATCATTTTGGCAACTGTGTTATGTCATTGTTTATAAGAAATTTGGGCAATTTTCTTTTACAAGAAACAGTATATGAAATACTGTTTCTTCTGCTGTTCTGAACAATATGCACTTGAATCATTTGATGATTTTTTTTTCAGTTGTGCCTTTTGTTTTTGAGCAGTCAAAATGAAGCATTTTATTTCTTTTCTTAATAATCCAGTTGTAAACCAGTCACAGCCTTTATTTTTATCTACTTTCTCCTTGATCTTTTGTAGAAATTGATCATATGATCTTTTCCTTACCAGCATTCAGTTTGCAGTTTTATTTTATTTCAATATCTGTGTTTTGTTTCCTATACATTCAGCAAGTTTTAAACTTGTATCAATGCTTATTCTTGGCTGTCTGATACATAATCAGTCACTGCATGCTTTTCTTCTTTAACAGTTTGTCTGACTTCAAGTAAACCTGTGATTCCATTTCTATGGGTCAGGTATGATCAATCAAAAATGTGATGTATGGTGAACAGTCTCAATTTTCTTCTTTTTTGATCTAAGCTGTCTAGGTAATAATTCCAGCAGTGTATTGTAACACAGGTATGGCCCATATATTGATGGGTGTGATAGTGTTTCAATTAAATTTAATCTTGTCTTTAGCAATCAAAAAGCTTTGACAAAATCGGTACATCGAGGGATCCTGAACAAGCTTAACAGCCATGGGATAAAAGAACTGGTTGTTTTATGGATCAATGGATGGTTTTTGTCAGTTGTTACCATGAAAAGTGCACTTTTATACAGTAAAAGCAAGCAGAGCTTATATTATAGAAAGGTGGGGCACCTATACAATGTATATACAAAATATCCTAGCTGCTCACTTACTAACATGATTTTCAATTTGAAAGCCGCTTTTAAACTTTGTCCCTTTGCCTTTCTAAATTTTATTATTTATTTTCTAAATTTTATTATTTTTTTTAAGAAATTTATCTTAATTTTAGTCTGATTTCAGTTTTAACCTTAAAATTTAGCCTTGAAAATATTAACTGAAGCTTTTTCTACACTTCAGTTTCATTTCCTGTTCTTACTCATTCCTGATTATTTGTGTCTGTTAACACTTTCTTGGCTCTTTTATTGAGTTTCAACTTAGCTCTTAAACTTTTATTTGTTAATTTTATTATGTCTCTTTTTCTCCTGCCTCCCTCTTTCTGCAGAATCTTTGACTTATTTTCCTTTTTCTAGCCTCTGCCTTCTAGCCAGGAAAAAAATTTACATTTACTCTTCTTGCGTAAGACAGACTTTATGGATGTTTCTTTTCTTGTTATAAACCCTCCTCATCTTAACATCTCAAATCTCTGAACCACTATTTAATTCAGACTAACCAGGGAGGCAGAATACAATTTACTGGACACAATTTTCCTAGCATGTATTCCCCTAACGTTTGCAAAAATTTCAATATTTGTTGGAGTAATTACATTTTGTCATTCTGGGTACAAGCCCTTATCCAGTACTAATTTGGCATAATGGAAAACAAAAAGCTTCTGAGAAGTATCAATGAATTTTTCCTTGCAATTGATCCATCACAGCCTACTGAGGAGAAAGTTTCACAAAACTGAAGACAATATACACAGGTGAACAAATGCTTGGATGGGTGGACAGCACTGGAAACATGTCTGCTTCAATTTTTGTGAAGAGGGAGTACAACCAGAGGTGGATGTCCCATAAATTTTACCACCGGTTTGCCGTACACTGAAAATGTGTGCACGTGCCTTCCATGCATAAGCCCGGCTTTCTGTGCATTTGCTTTGCTCGCACGCATGGCTTGCATGCATGCCCGCAGCTTAGAAAACAGGATGGCATAGCGCCAGGGCAGGTCGCCACTATCAGTTTGCACAAACCGGTCTGAACTGGATGAATACCACCACTAAGTGCAACATGCTTTTAATTCATGCACTGGATAAGAGTTTGTACCCAGAATGATAAATTTAAATACTGGAGACATGATAGAGATATATATAATGGTATGGAAAATGTGGATAAACGTTTTTCTCCTTTTTTCACAATAATAGAATATGGTCGACTAAAACTAAGTTTGAGGAGCTTAAGATCCAATGAAAGACATTTCTTTTTATCCAATGGATATCGTAGTTCTATTATCTATTTGCTGTCATCCAATATAATAATGAAGACCAGATTTAATGGTAAAATTCATAGGGAATATTAGAAGTAATCTTGCTAAGTTATATTTTAAACGCCTAAAGCAAATTTAATTAGGACTTCATTGCTAAGAAAAAACATAAAAAGAGCTATTAACCTATTGTCTTGTTTGTGAGTTTTTGGTTGCATATAGTTTTCCATGCAAAATGTTAAATTATCTAGGTCTTTGGACTGACATGGCAAGCAGGAGCCTTGATTTGTTACAATGTTTTCTTAGATGTGCACCTCTACCATTGAATTACAGTACTTCTATCTTATCATCTGCACATTAGCAAAGTAGGAGAATAAAAATTTCAGATTCTGTTATAGATATTATGCAGAATTTTACAGTATTTCTAAAAACTACTTTCCAAGATCCAATCAAAGCTACTCAACTTAATCGACATCTGTTGAACGCAATGTAAGTGTTTAATACAATGAGATCTGATTCTTAGATTGATAGGATGTCTGGTTGCTATTTTCAAAACAATCAATAAAAAGTCTGATCCTTCTCTGATTTACCAAAGAAATAGTTCTTCCACTTTAAAAAAAAACATGAGGAAAAAAAACCCCAGTCTCTTCCTAACCCAATTTGCTTACGTAGAGATTTTCATTCAAAAGAATACTTGCTGGAATTATTTTAATCTTATTTTGCTCATCGGAGTTCTGATCAACTCCAAGGATTAGGAGATCCCCAGAGTTGGGGATTAACTATTAATTCAGAAGTCTGACAAATTCAACCGGATCTATGAGTTTGTTTGTCCCATTTTTAGCAGCAGGAGGTTTATCAAACACAGGAGGTTGAACACTTGTCAGGAAAAAAAATCTAAGGATACTTAAATAAATGTTATTTCAAAGCAAACTATCAAGAATGTGATATTCAGAGGTACCAGCACATTTCAAAGTATTTCAGGTAACTTAATAATTTTATTGGCAGAACAACCTCTGCAGACTTTTCGCTGCTTCTACTTTTACAGGCCTGTTGCAGCTAGCAGCTTTGCTTGGGTGACATTCATTTTACAAAATGTCAACTGTTACTCATGTCAGCATCTGTTCACTCATGTGATAACCATTACATTAGAGGAGCAGGATTTCAGCCATTTGGAAATATAATGGCTGTGACATTGAAAATAAGAATTACTGTGATTAATGCCAACTCATACATGAATATATTATTTTAAAAAGTGCAAGGAAGAAAGTGACCCAATGGACATAACTTTTATTTGTAATAGTGGCGAATATCTGTAGTTCAGGTGTAGGATGAGGGTGAAGGTTCATTCTTCGAGCTTGGGGGTTGGTTTCTGAACATTTCTTTACCAGACTAGGTAACCTCTTCAGCAGAGTCTATGGGATGTCAGCATCAGTGTCCCTCTGTTTATAAGGGCTTCAGATGTGGATGTGTCAAGTGACTGACAAATGTGAGTCATCAATGAGGGTCTTGTGATGGATCTTATGATGGGGAGGTTACATCAAGTGAGGGTTATTGGGAGTTGAACTGGTGGGGGGCAGGGGTGAAATCCAGGAGGTTCTGACAGGTTCTGGAGAACCGGTAGTGGAAATTTTGAGTAGTTTGGAGAACCAGCAAATACCACCTCTGGCTGGCCCCAGAGTGGGGTGGGAATGAAGATTTTGTAGTATCCCCTTCCCCTGCCATGCCCACCAAGCCACACCTATCAAGCCACACCACACCCACCGAGCAGTGGTGGGTTGCTCTGGGTTCTGTCCAGTTCTATAGAACAGGTAGTAAAAGTGGTGGGAGGCTCCACCCACCCACCCAGTTGTCATAATTGACGATCTGCACATGCGTAGAAGCAGGTGTGTGTGCAAGTGAAACAAATGCACACACACACTCCTGTTGCGAACCGGTAGTAAAGGTAAGTAGAACCCACCCTTGCCACCATGCCACGCCCACAGAACTGGTAGTAAAAAATTTAAATTTCACCACAGGGGGGGCTTGCATGGGTTGGTTATGGGGGGTCTGTGCTGTCTTTGGTTGGCTGTGCAATTGATTTGGATTCTGAGGGGTTCATTGGCTGGTTGTAGGCCAATGTATCTGTTGATGGAATTGCTTGTAGGGTGCCACACTTTGATGAACTCACAACACGTTTTTGTGTTGCTCCAGTCGAAGTGGTGCTGTTTGGTTGTCCCTTCCAACACTGTTATACTGTTTTTATAGGGCAGAGACTGAAAAGACATTTAATGGCAGTAATTTTATATCTTTTACTTTGCCTAGTTTTCTCATCTAATAGTTCTGATTTATCTAGAATTAAGGCACAGTTGAATAGTTCTTTTAACATTACAATCTTTATTTTTTATAAACTGAAAAGTGAGAGATACCAAGTGGAAAGATGCATATATAAATAATGGTAATAAAGGCGAGCATTACTGACAGGAACACTCTGCTCATATTTAATATAGCCTTGGCAAATTAATTATTTCCTAAACTTCCTTTATTTAACCTTAAAGCTAAGTAGTCATGGGTCCATATGTGGATTTCTATGGAGCTGTGTTACCACTCCAATAATAATCCACTTAATTATTAGGACATATCTGAGCAATCCACATTTTCCTTTAAAAAAAATACAGGAATCATGTTATGTAGGTATTTAAATAATCAAGGACAATTGTGGTATTGAAAATACAGACAATAAATTGTTTCTAGAATACAATATATTGTTTCTTCCTTCTAGAATTCCTTCTGGAGTAATTAAGCTACGGTAATTGTTCCTGGGAAGACTTGATGGTTTCATCTAATAAAGAGCTTAGTTCTTACTTCTAACATGTAGCTCATAAATGTAAGCTGGAAGGAAGCCAAAAGCCTTCTGAAAGTGTGCAGTCAGTGTTAATGAAATTATAAATATCATAATCCTAAACTATGTTGAAATCAGACTCCAAGAATCTTCATATATCAGTTATGTAGATAAGAGTTAGCCAAACAGTGTCTTGATTGAAGCTTCTGAAACTTCTCAATTTTAAAAATGCATGTTATGCTTTTATTGGAAATTGCTTCAAAAAAATGAACAGAGGTGTTAGAGTTGGGTCTGGCATCTTGGATAGACATAATTAATTGCAAAAATGAGGTACTTTATTGGAAGTGTCATATAGTCTCTCCAGGTTCTTTTGCAATGGGATTTGCTTCTGCAAAAAGCATGTTCTAGTATTCAGATATGGCACATCTTCTGTAAAAGACATGGGGAAGTAAGTACCATACTTTTTGGTGTATAAGCCACACTCCCCCCCCCCAAAAAAGGTGGGTGGAAATATGTGTACATCTTATACACCAAACGTTGCCAAAGCCCCGCCCACCTGTCAGCCCCCACCCTTTGGCCTCTGCCTCCCAGCAATTTGTCTCTTTGCAGCAAACAGCAAACAGCCTGGTCAGCTTCAGCACAGCCTGATTTAGCACGAGCAGCTGATTGGCGGTTGGATCTACCTGTCAGAATACTGCCTATCAGCTGTTCCAGGCTGCAGGGATCACCACCGCCCATCGCCACCATTACTGCCCATTGTTTCTGCTGCCTATCTCCGCCTGTGCGTGCCCCTTTTTTGGCCTCCATGTGCCCCATTTTTGGCCCTTTCCAGGCGGCGGGGATCACCGCTGCTACCACCTATCCCTGCCACCTGGAATGGACCAAAAATGGAATGCACGGAGGCTGAAAAAAGGGTGGGTAGAGGCTAAAAACAAGATGAGCAGAGGCCAAAAATGGGGCGCACTGAGGTGGCAATAGGCAGCAGCAGCGATGGGCGGTGATGGTGGTGATCGGCGGTGGTGATCCCCACAGCCTGGAACAGCTGATAGGTGGTATTCCAGGAGGCAGATCCAACCACCAATCAGCCGCTCGTGTTAAATCAGGATGTGCTAAAGCTTACCAGGCTGTTTGCTGTTTACTGCAAAGTGGCAAATTGCTGGGATGCAGAGGCAGAGGCAGAGGCAGATCTTTTTTTCGTGTTTTTCTCCCCAAAAGCTAGGTGTGTCGAAAAATACGGTACATAGTGCATATTTTCAAAAGGAAGTACATATCTGCCATAAACCAATAAAGCAATCAATTCATATCTTTTTTCTTTAATTCAACTCAAAGGTATAAAAATATCAGGGTGAAAATCTGTTGTAATACAGCAAATAAAGTAGACTAAAGTAGGCTTGATCTATACACTCCTAGTTCTGAGTATAAATGATTAGGAATAGCTTATATGAAGCTCAGCTTCTGTTATGAAAACTGAACAGAATGGAAATGACGATCCAACCACTAGTATTCGTCTTTTAAAAAAGACAAAGATGTCAGTGGATGAGTTGCTAACAAAGTGCTTCATTTTCTTTGATGTTGGCTTTAAGCCCCCAAAGACTTCTTTCACTGATCAAATATATTTCTTATTTCCCCAAACATCCAGAAGTGTTCAGTAACAAGGACTTTTTTCTTCGGATCACATCAAGGAAACAGTCATAAGGAGGTTTATGTAGAGTTTATCTTAGAGTTTATCATAAAGGAGCTTAAAAGAAGCTATTAGCATTTTAGCACCTTGCAATCTGTCCTCTCTTGCCCAATCTAGCATAAAGGTTAGGCAGTTTGAAAACCAGTGATAGCACTGTGGCTTACTTATCTTTCACTTTCCTAGAAAAAATAGGAAGGAGAAACAAAAATTGGCAAGAGGCAGAATAATGCTTTTTTTTTTCCAAGTAGGTCTTGTATTTCTAAGCAAGAGGCATCATGACTTCTTTTAAGCCAATTTTCCAGGAAAATTAGTGTAGCTCTTTCTTATTTGTAGTGTTAGTTTCTTGGGCCTATCTGCCCATTCCACTTCAAGTACCTTTACCCTTTCATCTTGAGACTGTATTCCTCTCTCAGCACAAACCATTGAGACTGTCAGAGGTTAGGATAAATCAAGAGTTCCATGCTGAGCCATTAGGTTATCAGGACTTCTGCTATTATGCTTCCTTTCCAAGTGGTTGGGTATTTTTTTGTTTGGGGTTTTTGTTTTTTGTTTTTTTTGGTTGTCTTTCTCTCTTGTTATTAATGCACATTAGTTCCTGGTGGAGCCATTATCAATTTCTCCAGTTTGGAATTTTTTTCAGCTTTTCAAATGCCAAAACCATTATAGTATGCTATTTTCAAGGATATGGACTTCTGAAGTTGCAAGACACCTGCAGAACCTTTAAGAAAAGTACCTGTTTGACAGATGTGTGGTTAACTTCCTTTGTATTTGCGTTTCATTCTTTTCTCAGAGAAAATTCTGAAAGCACAACAGTCAAGCAAAGATTACAAAGCAGAATTACAAAGCAGACTACACAAAGGCATGTACACATACAAGTTGCGTCCTTCTTTCTGTCAAAAATGCATCCCATTTAGAAGGAAAATGCATGCTGTGTTAATAGCTATCAGTACTACTTCTATCAAGACATATGCAGCATTCGCTATCTTCATTATTCTACGTAGCACTATTGAGGGTCAGCTGGCAGAGTATGCTAGAATTTTACTGGCAAAAGAACAAAAAACAACCAAGAAAGAATTAGATGTTCAGACCATCCATTTTTGAATTCACATTTGTCTTGAATTGTTCATATAAGCTTTATTCAGGTTTTGCTGCTCATGGGCGCCTGAAGCCTGAGTTGAGTGGATAAATTGAATGAATGACTAAATCTAACCGGGATGTAGATTTTCCATTTATATCCACCAATGTCACTGTACTTCTAGCTGCTGACTTGATTTTTACACTTCTAGTATAAGAATCTACCAAGAATTCATGAGTGCCAATATGGTATAATTATTAGGGAGTGGACCAGAACAGAAAGGTCTGAATTCAAGATCATTGTTAGCCATGAAAAACTGGAGTAGTTACTCTCACACTCAAAGGTTGGTGCTATGAAGAAAAATGGATGGATGCCTCTTGAATTCTTAGGAGAAATGTAAGGTTGAAATAAAAGTGTTGTTAGGCACTAAAAGGTACTATACTTACAGAGATATGCTGTTAGGAATCCTGATGAAGGATACTTTTCAGCCCAATACACCTTTAAAAAATTTTTGTAGATGGTCATATTCAATCCATGAAGCAGTTAGGAACACAGAAAACTAAAGGTTCCAAAAGTTCAGACTATATTGGGCAGCACACATTGTCGGCCAGACAATGTCGGCTGGTGACCCCCAGGGGGAGAGCGTTCTGTGTGGGAGCTCCGCCCCTGTGGAATGAACTACCCGCGGGGCTACGCCTTCTTCCTGATCTTCGGACCTTCAAGCGCGAGCTCAAAACCTTCTTTTTTCACCCAGCAGGGCTGGCCTAATGATACAGTTTTAAATTGAATGTTTTAATGGGATTTTAAGGGAATTAATTTTATTTTACTATTTTTACTCAGATATTTTTAATCCTCCAGCTTATTGAATTAGATTTTTAATTGTTTATTGTATTTTAAAGTTTTTGATATTTATGTTTTATTTCTGCTGTACACCTCCCTGAGTCTTCGGAGAAGGGTGGTATAAAAATACAAATAATAAATAAATAAACTGACTGTACTTGCAGATTACAGATAGTGTCCTTCTGAAATGCAAGGAATACAAGACCAGAGCTTCTTAAAGCAGCTGTGTCTTTCTTTACACATTCATTTGAACCTACAAAAAGGGTAAGTTGCTTTAAGGCTAGAAAGGAAAGTGATCTGGCTTTTCGCTTAGGCACTAGTCAGAACAGACTGTGAACATAGCATTTTGGTTTTATAAATGGGATTGTTATGGTGCTTGATGGTATGAGGGTTTCTTTTAGGATTTTTTTCTTTGTATTTTGTTATTTGTATATTTATTGTTAGTCATACACACAGTTATTTTATATAATAAGCCATACAAATCTTTTTAATAAATACAGAGATAACAGATTGCTGTTGTGATTTCTACTATGGCTAGGATACTTTTCTAGGATAGCCAGCCTGATATACAACACAGTATAACAACAAAAGTACAAACAGAAATGTTGGATTCATTGTTTTGTTTAGCCCTATTACTTAATTAAAAGGGATGTGGTGGCTCAGTGGCTAAGATGCTGAGCTTGTCGATTGAAATTTGGCAGTTCAGCGGTTTGAATCCCTAGCTCACAGGGTGAGCTCCCATTACTTGTCCCAGATTCTGCCAACCTAGTAGTTCGAAAGCACGTTAAAAATACAAGTAGAAAAATAGGGACCACCTTTGGTAGGAAGATAAGAGCATTCTGTGCACCTTTGCTGTTTGGTCATGCCGGCCATATGACTATGGAGACATCTTCAGACAGCGCTGGTTCTTCGGCTTTAAAACGGAGATGAGCACTGCCCCCTAGAGTCAGGAACGACTAGCACACATGTGTGAGGAGAAGTGAAATCTTTATCTTTATTACTTAATTAGTATTTTAAAGCTGCATACATACGGTGCTGCTTTCTGGACAATTTAAACTTTGGTCTGCCTCTGCTAGACAAATAGAAAAGAGGGCCAGTAATTGTGTCAGTAGTAGCCAGGTCCTCATACTTAACTGAATGTGTTGGCATACTGCCTGTTGTTATATCTGTTTCTTTGTGCTGCAAAGCAATTCACTCCATATTTTAAAAAAGTGAGCATAAGCCAAATGTAATCTGACAACTAATGAATAAAGTAGCTCTTAGAGACAATATATTTTGCAAGCTATGAAATCTCCATCAGACAGCTAGTCAAGGTAAAATGTATTTTTAATGCCCAGTAAATCCGTAAGTATAATTCAATGTGATATTTTGGTATTTCTGTTATTAGCAAGTTCCCATATAATTCAGCTTGAATTAGACTTCCACATGATTTAAGAACAATGTTTGGAAATGTTATATGATGACACTCAATCTTAAAAGCCACTGCAATACACTTTGAAAATGACTTTTGAAATGTTAAATGGTCAATCCATATTTAAATCCTCTGATGATTGTTATATGATTTGTAACATAGGAAAATATGGTACCACAATAAATCTCAGGGGCCTTATCCTTAGTTGTTACACTTTTAGCATCAACAGAGCTTTAATTTTCTACAGAGGAATTATTGAGTCTGTCATCTGCACCTCTATAACTGTCTGGTTTGGTTCTGCAACCCAACAAGACAGACACAGACTTCAGAGGATAAGTAGAACTGCAGAAAAAACAATTGGTACCAACCTGACTTCCACTGAGGACTTGTATACTGCACATGTCAAAAAGAGGGCCATGAAAATATTTACAGATCTCTCACATCCTGGACATAAACTGTTTCAACTCCTACCATCAAAACGACGCTGTAAAGCATTGCACACCAGAACAACTAGACACAAGAACAGTTTTTTCCCAAACGCCATCACTCTGCTAAACAAATAATTCCCTCAACACTGTCAAACTATTTACTAAATCTGCACTACTGTTAATCATCTCATTGTTCCCATCACCCATCTCCTTCCACTTATGACAGTAACTTTGTTGCTTATATCCTTACGATTTATACTGTAATTGATTGTTTACTGTGCTTATTTGCAGTCTATGACTATCATTAAGTGTTGTATCATTAAGTGTTAAATTTGTACCCTATGACTATCATTAAGTGTTGTAAGTGTTGTACCTCGATGAAGGTATCTTTTCTTTTATGTACACTGAGAGTATATGCACCAAGACAAATTCCTTGTGTGTCCAATCACATTTGGCCAATAAAATATTCTATTCTATTCTATTCTAATACTGTGAAAAATGTGAAATTTTATATGTATGGGAAGTATATGAGCCACATAAATTAAATATTATTTTAATTGCAGCCTATGTCAGATTTAGATTTGGTTTCCTGCTCTACTTTGTTCTACAATGAAGAATATCTATAGAAGAATATCCATCGATAATGGAAATATCTTACAAGCTCTCACTGATTTCTGGTTGAAAAAAGTCCAATGAGTAAACTTCATAACCCAGAGTCTTAAGGCCAAACCTTATCACATTAACCTATAACTTATCACATTATCCCTGTCAGCTTAAACCAGTGATGGCTATTTTTTTCGGCACTGAGGGTCAAAAGCGCGCACACATGCACAGCCATAATGTAATGCATGTGCAACTCTCCCGTGCACCCCATGAGCATGCGCGCATGAAGCCCTGCATGTATCCCACCCCCCCATGTATGTGCCCCCTGGTTGCACCCTACGCATGTGCATGCATCTCCTGAATGCACCCCACACATACGTGGCAGAGACTCAAAAACCAGTTGGCTGGTGGGAGGTGCATGTGCATGCATGATGAAGCTGAGCCAGGGCGATGGCTTGGGTGCCCGCAGAGAGAGCTCTGCATGCCACCTGTGCCACACATGCCATAGGTTCGCCATCATGGGCTTAAACCATCTTTTGAGAAGAAGAATCACCAATAACTTTGCTCCCAGTCACATGAGTGGAGTCCAGATATCATGACTAATCGTATTAAGGAAAGCTGAAAGATCAAGCAAAGAGTAAAAGCTTATCAGAGGGAGATCCAACCTCAAAATAAGGAGAATTTCCTGACAATGAGAATAATGAATCAATGGAACAGCTTGCCTGTCTGAGTTGTGGGTGGTCCATTGCTGGAGGTTCTCAAGATAAAAATAGACAACCATTTCTCTGGGATGGTATAAGGACTTCTGCTTGGGTAAGTGGTTGGACTAGAAGATCTCTAAGTTTCCATCCAGTCCTATTATTCTAGGAAGCAGGACCAGAAGGACCATAACTCCCATTCCATTTTCATCTCAGATTTATTATATGCATCCTTAATCCCACAGTAAACTGTTTTAAGATATGTTAAATCTGACACACTTCATTCCCCATGCTGATGACAGTCCAGTTTTTGGACCCATAAGGTACGATCAGCTCTGAACCTATTACACTTGAAGTTCATACATGTATGTTCCTTCCTGTACAGGCACAAGGAAGCAGTATTTTCCTTCCATTCTTCCCACCTCCCTCCTTGGAAATATCTAAAAAGATATCAAGTTTTCAAAATGCTGTACTTTTGGAATGCAGGAGAATATATCTTTTGGGTTATTGTTTATTTTGTGATTACAAAACAACAGAAGAATTGGAGAGCATATTTGTCCTCCCTTGTTTTGCATGCAGTAAAAGATCAGACAGAGGTCAGATCAAGCCACCTGTAAAAACAAAATCATCATCTAACACTATCTAATACAGGGGTCTCCAACCTTGGTCCCTTTAAGGCTTGTGGACTTCAACTCCCAGAGCCCCTCAGCCAGGCTAAGGAAGTCTGGGAGTTGAAGTCCACAAGTCTTAAAGGGACCAAGGTTGAAGACCCCTGATCTAATGCATAGCCTGCATTGTTTTGGGGGCTTTCATGACAATGATGACATTCAAAAATTAGGGACAGTAGCAAAGCTATAAAGTTAATCCAGCTGCTTAGCTTAATAAAATCTAACCATGTGAAATACCATTGGCTTATTGCTGCTGCCACAAGGCGGGGTGGATAACTATTTAATCTGCCAATGTAGAAAAGGACTAAAGAGAATCAGTTTTTAACAAATAGGGCTGTTTTATGAAACCACTAACCAGTTGCCTAGTAGGTGGCCTATACTTTATGTGTGCTTTTAATTATTGAAGGTTGCCTTCTGAACCTTCCTCTCCTCCCAGGGGAACTCTGAAGCAGCCTTGGAGCATAAAAGTGCTATACTATTACATCATTATTTGCATATTCTGCCAGGACAGGAAGCCACTTGATGGTCTTGTTAGCAATATCAGGATTATAAAACAACTTAATGAGAAGCTCTGATGCAAAGAATGTTGCCAAGTTCTTTTAATTATATTGATCCTCAAGTACCTTTCTCCCCAACTAGAAAAAGTGGGTTTTCTCACTGTTATAAAATCCATGCCAAGTTTTCAGACAAAAGCATACCGGCATGAATAGAAAGCCCTTGACTCCCTCAGAGAGACACTGATTTTCTCTCACTTATTTTATATTTATGATGCAGCCCATAGCCATGAATTAAAATGAACTAGGCTTTGAGGGGCATCAATAGGATGTAAGAGACTGGATAAACTTGTCAGTGTCACCAGTATTTACAAACAGTTTTTATGTCTGTGCATTTTGCTAAAGGCTCTATTGGCAGCACTTAATAATTTCTTGATAGCCTACATTTCCTCCAAAAAGATATTTATGCAAAAAAATATAAATGTTACAAAGAAAGCATCAGTTTCATATCAGTTTAGCTGTCAGACTGGAATGGAAAATTTCATTTCAGAAAGATATTTAAAAGTCACTTTCGGATAATGCAGTCTCATAGCAAAACAGAGTTTTTGAAAAAAGTATGACAATTGTTTAAAATTGGTTGAAATCTGTAAATAAAAAAATAACCCAGAGGCCAGAACCAAAGATATAACTCCTATCCGCCTTGTCAACATATCTTATTCAACAATAATATTAGACCATTTCACAATCAATGTAAGAAGATGGGGGCTCATTGCTCCTGACTTTACAAATACTCAGCAATTTTATGCAGGAACTGAAGGTACCTAGTTTTTCTATGAAAACTGATTGAGTTTTTAATTAGGCAAACTCTAATAACCACGTAATAAAAGAAAGTCTAATGCCTCTGCAGTATGATGCTTGGAAGTACTAAGGAATTCATAGACCTCCATTGACATGTACTCTTAGGACCAATTGGCTATGGGTGTGTGGAGTTTTTGGTCTGGGATTTTAACATTTTTAGTTCTGTGTGTGGTTGCAGTGCCCCAGAAAGACACAATTCATAATTTAGGAGGTTCTCCTGGATTTACAACTCTTGCTTGAAGAGTCATGGCTAGAAGAGCTTTTGCACAACTTCATGGCTGTATACCAGCAATACCTTTATCTGGATCAGTCACTCAAGCCCTGGTCATGTCACAGTTGGATTATTGCAATGTGCTGCACCTTTGAAGAGTATCTGAAAGCTACAGCTGGTGCAGAATGCAGCTGTGCTGATTGTTCTTGGGATTCCTACGGTGACCCATGTTCCATGTTCCATGAGCTGCATTAGTTGCCAGGTTGCTTCCAGGTCCAATTCAAAATGTTGATTATCACTTTTAAAAACCTTCATGGCAGGGGTCAAGAGTATCTGAGGAACCATCTTACCTGATGGGGCTGGCCTGCCCCACCACACTGATAGAAGTGGCATGCTATGGACCCCATCAGTCAGGAATTCCAGCTAGTAGTCCAGGCGAAGAGCATTTTCTGCCATGGCTTCTGCTCTCTGGAACATCATGCTTCCTTAGGTAAGGTTTGCACTCACCATTTTGGTCTTCTGAAAGGGTGTGAAGACATGGTTCTGCCAACTGACCAGGCCCCCAATGGGGCCTTGTCATTCTAGACGTGGTTAATCGGTTAGATAAAATCCCACACCCTCACCATATGCACCCTGCTCCCTTCCTCTCCATGTCTCCATTTTAATTCAAATGTAATGTCTCTGTTGTTTTAATGTTTTATTGGTGTTTTTGTCTATTGTAAATCACCTTGTCTTCAATTAAATGCTTGGCTTTACATTAGCTTTAAGAGAAATAAGATGACTGGAAACCCTGAACACATGTCACATTTCAGTCTCATCTACTGCAAGGATTGGAGATTGTAAGTAAGATTTCAAGTCAGGATCTTGTGGAAGCCTGTAGAAATTGTTAAGAAAAAGCATCGCTCCAGTATTAGAAGCAAAGGCTCACAATAAGCCACTTAAGGCTTAGTGCAATATCTAAATCAAGTCAGAACCCAGCTCCAATCCTTGATGAAATCTGATCAAACCCTGAAAATCCAAAGCAACAGACAAGAGACATTGTTTTCCAATATGTGGAATATTAGCAGTGCCTATTTCTGAATAAACTGGAGCAAGATTAACCCAGTTATGCCTATTTGTATTTCAGCCCATTGCATCTCAGTAGAACCAGCATAATAAAACATATTCGCACAGTGAAATGTACATGATAGATTCATTGCTAGGGTCAAAGCAGTCCTGAGCATCAAAATCTGCAGCTAGAAATGTAGTTAATAGTGCAAACTGCTGCTCAAGGAAGACAGAAAGGATTAATAACCATCCAGTCTTGTTCTTCCCTGAAATGCCAAACCATGGCAACAGTTATCAATCAATGAAGCAAAATACATTAGCAGATTGATTGGGTTTGATACAGTGGTAGCCATGTAGACTTCAGAGTACTCTTTAAAACAATTTTTATCGTGCGATGCTGGAGAAAGCCAACAAATAATAAACCTGTCAGAGTGCTCACCAAGTGCTCGTAAATATAAAAGCAGCCTAGCAGCTGCAAGAGGAAATAGATTCCTGATGCCAGCACCAAAAAAGGCAATTCTGCATCTGATACCCATTCCACTGTAACTTTTGTTTTCTTTGTGTAATTTGTTCTCAGAGTAGGTAGATTTTGCACAGATAAGAGTGTGAGGAGTAGGATTCAGACACGTAATGAAGTAAATGCCAATATGTAACATCCATCTTGCTGAATCAGAATTGTTTCTTCCTCACTTGTTCATCACCTTCAACCAATTGGATGCCATGGTAAGACATGGAAGGTTACTAAAGAGTTGAAGAAAGACTGCATGTATGGAAAACCAACCAGTCATTGAAGACATTGGACACATTCTTGTTGACTGCAAATTGTACATCTACAAAGGGCTGCTTATTTAATCCCTTATTTAAAAACTAAAAAGAAATTGGGGCAGCTAGAGAAACAATTTTATTTATTACAGGGAACACACCTACCTATCACCAGTAAGACTGTGCTCTTCATTTCAAAAGTAATCTCAAAAAGGACAAAATACTTAGGTCAGATTGTACGGTTAAGTACAAGTGATGATTTATTATGAAGTTTGATTTCTTTCTGTATATCTCCATTTTGTATCACTTTTAGATATTTGATATGGTCAATTGACTTAATCAATAAAGTTTTCTACTTCTTCACATGTCTAGTCCCTTTTATTTCCCAGAAGTTGGCATAGATAGGCACTTTCAATTCCCTTTCCTTTAATACGTATGTCCTTTAATACTAACACAGATTCTTTCTTTCTTTTTCTATTTCTTAGGGTACCATTCCACCTTTTTTTTTAATTTGAATTTATATCCCGCCCTTCTCCTAAGACTCAGGGCGGCTTACAATGTGTTAAGCAATAGTCTTCATCCATTTGTATATTATATACAAAGTCAACTTAATTGCCCCCAACAATCTGGGTCCTCATTTTACCTACCTTATAAAGGATGGAAGGCTGAGTCAACCTTGGGCCTGGTGGGATTTGAACTTGCAGTAATTGCAAGCAGCTGTGTTAATAACAGACAGACTTAGTCCGTTTGATCAAAGCAATAGGGAACATGTTGATCTTTCACTCCTTCTTCTTCTGTAGGTCTGTGGAAACTTTGTAACAGGGAAGTTGTTTCAGAAACAAAAGAATAATGTTCCCACATTTCAATTTAAACATTTTTTAAAAAAATAAAAGAAAGATGTGAAGGTTAGGGTTGAAGACAGTTCATTGGCTTATTGAATCATTGTTTAATCAATCAAAATATTATTTTTAAAATCAATAACTGATGATCATCAGAGTATGTAGCCTGCCATTCCAAAATGAAGCCACTGGAGGAATGGGGGTGGGTGGGTTGAAGCATGCCAATTGAAGTTGGAGTCACTACTACTAGAAGGAAATGAGATACTGAAAACCAACCACATTGGAGGGCTTAAGATTTAATTATTGGTACAGAAAATGGCAGTTTCGAATTAAAATGGGAGCTCATGAGCTCATTTACAATGGGTTGAGAATGGGGAAAAAACAACATCATCCATTTCTGCTCTCCTGAAGTGATTTGTGAAGCAACAAATGGAGATCTGCCTTAAGACAAAGTAGTGTGATTTTCAATCAAAGTAATGGCAGCAAGTTTTAGAACAAATAAATTAGAGAAGATCAGAGATATTATGTTTTTTTTAAAAAAACCTCCTAATTTTTATTCACTGTAATGAAAGAGGATTTGCTTTAAACTTTCAAACAGTCAATAGTAGAATTATCACAAGCAGAATACAAGATTGTGATAATTAAAAGGATTTTTTTTACAGCAAATCAAAAGGATACCAAAAGGATGTCATCATTATAATTGAAATTTGCCATCATGCAAATGTCATCATTATAGATTGAAGTATACATGTTATAGCATGCATATAATGACACATTTGCCATAACATGTCCTCTTTCCATAGGTATAGACACCCATGCCAAGAAAATGCATCTGAATATTTTCCTTATATGGGTTTCCCAGTCTGCGGTCTTCTGCCTTCCTAGTTTTCCAATGAATCCAAAGAGAAGTTATTATGAGAAAACTAGTCCTGTTGTTAGTGCTGAAACCAAGTGTTGGTTTTTGGAAAATGTAGTCTTCTCTTGTAGAAAGCAGTAAAATTGCACATATTTGATGACGAATTTCAAAAACCTTATACCTGGCTTCAAGATAAAGTCTTCTCCAGCTTGATTAAATCACAAAGTATTTTTCTATCAAATTGGCCTCTTTGCTCAAACTTTTTATGTTTTGTGTTTTAACTTTTTATGCTTGTTTTAATTTTTCAATTATTAATTTTACCCAATTATGAGAGTAGTATATAGTTATGAGTTCTCAGTGGAATCTGGGATAAGATTCTCCTACTTTTGAAATATATAATATAAGTATTGTTCATTCCAAGCTACCTTGAAGCTAATAAACAATAAAGGGAATAGTAAACAGAATATTCAAGTTTCTTTAATATTTGTTTTACTAAAGATAATTCATAGATCAAGGGTAATTTGGTTCTTTTTTAGCTGAGAAAAGTGGGATTGTGAAAGGATTTTCCATATTTTCATATAGTCATCCATTACAAAGGAACTCAAGACCGTGCCTTTAGCTGTGCCTATTAACTCAACCTTGCTATTTCTGTCAGTTCTAAAATTCTGCTGCGGGAGAGACAGTCATCTGTTGCGCTAAAAAGAACAGCAGAAAGAGGAAAATCACATATAACTTTGGAAATAAGGTTCCATGTGTCTCTTTTTGAAAAGGATATATCAATCATCCAAGTAGCACATATAGGAGCATAGTTTATTTATTTATTTATTTATTTATTTATTTATTTATTTATTTATTTATTTATTTATTTTGTCACAACAATATATATAAGCATCACATAAAAAGATTATATAGTATATAAACATATATATGAGGTAATATAAGGAAGTTATCTTGAATGACACAGCCAAAGAACCACCAGATAATCCTGAATGTAGTGCTGCAAGTCTTGATTATCTAGAAAGCATTCTAGGGCTAGAACACTGCATAAATTATATATTGAAATAACACGAATATGCTTTGGGCTCCTCTAAATTTTTAGAGGAGTTTGCTGGACAGATGATCTGTCAGGAAGTTAAATAATTGTTGTTCATTCAATTGCATTTTGGACTGATTTGAAGTATTTTTTTTTAATCTTAGAAGTTATAGGGACTTCCAGTGATTCATAAGATTTGTAAAAACTATCCTCAAGATGAACCCTTAGAGAAGCTCCTTAATACTGAACTTCTGTTCATTTGTTCTGTATTATTGCCTTTTCTGTCCAGAAATATTTGAAGAAAAATGTCTATGAAATTTTGCAGGGAATCTTCCTAGTAATTTACCATGTATTTAATTTTTTTAATTTGTTCAGGAATCTCACACTGTTTTGATCTTACTGATTGATATGATCTTAATGATTTAAAAACAAAGTAAACCTTAAAAACAAGGTAAACTTTTAAGTTTCAAGGTAAGCTTACATCTTAATAATTTAAAAACATGACAAACTTCTAGCAATCAATTACTAGAAGTTCAGATTATAACTTTCAGACTATTCCTGCATCTGATAGGCTCACCTATGAAGGAAGTTTCCTAGAACTAAGAAAACTAAGCTTGGAAGACTTTTGCAAGCAAGAGTAGGAAAGGTGGAGATTGGTTAGCTGGTTGGGATTTTCTCTCTGTTTTTCATTATATATCATTATATTAACAGGAAAGAACTAACTAACCAAGCTATGTTATTAAGATGCTCTGCTGCTTTTCTGTGGAATGAAACTAATCCCTCTGACTACATTTGGAATTCACTGTTTGGGGACCTTTATTGGGCCTCTGAGTGGCCCTTATTTTCTGCCACTAAAGAAGCATCTTACCACCAGAGATGCCTACAATCCTTTCTAATTTATATGGAGGGCTTTTAGGGAGTTCATGGTTGTTCTGTAACCTGTCATTTTTCAAGAAAAAAAAACTAAAAGGGTTGCTAGATCAACATCAAGAAAAAGACAAACAAGTCATACACAAATTATCGCTTTCATATTTCCTTCCAAACTAAAGCATAACATTTGTTCTCTTATTGGTGATTAAACTAAAGATTTACTGATCAAAGAATCAAGTCAAGTAGAAGACTTCCTTTTAGTTTACTACAGTATGAACTTCCATAGAATCATGAGATACACACACACACACACACACACACACACACACACAAACCACCTTGAAATTTAAACTGAAGTTGAAATTGGGTACAGTATTAGGGTCAGGCTTTCAGTTTGGTTAAAAATAAAGACTTCTTCAAGATCAAATTCATTCTGGAGTCATTGCACAGCTACAGCCATGTAATTTTCATGACAGTAAGACTGACACTTCTTAACATTTCTTCAGGGTTACACTTCTATTTCAGTTTTCCCACAACCCTGTAAGTTTGTTGGACTAACTGTCCCAAAGTCATCCAATGACCTTCTAAACTGAAGGTGGATTTGATCCAGGATTTGTTTAGTTCTAGTCTAGAATTTTAAATACTAAACCATTACCTTCTTCCAGGATATTTTTTTTGAACCCTGAAATTAGTGCTTGGCCTTATTTTTGCGGATATCTTATTACTTTGGGGCACGTGGAGAAAAATGGGGCTTGCCATCTTACCTAATTTCCACTTCTGTCTCCCTAACCCTAACCAGAGGAAATGATGGGGACTGGTTGCGCATGCATTTAAATATTTTAGGGGAGGGCTTATTTTCAGGGAGGGCTTATTTTTAGCACATACGCTCAAAAACCCAATTGGGCTTATTATCAGGAGATGTCTTATTTTAGGGGAAACCGGGTAAATTCAGAAATTAAATGGTAGATTAAGTTTATATGGGAAAAAATACCTCATAATCTTGTCAAAGTTTTGAGAAAATTATCTATTCTGCACTGGATATAAATGACTTGTCCAAATTCTTTATAATATACTGTATGTAGGCAGAGATAGGCATTTTCCTTCAATTTCTTCAGAAGAAGGAAAAACCCTCTAAGAATATCTCGCACAACTCATCACTACTGAAAACTTTGTTTCATCATGAGAATTAAGGAATGTAAGAGTAGTCAGGCATACTGCCGATCACCAAGAGACAATTGTTCGATGAAAGACAGTACATTTCTTAAACTCTTTAAGTGCAAGATCACCCATGTGTCTGTTGGATTTTTCTTCTCTTCTGAAGGAATTTCTAAAGGAAATTTTCTTCCATGCCATTGAATGGCATTTGCTGGGGGGGAGGAGCATTGATTCTAGTGAGATTCCAAAAGAAAAGCTGGAAGGCAGTTTTGACATTGTTAGGTAACTGGCATTTGCTCACAACAGGTAGCCAATAATTCCAGCAATTATCTAAACTTTTTCTTCCATGTGATTCTGTGTTGGAAAGAAAAAAATGCTTGAAAGGTCCTCTTTCCAACCCCTTGTTCTGCAAGACACCGTGGAGATTTCTACCCATGATGATACAATAAGATCAAGTGAGAATCCTCAGTTGGGTTTAAAGTCTGCTTAGAATGTCTAGCAAACTGAAGAGATCACCAAGCAGTAAAGTTATTCAGCTATATCAGTAACAGTAACAGTTGGAAGTTGGAGGTCATCTGTCCAACCTGGTGTTCATTTTATTTTTATTTTTTATTTTATTTGCATTTATACCCCGCCCTTCTCCGAAGACTCAGGGCGGCTTACACTATGTTAGCAATAGTCTTCATCCTATTTGTATATTTATATACAAAGTCAACTTATGCAGGAGACCTGTACTAGGGATTCAAACTGCCGAACTGCTGACCTTTCTGATTGACAAGTTCAGTGTCTTAGCCACTGAGCCACCTACCGATAGTCAGAACATCTTTGTGACATGTTCTCTATAATCTTATTAATCTAATTATGAAATATTTAAATAATAAGATGTATATTCTGAAAAATAGATATGGTAAAGGTTCTAGTCGTTCCCAACTCTAGTGGGCAGTGCTCATCTCCGTTTCAAAGCTGAAGAACCAGTGCTGTCCGAAGATGTCTCCGTGGTCATGTGGCAGCCTGACTAAATGCCAAAGTATAAAATAGAATAGAATTTTTATTGGCCAAGTGTGATTGGACACACAAGGAATTTGTCTTGGTGCATATGCTCTCAGTATACATAAAAGAAAAGATACCTTCATCAAGATACCACATTTACAACACAAATGATGGTCAATATATCAATATAAATCATAAGGATTACCAGCAACAAAGTTACAGTCATACAGTCATAAGTGGAAAGAGATTGGTGATGGGAACGATGAGAAGATTAATAGTAGTGCAGATTTAGTAAATAGTTTGACAGTGTTGAGGGAATTATTTGTTTAGCAGAGTGATGGCCTTCGGGAAAAAACTGTTCTTGTGTTCTGGTGTGCAATGCTCTATAGCGTCGTTTTGAGGGTAGGAGTTGAAACAGTTTATGTCCAGGATGTGAGGGACCTTCCCACCAAAGGTGGGAAGGTGGTCCCTATTTTTCTACTTGCAATTTTTACGTGCTTTTGAACTGCTAGGTCAGCAGAATATGGGACAAGTAATCTCACCCCATTTCGCAGCACTAGGTATTCAAACCACTGAACTGCCAAACTTTCAATAGACAAGATCAGTGTTTTAACCAGTGACCCACCGCGTCCCTAAGATAGAAATACTTAATATTTAATTTTGGTGTATATATATATATATATATATATATATATATATATATATATATATATATATATATATATATATATATATATATATATATATATATATATATATATATATATATATATATATATATATATATATATATATATATATATATATATATATATATATATATATATATATATATATATATATATGTTTTCTGAGGTTTTCACGGGTGTTTGTATGTAGGTCTTTGGTTGTTGGGTTTTCTCCGTGTAAAATTGGAAATGTCTTGTACGTTGGCGAAGTCTCATTCGTCATCTTCAGGCTTCAACTTTGCTTCTGGGAGCAATGTGTGATCGCAGCTAAAGGAAGAAACAGCTGCGATCACACATTGCTCCCAGAAGCAAGCTGAAGCCTGAAGATGACGAATGAGACTTCCGTCGCCAAGACACTTCCAATCTTACGGGAGAAAACCCGAACAACCAAAGACCTATATATATATATATATATATATATATATATATATATATATATATATATATATATATATATATATATATATATATATATATATATGTACATATGTACATATGTACATATGTACATATGTACATATGTACATAGATACATATATACATATATACATATACATACATACATATATACACACACACATATATATACATATACCTATACCTATACCTATACCTATATATATATATATATATATATATATATATATATATATATATATATATATATGTTTTCTGAGGTTTTCACGGGTGTTTGTATATAGGTCTTTGGTTGTTCGGGTTTTCTCCCGTGTAAAATCTGGCCACACGGGAAAGAAAAACTTGAAAACTTCCTCACACACCTCAATAGCCTACACCCCAAAATACAGTTCACCATGGAAACAGAAGTTAATAACCAACTTCCCTTCCTGGATGTCTTAGCATACAGAAAACCCAATGGCTCCCTAGGATACACCATCTACCAGAAGAAAACACACACAAACCGCTATCTGCACGCACTCTCACACCACCACCCAGCACAGATCAACTCCGTAGCCAAGACACTCATCTCCAGAACAAAATGCTTAGCTGATGAACAACACCTAAAACCCGAACTAGACACTCTCACTAACGTACTAACATCCAATGGATTCCAAAGAAATAAGATTACCAAGCTAATCCAAAAAGAACCCCCCACTAAAATCCAAGACAGAGAACAAGAAAACGGCACAGCCCTCCTCCCATATATAAAAGGCACCACAGACAGAATCAGCAAGATCCTCCACAAACACAACATCAAGACAGCATTCTGCACAAACAGAAAAATATCCACCATCCTAAGAAACCCCAAAGACAAAATTGAGTTAGAAAATCAAGGAGTATATGAAATCCCATGCAACGCCTGCCCCACCACATACATTGGACAAACCAACAGAAGAATAAGTGCACGCATTGAAGAACACAAGAACTCATTCAAAAAAGAGGAACCAACTTCTTCCCTGGTCCAACATTTTAAAGTCACAGGACATGATATTGACTTTAAAAAGACCAGAACTATCGCCAAAACTGAACACTTTAACAACAGAATAATCAGAGAAGCCATTGAGATAGAAAAACGCCCACACAGCATGAACAAACGAGATGACACCTCCGCCTACCAGCCATTTGGAAACCCGCCTTATTGAAAAACGAGTCCCTAACACGAGGAATGACACCAGACCCACACTCACAAGGTCCACACAGGATGTCACCACACATCCACCCAGAAAGCAGACCCAAACCCACACTGATCATGAAGCACGACCAAGGACCAGAAGCCAGACCGCAGCTGCAACATTAGCCATTTCAAACCCTCCAATCCATTCATGCAGCAGACTGACACCCACTATGAAGATGTAGCACGACCACAAAGCCAAACAACAGCTATGCAGCTCACCAGCTCAAATCCCCCTGCAGCACAGACTAGACTGAGCACAACCAAGCCCCCACCAACACAGGACACACCCCCCGCCAATCAGAGCACAGAAAAAACCCCATCCAATCAGAGCACAGCCAAGCTCCCACCCAATCAGTTCAAACCCCCACTAGCAGTTAAAAGGAAGAAACAGCTGCGATCACACATTGCTCCCAGAAGCACGAAGCTGAAGCCTGAAGATGACGAATGAGACTTCGTTGAAACGTCGCCAAGACACTTCCAATTTTACACGGGAGAAAACCCGAACAACCAAAGACCTATATATATATATATATATATATATATATATATATATATATATATATATATATATATATATATATATATATATATATATATATATATATATATATATATATATATATATATATATATATCTGCACTACATCCTACAACATCTTGAGTCTCCAAAGATCTATGCAAGGGTCCTTTTTGTAGACTTTAGTTCAGCATTCAATACCATCATTCCAGACATTCTTCTGACTAAGCTAAACCAGCTACAGGTACCGGAACAGACTTGTAAGTAGATCACGAGCTTCCTAACAAACAGGAAGCAGCAGGTGAAGCTAAGCTAAGCTAAGATCACATCAAATACCTGTACAATTAGCACAGGGCTCCCCCAAGGCTGTGTGCTCTCCCCACTTCTCTTCTCTCTGTATACCAATGACTGCATCTCCAATGATCCATCTATTAAGCTACTGAAGTTCACAGATGACACAACAGTGATCGGTCTCATTCGAGACAATGACGAATCCGCATATAGACGAGAGGTCGAACGACTAGCCTTGTGGTGCAACCAAAACAATCTGGAACTGAACACACTCAAAACCGTAGAAATGGTGGTAGACTTTAGGAGAAACCCTTCCATACTTCCACCTCTCACAATACTAGACAACACAGTATCAACAGTAGAAACCTTCAAATTTCTAGGTTCTATCATATCGCAAGATCTAAAATGGACAGCTAACATCAAAAACATCATTAAAAAAGGACAACAAAGAATGTTCTTTCTGCGCCAACTCAGTAAGCTCAAACTGCCCAAGGAGCTGCTGATTCAGTTCTACAGAGGAATTATTGAGTCTGTCATTTGCACCTCTATAACTGTCTGGTTCGGTTCTGCAACCCAACAAGAAAGACACAGACTTCAGAGGATAATTAGAACTGCAGAAAAAATAATTGCTACCAACCTGCCTTCCATTGAGGACCTGTATACTGCACGAATCAAGAAGAGGGCCGTGAAAATATTTACAGATCCCTCACATCCAGGACATAAACTGTTTCAACTCCTACCCTCAAAACGACGCTATAGAGCACTGCACACCAGAACAACTAGACACAAGAATAGTTTTTTCCCGAAGGCCATCACTCTGCTAAACAAATAATTCCCTCAACACTGTCAAACTATTTACTAAATCTGCACTACTATTAATCTTCTCATCGTTCCCATCACCAATCTCTTTCCACTTATGACTGTATGACTGTAACTTTGTTGCTGGCAATCCTTATGATTTATATTGATATATCGACAATCAATTGTGTTGTAAATGTTGTACCTTGATGAACGTATCTTTTCTTTTATGTACACTGAAACAAATTCCTTGTGTGTCCAATCACACTTGGCCAATAAAATTCTATATATACACTTACATACATACACACACACACACAAGCATACATACATACATACATACATACATACATACATACATACATACATACATACAGAATTACCAAAATTAGTTTCATAGTGATATTTATTTGGACTGGAAAAACTGCAAATATTTTCAGTTTACTATCTCAACCAGCTCTCTACTTATACCATTCAACATAATAAATCATGTATCTCAGAGAAATATATAAAAGCAGTAGGCAGGAAAGAAAGATTGTATCTGTATGGCTGATATCATTATAAAGCTATGTACTCATAATAAATTAAAACTCAGAATATATATAAAACTATAAAGCAAGAAAATAATAATCTGTAATTCTCCACTAGGAGACATGGACTGCTATTCATAAACAGAATGTAATGTACTTCAGTTTCATTAATAAATTCAAGAAAAATGCAGTTGGTGAATTATTCTGTGCCATTAATCCCAAAGCAATCCATTGCCTCTGGAATCATTTTTAGCACATTTCTTCAGTACAATGTACTGATTAAATATGCAAAGTCCTTAATAAAACATGAAAAAATATAGTCCTGTCATCAATGAGTATGCATACCTGTTTCTATACAACTGTTTTCTATTGGTTTATAAGATGCATTTAAAGGAGTATATTAGAAAGCTTTCAGGTTTATTTCACAACCTTTGGAGAAAGTGGCTAAATCGTGCAACCAGAGGGCCCCAAAAACAACAACAAAAGTTCTGTGCTGAATATATTGAGACTCATAGGAGCAAAGCAGATTACAAGCTTGTAGCAGATATCTGAAGAAAACTCCAGAGAAGGACACTTCTAAAGAATGTGACAAGACAAGGTGTGGGCAGAGGGCATTTTTCTTCATGTCCTTCCATATTTCTCTCTACATATTTCCAAGGAAACCACAGTTATAAGGGCAGCAGAGAATGCTACGAAAATATTAATGCCCACTAAAAATGGAGCTGGGCCAATATATGGTAACTGGCCTTGGTGCTTTCAGTTCCTGGTCTCTTCAGACTTTCAGGAAAAGACTGGGGCATGCACAGAAGCAAATTCCTCTTCCAACTCCCCCTCAATGTAAAATGCCCTTATTGGATGGATAATCATGAAATAAATAATAAAAAAGAAATAAATAATAAATAATCATGAAATACACCAGACTAGAAAAGTAAATAATATTTGGAGAATATATATTCGGGTAAGCAGCAACAACGGCCACCATTTTTAGGATCAGCTTTCTTCCACATGACAAGTGTGGAAGTTTTGTATTTTCAGCCTATGTTTCCACTAGGAAAATATGGAGAAAAATGTAAGTCTATCTGCTTGCATGTGGAGATTTGGCAGAGTGAGCCCATATACATAATATGACATGATGCAAGCAGAGACTATTGTTAGCCAGGTAGGAATAAAATGTAATTAGCCGCTTCATAAACTGGTCAATGATACAGTTCTATTAATCCTGAAGTGATAAGAAAAATCAGACAACTATAACTAAAGTTCGTTAGAAAATTAGAAACTGGGAGAATAATAGGATTCTTCCATTTACCAGCTGGAATAAAATAAGCAATGTATGTGATTATAGGCTCTGCATGTTGCTACCATTTGATAGATAGTCATTTTATTCACTCATTCTCTGTTACACGTATGTTTTTTTCTTTTTCTCTTTGACATTTTCTATTTCTGCTAAATGCTGTGTGAAATGATACGCTAGATAATTTTCCATAAGGATTAGCATTTGCCATTATTTTCCCTGGATAGATATACATTCTACCTAACATAAAACTAAAATGTCCCCCCACCATTATGAATTATCTGACTCCCAACTGTTAAAAATCTAATTAAGGCAGCTCTTGCTGTCCTTTGCATAAACTATCATGAGCACACAAATCACATTACACCCTTTTTTTTTTTTTTTGCTTGTAGACTACAATTCTATTATTTTGGCTCAAAAAATATTCTCATGGCAGTTCAGTGCGGTTTATGAGTAGTGAGCATAGGGATTCCAACCATCTTATCCAAAATCTCTATGACAAAAGTGGCCATCTCCTTTATTTTGCAGCTCTGTGCCTACTGAATAGGATCATTAACTCTGGCTTCAACAGAAGGAAATGGCAAATATTTACAATGTGACCATCATTTGCATCTTTTCTTCAAAAAGGTCTTTGCTTGCTTGCTTGTTTCACTTTATGCAGGCAAAGAGATATAGAAAACCTTCCAGAATTCCAGGAGACAATGTAAACTGAGCGACGAGTTATTTCCTATAATATTTGCAGGAGAAACAGAGAGAATTACATTGTTCTCCTGAGAGCACACCTGATCACATTTTTGCAGAAAACCTAATGTTACCACTTTGTTACATGACACCAAACAATAGCACACAGGTATCTGGATCAATGAATGTGGAAAAAAAGTGACAAGAAAATTCAAGTTTCACATATGTTACTCTCATCACATAACAAAAGAATATTTCAAATTCTGTCAAAAACTGGCGGTAAGGCTCAAATGAAGCCTGTGGTCCCATTCACACAACTTCATCAGCTAGTTCAATATTGAGATGAATTCAAAGATCAAACTCAATCCACACTGGGGCAGGAAAGGGTGAGTTTTGGCCAAAGCCTGGGTTTAGTTTGAGTTAAATATCCAGTTAGTTGTGCTGTGTATCCAATCAAGACTTGATTGCAGAAAATATGACTTCTGTAACAGAGTTGTTAACGCTTGGAACTCATTACCTGACTCCATAGTCTCTATTCAAAATCCCAAAATCTTCAACCAAAAACTGTCTACTATTGACCTCACCCCATTCCTAAGAGGACTATAAGGGGCATGCATAAGAGCACAAAAGTGCCTACCGTTCCTGTCCTATTGTTCCCTTCATTATATCAAATTAACATAGCTATTGCATGCTTTTACTTATATATACATATTTTTCTTTCATGATGTGTTGTTTTTATTTATGACGATGTTTGTGTATACTGTTGTGACAAAAATAAAAAAAATAAAAAAAAGACTCTCAAGAAAAAGTTGAAGACATAGAAAGATTTAGAAATCTTATCCATGATGTAATTCACAATCAGGACCTGGAAACTAAGAACACAATTGGAATCCATAGGCAGCCTATATTACCAGGCCAAACCCTTAACTGTCTGCCTACATAAGGAGTATGTTTTGATCCAGTCAATATAAGAAGGTGCTACCAGGATCACCAATAAGGAAATATAGCTAAGTTATGTTTGTTATTGTTACACCTTTCCCAGCTTGGACTCCTAGGAAAGAAAGATGCTCAACTTCATTTGTGCCAAGGATAGACTTTTACTAAAAGCCAAGTGGTTACAATACGGTATGACAAAGCCAAAAAAAAAAAAAAAAGTGAAGGTTTCCTAGTTAACTTTCTCCTTCCCATTCTGTTATCTCCCTATTGTTCAATTACATTCAAAAGACTTGTTTTGGTAACAGTCCCTGCATCGGCAGACTAGATGGTGAACCATTACATTCCACTCCCACGCAGCTGGCCTTGGGATGCTGAACCAATGTCTTGGGAAAGCACATTGAGTAGTTTCTGTTTCCGCCTCCCAGCAACTCTATGGCAGGCTGGCATCTAACAAAGCGAGGCTGAAGCACAGCACAGCCTATGAGATTTGGCACAGGTGCTCCAAGTGATGAGCTGCTGAACACTTTTTGCATGACAACTTAGAATCTTTAGTCCTTACAGGATGGTCGGGAGATTTTCCTGAACAGGAAGGACTGCTAGCATGCTTCTTATTCAGTTAAACCAATCTAAAACATCAAAAATTTCCTGAATTCTGTGTTTCTTTACAAATAAGCTTGAGAGCATTACATTTTTTTAAAATGTAATATAGCTTATTTAAAATAATAATACAATTTTCCCCTCTCAAGTCTGTGTTTCCCAAGTCATGCTACTTTTCTTTCTTGATTCTTCTTTGCTGTTCCTTTCATATTCAGTATTATTAATTAATCAAATTGATAGATGAAGGACCACATAAATCATTTGATGTGGACAAGGTAGAAAAAGAAAAAAAAGTTATTACAGCCATTAAAGGTGAGAATTATATGTAATCCTGAATATATAACTGACCAGTTTTAAAATTTGTACTCTTACCTATATTACAATCCTGAAATACTACATGATGAAGATATAAACATCCTGGCTCCAGAGGTGAGGAAGCCCCCAATCTTTTGGCCTTCCACAAAGGGTTAAAACTTAGCTCTGCAACCTTGCAGACACAGAGGACCACACAATGGCTAGTCCTTTGACAGCTGCCCTCACTTGTAATACTCCAACATTAAATGGCCATCATAGGATTTTTGATGTTTAATTATTCTATAAATTTAATTTTTTTAATTTGAATTACATTTTTAATTCTATTCAACTTTAATGTTCATTTTACATGTATTTTTAATTATATTATAATGTACATTGCCAAAAGCTCTTCTTTGAGGGAGATGGGTTGTTGAGAAATATGAAAAATAAACAAATAAACAAATAAAAAGGTAAATAATTTTTATTGATAAAATTATTGTGTCACAAATTCTTTACAGCAATCATTAATTGCTACTTTGTTAATACGATGAAAAAAATAATTCTGGACATGAGTAGTAGTAAAAAAATCAAAATTTGACAGGTTTCTTGTGGTAAGCGCACATGCTCCATTTTCATGAGCAGTGGGCTCACGCAAATGAAGCTGGGCGCATGTGCTTGCCCACAACTCACGCAGAAGTATCCCCTCCCCACCACCACTTGTCCACAGAGCCAGAAACTTTGGGAAACTCTGTTCTATAGCATAAGACACAGGCAAAAATGTTCATGAACAAAAAACTTTTAATATTTACCGTCAAATAACTGCTGAGTGCAGCAAACTTAACTGGCACAAATGTTCTTCATTCTGTATGATTGATTAAGGATTAGCAACAATCAGATGGCTTAATAATAATGGAAAGCCTCCAGTAATTTGGTGCTATACCAATAGCTCGCTGTCATGTATCTTCTCTTTCAATAACCATTTTTGCTTGATTATTTACCAATTAAAAATGGGGGATTATTTACCAATTAAAAATAAAACAGTTTTCTGTTATCTTGAGTTATAACCTTATGTATAACTTCTAGTACAAAATTTGGAATGGCTATACTCAATATAAATTCACCCATCCTGGACCCTCTGAAATATTAACATGAACACCTGGACTATTCTTTGTTCAAAGTTGACTAGATTACACATTCCTATCACTGCTACATCAATTTGAATAATTCAGTCTATTATTTCTGAAAAATCTTATCTTTTTTCCTCATGCTAAATTGATGTTATGAGCTAACCCAGAATCTAAAACGGAATTTAAAAAACATTGTGTTATACTTTTTTTTGATGGATGTTGGGCTTTTTACCATAGTCTAAGCAGTCTAATTAGTGAATCATAATGCTGTGTTTTTAATATTTTGTATGTTAAAGGACAAACATTAATTTACCTTTTCTCAGCTACTGGCAATATTTAGAGATATAACATTGGTAAGACATGTATTTTTCAATATAGATGTTTAAGAATCAATATTATTTAATTGAGTGAACACTTGATGCTACTTGCAAGTTAGGAAAAGTTGCTTACAATTGTAGGATCTGTAAGGATGTTTATGATGAAATAGACTAAACATCCATTCATTATACAAGCACATTCATACTTTTATGTAAAACCTAAATACCTACATATATGCATGTATTATATATCTTTGCGCCCGCCATCGGCGTGAGTCGCTTTGTAAGGTGTCTGCTGCATGGTTGGACATCTCATGGGCTCTGGCTTCGTCCAGGCGTTTGCCAATGTCAGGTTGCTCTTGGCTAGCAACCGCCTCCTCAAACGGATGTCTCTGACCCCCGTATAAGTTGTTCCAGCAGCTCTTCGTCCAGATCGCGGTACTGCAATGCTTGGAGGCTTGTCTCAGGGCTGCCATGTAGTCGCTGATAGACTCGCCTTCTTGTTGCCTGCGCCCCAAACTCGCACTGCCGAACGATTTGGACGGGCTGGTGCGTAGTGATTCTTCAGGAGGGTCTGAAGGGTCTGCCACGATACGGAGTGTAGCGGTGTTGGCTCCGCTGGGGCTTCTGACTGACGGCGATGACTGCGGACCCACAGTGGCTTATGAAGTAAGCCCGTTTGCGGTTGTCGGAGACTCCTGTAGCTCGTTGCCTCCAGGAAACTTTCAAACGGGTCATGTATATTCCCCATGTCTCCTGGGCAGGGTCAAACGGAGTGGGTGGCGTGTAGCCGGTCATCGCTGCATTCGCCGTCACCTTGCTGGGTTTGAGTCTCGTAGTGAGTTCAGCTCTGTTCTGGTGCTCTGCCTCAAGATCCCATCCTCGTCGCCAATGTTAAGTTTGGGTATTGACGAGGCAGGAGACCAGGTTAGTGACAACAGCTCTTTAATATAGTGTGACCCAGCAAAACTCTGGAGAAAAACCTCTCCTTATATACACTTCAGCCTGAGGCTGCATCCAATCAGAGACGAGATATTTCCCGCCTAAAACTCCCGCCAAAACTTACAGTAATACATTACAAGCAATGTATGTGATTATAGGCTCTGCATGTTGCTACCATTTGATAGATAGTCATTTTATTCACTCATTCTCTGTTACACGTATGTTTTTTTCCTTTTCTCTTTGACATTTTCTATTTCTGCTAAATGCTGTGTGAAATGATACGCTAGATAATTTTCCATAAGGATTAGCATTTGCCATTATTTTCCCTGGATAGATATACATTCTACCTAACATAAAACTAAAATGTCCCCCCACCATTATGAATTATCTGACTCCCAACTGTTAAAAATCTAATTAAGGCAGCTCTTGCTGTCCTTTGCATAAACTATCATGAGCACACAAATCACATTACACCCTTTTTTTTTTTTTTTGCTTGTAGACTACAATTCTATTATTTTGGCTCAAAAAATATTCTCATGGCAGTTCAGTGCGGTTTATGAGTAGTGAGCATAGGGATTCCAACCATCTTATCCAAAATCTCTATGACAAAAGTGGCCATCTCCTTTATTTTGCAGCTCTGTGCCTACTGAATAGGATCATTAACTCTGGCTTCAACAGAAGGAAATGGCAAATATTTACAATGTGACCATCATTTGCATCTTTTCTTCAAAAAGGTCTTTGCTTGCTTGCTTGTTTCACTTTATGCAGGCAAAGAGATATAGAAAACCTTCCAGAATTCCAGGAGACAATGTAAACTGAGCGACGAGTTATTTCCTATAATATTTGCAGGAGAAACAGAGAGAATTACATTGTTCTCCTGAGAGCACACCTGATCACATTTTTGCAGAAAACCTAATGTTACCACTTTGTTACATGACACCAAACAATAGCACACAGGTATCTGGATCAATGAATGTGGAAAAAAAGTGACAAGAAAATTCAAGTTTCACATATGTTACTCTCATCACATAACAAAAGAATATTTCAAATTCTGTCAAAAACTGGCGGTAAGGCTCAAATGAAGCCTGTGGTCCCATTCACACAACTTCATCAGCTAGTTCAATATTGAGATGAATTCAAAGATCAAACTCAATCCACACTGGGGCAGGAAAGGGTGAGTTTTGGCCAAAGCCTGGGTTTAGTTTGAGTTAAATATCCAGTTAGTTGTGCTGTGTATCCAATCAAGACTTGATTGCAGAAAATATGACTTCTGTAACAGAGTTGTTAACGCTTGGAACTCATTACCTGACTCCATAGTCTCTATTCAAAATCCCAAAATCTTCAACCAAAAACTGTCTACTATTGACCTCACCCCATTCCTAAGAGGACTATAAGGGGCATGCATAAGAGCACAAAAGTGCCTACCGTTCCTGTCCTATTGTTCCCTTCATTATATCAAATTAACATAGCTATTGCATGCTTTTACTTATATATACATATTTTTCTTTCATGATGTGTTGTTTTTATTTATGACGATGTTTGTGTATACTGTTGTGACAAAAATAAAAAAAATAAAAAAAAGACTCTCAAGAAAAAGTTGAAGACATAGAAAGATTTAGAAATCTTATCCATGATGTAATTCACAATCAGGACCTGGAAACTAAGAACACAATTGGAATCCATAGGCAGCCTATATTACCAGGCCAAACCCTTAACTGTCTGCCTACATAAGGAGTATGTTTTGATCCAGTCAATATAAGAAGGTGCTACCAGGATCACCAATAAGGAAATATAGCTAAGTTATGTTTGTTATTGTTACACCTTTCCAGCTTGGACTCCTAGGAAAGAAAGATGCTCAACTTCATTTGTGCCAAGGATAGACTTTTACTAAAAGCCAAGTGGTTACAATACGGTATGACAAAGCCAAAAAAAAAAAAAAAAGTGAAGGTTTCCTAGTTAACTTTCTCCTTCCCATTCTGTTATCTCCCTATTGTTCAATTACATTCAAAAGACTTGTTTTGGTAACAGTCCCTGCATCGGCAGACTAGATGGTGAACCATTACATTCCACTCCCACGCAGCTGGCCTTGGGATGCTGAACCAATGTCTTGGGAAAGCACATTGAGTAGTTTCTGTTTCCGCCTCCCAGCAACTCTATGGCAGGCTGGCATCTAACAAAGCGAGGCTGAAGCACAGCACAGCCTATGAGATTTGGCACAGGTGCTCCAAGTGATGAGCTGCTGAACACTTTTTGCATGACAACTTAGAATCTTTAGTCCTTACAGGATGGTCGGGAGATTTTCCTGAACAGGAAGGACTGCTAGCATGCTTCTTATTCAGTTAAACCAATCTAAAACATCAAAAATTTCCTGAATTCTGTGTTTCTTTACAAATAAGCTTGAGAGCATTACATTTTTTTAAAATGTAATATAGCTTATTTAAAATAATAATACAATTTTCCCCTCTCAAGTCTGTGTTTCCCAAGTCATGCTACTTTTCTTTCTTGATTCTTCTTTGCTGTTCCTTTCATATTCAGTATTATTAATTAATCAAATTGATAGATGAAGGACCACATAAATCATTTGATGTGGACAAGGTAGAAAAAGAAAAAAAAGTTATTACAGCCATTAAAGGTGAGAATTATATGTAATCCTGAATATATAACTGACCAGTTTTAAAATTTGTACTCTTACCTATATTACAATCCTGAAATACTACATGATGAAGATATAAACATCCTGGCTCCAGAGGTGAGGAAGCCCCCAATCTTTTGGCCTTCCACAAAGGGTTAAAACTTAGCTCTGCAACCTTGCAGACACAGAGGACCACACAATGGCTAGTCCTTTGACAGCTGCCCTCACTTGTAATACTCCAACATTAAATGGCCATCATAGGATTTTTGATGTTTAATTATTCTATAAATTTAATTTTTTTAATTTGAATTACATTTTTAATTCTATTCAACTTTAATGTTCATTTTACATGTATTTTTAATTATATTATAATGTACATTGCCAAAAGCTCTTCTTTGAGGGAGATGGGTTGTTGAGAAATATGAAAAATAAACAAATAAACAAATAAAAAGGTAAATAATTTTTATTGATAAAATTATTGTGTCACAAATTCTTTACAGCAATCATTAATTGCTACTTTGTTAATACGATGAAAAAAATAATTCTGGACATGAGTAGTAGTAAAAAAATCAAAATTTGACAGGTTTCTTGTGGTAAGCGCACATGCTCCATTTTCATGAGCAGTGGGCTCACGCAAATGAAGCTGGGCGCATGTGCTTGCCCACAACTCACGCAGAAGTATCCCCTCCCCACCACCACTTGTCCACAGAGCCAGAAACTTTGGGAAACTCTGTTCTATAGCATAAGACACAGGCAAAAATGTTCATGAACAAAAAACTTTTAATATTTACCGTCAAATAACTGCTGAGTGCAGCAAACTTAACTGGCACAAATGTTCTTCATTCTGTATGATTGATTAAGGATTAGCAACAATCAGATGGCTTAATAATAATGGAAAGCCTCCAGTAATTTGGTGCTATACCAATAGCTCGCTGTCATGTATCTTCTCTTTCAATAACCATTTTTGCTTGATTATTTACCAATTAAAAATGGGGGATTATTTACCAATTAAAAATAAAACAGTTTTCTGTTATCTTGAGTTATAACCTTATGTATAACTTCTAGTACAAAATTTGGAATGGCTATACTCAATATAAATTCACCCATCCTGGACCCTCTGAAATATTAACATGAACACCTGGACTATTCTTTGTTCAAAGTTGACTAGATTACACATTCCTATCACTGCTACATCAATTTGAATAATTCAGTCTATTATTTCTGAAAAATCTTATCTTTTTTCCTCATGCTAAATTGATGTTATGAGCTAACCCAGAATCTAAAACGGAATTTAAAAAACATTGTGTTATACTTTTTTTTGATGGATGTTGGGCTTTTTACCATAGTCTAAGCAGTCTAATTAGTGAATCATAATGCTGTGTTTTTAATATTTTGTATGTTAAAGGACAAACATTAATTTACCTTTTCTCAGCTACTGGCAATATTTAGAGATATAACATTGGTAAGACATGTATTTTTCAATATAGATGTTTAAGAATCAATATTATTTAATTGAGTGAACACTTGATGCTACTTGCAAGTTAGGAAAAGTTGCTTACAATTGTAGGATCTGTAAGGATGTTTATGATGAAATAGACTAAACATCCATTCATTATACAAGCACATTCATACTTTTATGTAAAACCTAAATACCTACATATATGCATGTATTATATATATTTTTCTTTTTGGTTTGATCTATTAAGCTAAATAATTAAAGGTAGAGATAGGGAGCTTTATTTAATATATAGATTAAGGATTTAGATTAGCAAGCAAGTTAGAATATTAAAGATACAAGCATCTTGGAGAATTGCTTATAAAGTCTCTATTGGGTGTGTAAAGGTGAAGATCAACATCTTATATTGTGTCTGATAAAGAAATGGCAACCCCCAGCACATATTTTTTGATATGGGCCTAATACTATCCAAGTATAATACAATCCAAGAATAACCTGATCAAATGTTTTGGAAATTTGAAGTTTCCAGTTACCCCTCAGATTACTCCATTAGGCAACAAAATGCAGAACTTCTTCTTCAATGCTTATTTTCCTCTGAAGTTTTCATCTTGCATATTTTGTAAAGAATGTCTGTTAGTGAATATAATAATGCTGTAGAAGCATAGTCTCAATTAATATGGGGTATAGACATATTTCTAAATACAATATGATTTTAAGCTTGTGACATGACCTAGTGGTTGTTGTGTAGACAGCACCACCTGTTGAAAAATGCTCACAAACTGTAACTGTAACCTAAATTACTTTGAGAGAATCAAATCCATTGAGTTAAATTTGGGTGCTCAAAAGACATTAAAGCTAGAATGCACGTTATGTATTCTTAATTTTGTAATTGTTAAGGAGTATCATTTCTAGAATAATTGAAGTAAGGGGTGACCTTATTTTCTCCTGTTTTCAAAATGAGAAAATATTTTTTTGGAACTGTCACCATAGCACAACTTTCTGAGGAAGCTGTTTTACTTAGTAATTAAAAGAAAAGAAAAAAAATACTGCAGTAAGGTGGTTGTTTTTTTGTACAGTAATAAATATAATTTACAAAATAAGAAGAAAATAATTTCCATATATGACTTTCATGAAAATCCTTGTCTACTTTTAATTGGCAGTCACTCTTTTATAAGGAGCAAAAAAAATCCCCAAATAATCTGATCTCAGAAAGAACTGAAACATTTTGAATTTATCCTGCCTTTATAAAACAATTTTGAGTGGGAATATCTTCTGTTTTACAGCTATAAGCACCAGGTGATATTTTTGTTCATAGTCATTTCAGATAAAACTCAGAGAAAAACAAGTTAGCCTCCAATGGTGCTTAAAACTCCTGCAGTTTTTATAGGATGAAATTAAAGATAACAAAAGGCTGGCCTTGTTCTCCAGAGCTGCTCAAGTTCATCATTTTGCTTTCATTGCTTTAGATAACAGCAACCTTTGAAAACACTGATCAAAAACAGACAAAAGAAAGGAAACAATATTTAAAAGCAACAATGTATGGTAATCATACAGGTAGCACTTAGAAAAGATTCTGCTACTAGATCACCCTGGTTTAATGATTAGCCATAAGGTGAACTGGTGGAAAACCTTTCATATAAATCTTTCAATAGAAGAGAATATGTGTAGCTCAGGGTTGAATTGTGGGGTTCTAGGTGATCTTTAAGTTAGGTTGTTTGCTTGCAAATATTTCATTACCCAGTTCAGTAACATCATCAGTGTGAGTCCAGTTTGAGTTAGTTAATGAAATGTCTGCAAGCAAACAACCAAGCTCAGAGATCAGCAAAAAACCTTCTAATACAAAGGTTTGTAATGTTTGCTTATGAACAGTCATAAATATTTTTACAGATACAGGTTCCACTAAATTCAACAGATCTCGTATTTCAGTTTAGTATTACATGAGTATTCTCTTTGTTTAGATAAATTCAAAACATTATACCAGCAAAAATGGATCCTTACTACTGTTCTCACCTCATTTTGTGGAGGATGGTAAATTATACAGAGGCAAACAGAAGAATTCAGGTCTGCTAGTGAGAATTTGCATTTATTATCACCTCACTGGCATTTTAACATAGTGATGATCTCTTTCCCATTTTTCTAGAATTCAAATGTTGTCTAATGACCAATGTTATAGTATGTAAATGTATCAGCAAGCTGTCCCATAGAAAATTGCTTGCTGATATGTGTTAATGAGAAAGGGTGTTGCCTAGCAAAGCACTCTTTTTCATTTCATTTATTACTAGGAAGATAAAAATCAGTTCCATTTGTCTTCCTACAGTTTTATCACAAACAGATTCTAAATGTTATATCTTTTCATTAAACATGTGCTGCTGCCATGACCTATTTCTGTGTACTCTAGTTAGGGTATCTAACCATTTTTCTTTGCCTAGCTATGGTTTTCATGATTTATAAGTAAACGGCAAGGCAATCTGTATGTGTGTGTGTGTTTGAAAACAAAGGACGGATAAATCCTTTTGCTAACCCAATCTGAGCATCATGATGTCCATTATCACAATGTGTGACACATGCTTCTCAGCTTCCTTGCCCTACTTATTTTTCCCCCCAAAAATAAAAAGCTTCAGGCAAAACTAAAATCGGATTCTGAAAGCCTGAAAACCAGCAAACAGCTTCTTACATTGTTTTTATTTACAAGAATGCATTGGAGGTTTATGTGGGCCACATAGATAAAAGTTGGTAGCTCACTTTCACACCTTTGTTGGACTTGTTCATCTGCCTACAGTAAAAAAAAACTACACCAGGATAATATGAAAATTTTGGGATTAAACAGATGACGTAGTATTTAATATAATCAGCTGTTTAATATATTTTCAGAATCCAAATTTGCCCACTCTTCCAAGATGAATACAAACTTTTAGATTAACAAATGTCCACATAATTTCCCCACCATCTAGTTAGAGCTGAAGAAGCTTCCATATGACACGTTTAGTTAAATCATTTAAGACTACTTAAAATCCACATTTAATCCACTTAAAATAAAAAGAAGCTATGTGGATTACACATTCCCAGCAGGTGATAAATTCATTTTGTCCTAGCTGGTTTCTTAACCTAAATTGTTCTTATCAGCTCCTTTCTCTCTCTGTCAACATTCATGTATAAAACATGAGGTATGAAATGAATCTTGGAATAATGCTATAATAACTATAGCATGGACATAATGCTATATGTTGTATGGTGATCTGGGAATTTTCTTGGCCCAGTATAGACAAGCAGCTACATCCATAAATATTGTCTCACCTGTGCTTTTTCAAGTTGTAACTGGACTTTCTTGTTTTTCTTTAAGACGTTTCACTTCTCATCCATGAAGCTTCTTCAGTTCTGACTGGATGGTGGGGAATAGAAGGATATATACTGCTTTCAGACAGCTGGTCATTTGCATTCTTATAGAGAGTCATTGAGGACACTTGGAGGTTTTTCTCTGTCCTGAGGGTCACTTGAGAATTGCAAATGGGTGTGGAGCTTTCTTGGAACTGCTGAAATGTTTCCCCACCATCCAGTTAAAGCTGAAGAAGCCTTTTAGATGAGAAGCAAAATGTCTTCAAAGAAAAACGAGGAAGTCCAGTTGCATCTTGAAAAAGCTCCTTTGGGACAACCATGACCTGAATGACTGAGACTATTGCAAGAAATAATTAATCTATAGAGTTACTACTACAAATTTTGAGTGATATTGAGTCATTGGGATGACTGCTTTCAGTTCTCACACCATTACAAAACAACTAGATAAAAGTTGGTAGCTCACTTTCACACCTTTGTTGGACTTGTTCATCTGCCTACAGTAAAAAAAAACTACACCAGGATAATATGAAAATTTTGGGATTAAACAGATGACGTAGTATTTAATATAATCAGCTGTTTAATATATTTTCAGAATCCAAATTTGCCCACTCTTCCAAGATGAATACAAACTTTTAGATTAACAAATGTCCACATAATTTCCCCACCATCTAGTTAGAGCTGAAGAAGCTTCCATATGACACGTTTAGTTAAATCATTTAAGACTACTTAAAATCCACATTTAATCCACTTAAAATAAAAAGAAGCTATGTGGATTACACATTCCCAGCAGGTGATAAATTCATTTTGTCCTAGCTGGTTTCTTAACCTAAATTGTTCTTATCAGCTCCTTTCTCTCTCTGTCAACATTCATGTATAAAACATGAGGTATGAAATGAATCTTGGAATAATGCTATAATAACTATAGCATGGACATAATGCTATATGTTGTATGGTGATCTGGGAATTTTCTTGGCCCAGTATAGACAAGCAGCTACATCCATAAATATTGTCTCACCTGTGCTTTTTCAAGTTGTAACTGGACTTTCTTGTTTTTCTTTAAGACGTTTCACTTCTCATCCATGAAGCTTCTTCAGTTCTGACTGGATGGTGGGGAATAGAAGGATATATACTGCTTTCAGACAGCTGGTCATTTGCATTCTTATAGAGAGTCATTGAGGACACTTGGAGGTTTTTCTCTGTCCTGAGGGTCACTTGAGAATTGCAAATGGGTGTGGAGCTTTCTTGGAACTGCTGAAATGTTTCCCCACCATCCAGTTAAAGCTGAAGAAGCCTTTTAGATGAGAAGCAAAATGTCTTCAAAGAAAAACGAGGAAGTCCAGTTGCATCTTGAAAAAGCTCCTTTGGGACAACCATGACCTGAATGACTGAGACTATTGCAAGAAATAATTAATCTATAGAGTTACTACTACAAATTTTGAGTGATATTGAGTCATTGGGATGACTGCTTTCAGTTCTCACACCATTACAAAACAACTAGATAAAGTTCACGAAGTATAAACCTGTTCACGAACAAGAACAAAATCTCAAATCTGCCTTGATTTTTTTCAAGTTTTCTTCCTCTAAAAAAGACATTCCTGTTTTTCTACATTTATTTTCAGGAAGCTAAGAATTTATTTATAATTCTTTCAGTATTGTTTTGTTAACTAACTATACTCTGCAAGGTGGCATAAAATATTCCTTCTAAAGTTGTCATTTTTTCTTGTTGTTAGTTGCGAAGTCACTAACAACAAGACCCCATGGACAATGTTCCTCCAGGCCTTCCTATCCTCTACCATCCTCTGGAGTCCATTTAAGATCATGCCTACTGCTTGACTCCATCCAGCCACCCATTCTCTGTCATCCCTTTCTTCTTTTGCCCTCAATCTTTCCCAGCATTAGGCTCTTCTCCAGTGAGTCCTTCCTTCCCATTAGGTGACCAAAGTATTACCTCTTTCAATTATCTTAAAGGCACTGGTCTCAGATTGCCAGTCAGAAAACAGACTGATTTTAGTGGTGGCTTTACCTGAGATAGGACTCTGTATGTAGCTTATGAATTTTCACAAAGTGTCTGGAAAACTGTTGAGGCTTTTTTCCCCTGATCCAAGTGATCGATTCTGACAGGCCCACTGCTGCTGATCAGCTATAAAAGTCTAGAAACTTTTAGCAACTGGTCAAACTTTTCTATTTTTAATGTAAGAGATATTAATGAGACTTTAATGAGATATGATGAAACTGGCCCTTCAGGATTGTGTTATCCTCCAGCCTTATTGAAGCCAAAATGTGTCAAAAGGGAGATTGTTCAGCAAGAAACTAACAAAATTAGACAAAATGTGGGAAAACTAAATTTCAGCATTGTCAGAAACAAAGAAACTTTGTCTAAATCATATGCTGATATTCAGCTACTATACAGATTCTTTTTTTCACATTACTATATAGGTACAATTTTCTTGTCAATAATTTAGTTTCAAGTGACCCAGGCAACCTTTATTCTGACTGATGCAGCAAATTTGCTTTAGGCATTGCTAACCTATCAACATCTTATAAACACTCAGAACATCAGCTACTATGTTCTTAAGGGAAAAAACGGTCAAAGGGTTTGTACGGTTGCATATTCCATGTTTTTTCTCCAGGTCTTATTTCACTTACAACAAGCTACAGTAAGCATCATTCTTATCAAGAAAATTATATTCCTAATACAGAATTCAACATTTTGTAAAAACATTAGCAGATTTCATTTTATATATCATTGTTGTATTATCACAAGCTTCAAAATGACCTTTGCACTATGTATCATGGAAACATAAATACCATGTTGGTTTTTAAAACATCATGAATAAATTTAAATCTGAAATAATTAAAGGTGTGGTGATGAACATTCACAAACTATAGAACAAAACTTAAGGAAGATTTGTACAGCCCACCTGTACAGAAGGTTAGTACAGCCTACCTGTTCCTAACTGGCCTGATGAAGGGATTACATAATATATTAATGGCAGATCCTTAAAGATCTCTGAGCTTGATTGTTTTCTTGCAAATGTTTCATTACCTGAACTAGATAACTTCATCAGTGCTAGTAGGGAGTGGGGTTTGCTGTCAGTTTATATTCTAGTAGTTGATTGGAGTGGTGTTGGTGATTCTTTGTTTGGGCTGTTTACCGTGTTAACTTGTTTGGCACTTCCTTGATTGAGGTATTGTTTACTTCTTGATTGTTGGTATGATTTTAATTTTGATGTTAATTTAACTCATCTGGAAGTTGGTTGCTGTTGAAGTGGTGTTTTGGTCTTTTTGTTCCCTTTTGTCTTGTTGATTGTCTCTGTCACACTGTTTGTAGATACTGTTTATATCTAAGTCTATGGCTAATTCGTCAGAATGCCAGGCTTCCAGAAATTGTCTAGTGTCTAGTGACTTGTCTAGCGACTTGGCTTGTCTAAGATGGTCATGGTTTCTATTAAAATAGTCTTCTGGTGGAACATATTCGCAAACACCAACTAGCAATTAGAGGAAATGATGAAAACTCTTTAATCTGACTCTCTCAGATATTGCCTTCACTTATTCTAGAAGCTACTGAGATTCTTCTATGGTAAACTCATAGCAGGTGTAGTGGCAAAAAACTTCCCATTTGCAAGATGCCTTTTCTCTTCTACATTTAAAGTTATCTTGAAAGTTGTGAAGGTAACAAGGTAACATTGGGGAATTTCCCAAGAAGGCATTTTTCTGAATACCCATGGTTCATGATCCTGAAGCAGGAAAAGGGGAGATACATATGAAGTAAAGCTTAGAGATACAATAAATAGATAATTGGACCTGAGGTAGATAGAGCAAAATAAGATTACTGGAAGCAGGGAAACTACCAGTCTAGAAATTCTGCATGACTATAAAAAAAAGAAAAGACCAGCTTTGTTTCTTTTTCAGATAAGTCAGTATGGATATAGGGAAAATGATCCAGTCCTTGAAAAATCAACGACATTTTAGAAATGCTGGGATTCAAAATTTATTCTGAACTGGGATAAACTGAACTTTTGAAAGTCATCTCAGAGAAGATCACTTAAGCTCCAAAATAAAATGATTTATTTTGTCAATCTGGGATTCAATCTTATATTGCTTGCATTGTATAAATTTCATCATATGTCAGTTGGTATTGAGATTAGTAGAGTTACATTGTAGCAAGAAACTGAACATTGTTATAGTTTAATATATGTGTTGATGTACATTTTCCTCCCATGCCTAGAATAGCTAGTAGTCTTAAAAGCAAAATCAGACCTTTAGTTTTCAAGCAGCATGGCTCAAATTTCAATAAACTATGACTTTAGACCACTTTTGGAGATCAGAAATCTACTGAAGGAAATTTACTACAAGTGAATGCTAAGAATAATTTGTATTATGGAGTATATGTCTATGGAAATTCCCAGTCATCCAGGTCATGGTTGTCCCAAAGGTGCTTTTTTAACGTGGTATAGTACAATGCAGTGAGCCATGTGCAGATCTGTAAATTGTGGAAGCAAAAAAAAAACACTGCATAAACACATGGCACATCATAGGAGAACAAAACCATCAGGACTAGATTCAGCAGTCCATCTGCATTTAAAAGACAAAGGCTACTCTTTTGAAGAGAGCAAAGTCCACATTTTGGACAGAAAGGACAGCTCGTTTGAAAGAGGGGTCAAATAGGCCATTTATGTCAAAACTGAACAGCTATCTTTCAACAGTGTGGGAACGGGTTATGGGGTGGGGTGGGTGAGGGGGCACACCTACAGGGAGTTAGGCTAGTCCCTTCTTAAGTTCACGATCTGGAGGTTCGTAAAATGGAGGTCTTAGAGGAGGTTAAGGCTCGACCACATGTGGGCATTTCCATCTGCACGGTAAGTGGGAGGGGCAGGTATGGCGGAAGCAGGGGCTCGTATCATGTTCGGGGAGTGCATTCTCGCTGTTTGAAAGCGATACCGCACTCCGGGCCCCTAGGCTTCACTCGGGTCCCAAGTGGTTATATCCCCCGGAACCTGGACCTTCGGTTGATGTTATGTAATGCTAGGTCCGTCATGAATAAGGCCCCCCTCATATTCGATCTTATTCAAGAGGGGGGAGCGGACCTAATGGGCATTACGGAGACCTGGCTGGGCACGGAGGGGGGGGGTTCCCCTCACTGAGATGTGCCCACCGGGTTTCCGTGCGTTTCATCAGCCGGGGGCCCAGGGTAGGGGTGGGGGGGTAGCAGTTGTCATTAACAAGAGTCTGGATCTGAGGGAAGTTGCTGTCCCACAGATAGCCAGTTGTGAAACACTCTTCGTGAGGTGGGGCCGGGGGGTGCAGGTGGGCTTGCTGATCACGTACCTGGCTCCTTGCTACGTGACGGCAGCCCTGCCCGAGCTGCTGGAGATGATAGCCAGGACGGCGGTTGAGACCCCCAGACTTATGGTCATGGGGGATTTCAACTTGCCGTCGGCGGGTGATTCGTCAATGGTAGCTCAGGAGTTCATGGCTTCCATGACGGGGGTACCACGTCGGGGGTAACACACTGGACTTGATTTTCGTCTTGGGACAGTGGCTAAATGATCTGGAGTTAGGGGAATTAATATCTCAACCCTTGTCATGGTCAGATCATTTAATCCTTCAGCTAGACTTTCGGACCGCTACACCTCACCGCAGGGAGACGGAACCGGTTCAATGGTTCCGTCCCAAGCGCCTGATGGATCCCGAGAGGTTTCTGACGGAGCTTGGGCCATTTCCGAGGGAGTTAGCCCACGGCTCGGCTGAGGAGCTGGCAGCCGCCTGGGATGAGGCGGCTGCTGGCGCCTTAGACCGCGTCGTGCCTTTGCGGTTTCTGACCTGGCGACGAACTCGACCAGCTCCTTGGTATAACGAGGAGCTGAGAGAGATGAAGCGCCGGAAAAGAAGCCTAGAGAGCGCCTGGAGGTCCAGCCGCTCCGAACCTGACTGAACACTAGTAAGGTCATATATTCAGACCTACCTAGTGGCGATCAGGGCGGCAAAACATAACTATTTCTCCGCACTCATCGCATCGGCAGATAATCGCCCAGCCACCCTGTTTAGGGTGACCCGCTCCCTGCTCACGCAGGGGGCTCGGGAGGACCCCTTACTGAGGATTTTGTTCAGTATCTGTCTGATAAAATTGCTCAGATTCGGGACAGCTTGGACATTGATTGGATAGATTCAGGTGGGATGGCGGAGACAGGACTTGAGAATGTTATCTGGGCTGAGTTCGATCCTGTGACTCCTGAGGACATGGACAGGTTGAACTCCACCACATGTTTATTGGACCCGTGTCCCTCCTGGATGGTGCTGGCCACTCGGAAGGTTACACGAGGCTGGCTCCAGGAAGTTACCAACGCTTCTTTGTTGGAGAGTGTCTTCCCCGCCGCTTTGAAAGAGGCGGTGGTGAGGCCCCTCCTCAAGAAGCCCTCCCTGGACCCGGCTGTTTTAGCGAACTATAGTCCAGTCTCCAACCTTCGCTTCTTAGCGAAGGTTGTTGAGAGTGTGGTGGCAAATCAGCTTCCTCAACACCTGGAGGAAACTGTCTATCTGGACCCGTTCCAGTCCGGCTTCAGACCCGGTTACAGCACCGAGACGGCTTTGGTCGCGTTGGTGGATGACCTCTGGAGAGCCCAGGACAGGGGTTGTTCCTCTGTCCTGGTTCTATTAGATCTCTCGGCGGCTTTTGATACCATCGACCATGGTATCCTGCTGCGACGGTTGGGGGGATTGGGAGTGGGAGGCACTGTGTATCAGTGGTTCTCCTCCTATCTCTCTGACCATTCGCGGACGGTGTTGGCAGGGGGGCAGAGGTTGACCCCAAGGCGCCTCACTTGTGGGGTGCCTCAGGGGTCTGTTCTCTCGCCTCTCCTATTCAACATCTATATGAAGCCGCTGGGTGAGGTTATCCGTGGTTTCGGGGTGGATTATCATCTGTACGCTGATGATACTCAGCTGTACATTTCCACCCCGAACCACCCCAATGAAGCCGTTGAGGTGATGGGCCGGTGTCATGAGGCCGTGCGGGTCTGGATGGGGAGGAATAGGCTCCGATTCAACCCTTCCAAGACAGAGTGGCTGTGGGTGCCGGCGTCCCGGTACAGTCAGCTTACACCATCGCTGACTGTGGGGGAGGAAGTACTGACCCCCAGGGAGGGAGTGCACAACTTAGGCGTTCTCCTGGACGATTGGCTGTCCTTAGAGGATCATTTGACAGCCGTCGCCAGGGGAGCATTTTATCAGGTCCACCTGATTCGCCAGTTGCGCCCCTTCCTTGACCGGGACGACTTATGCACGGTCACTCACGCCCTCGTCACTTCCTGCCTGGACTATTGCAATGCTCTCTACATGGGGCTCCCCTTGAAGAGCACCCGGAGGCTCCAGTTAGTCCAGAATGCGGCCGCGCGGGTGATAGAGGGAGCACCGCGCTGCTCCCATATAACACCTATCCTGCGCGGCCCACGCTGGCTACCGGTAGTCTTCCGGGTGCAATTCAAGGTTTTGGTTACCATCTTTAAAGCGCTCCATGGCTTAGGACCGGGATACCTTCGAGACCGCCTTCTGCTGCCGATTGCCTCCCAACGACCTGTGCGCTCCCACAGAGTGGGCCTCCTCAGGGTGCCGTCGACCAAACAATGTAGGTTGGCGACCCCCAGGGGGAGGGCCTTCTCTGTGGCGGCACCAGCCCTGTGGAACGAGCTTCCTCCGGGATTACGACAACTCCCCGACCTCCGGACCTTCAGACGTGAACTGAAGACTCTATTATTTCAGCGTGCGGGACTAGCCTAAGAACAAAATGTTTTAGCTAAATTTTAATGGGGGTTTTACTGGTTTTTACTGTTTTAGTGATCAGGCTATGATAATATTTAGTTTTAACTGGGTTTTAATGTTTATTTATTATATTGTTTTAATATTGTTTTTAATATGCCTGTGAACCGCCCTGAGTCCTACGGGAGATGGTGCGGTATATAAGTTTGATAAATAAATAAATAAATAAATAAATAAATAAATAAATAAATAAATAAATAAATAAATAAATAAATAAATAAAATGATACGACATCATCTAACTCCAGTTTACAAGACAGTTCTTTCAACAGTTCCAAGAAGGCTACACACCCATTTGCACAATTCAGGTGACATCCAGGTGGCCTTAATGACTCGGTAAAAGAATGCAAATGACCAGCTGTCTGCAAGGAGTATAAATCGTTCCATTCCCCACCATCCAGTCAGAGTTGAAGAACTTTCTTGGATGAGAAGCTAAACATCTTTGAAGAGAAGAAAAAAAGTCCAGTTGCCTCTTGAGAAGCACCTTTGGGACATTATGGGATGTAATTGCAACAGGTATTCCCTTTTCTTATAGTTCAAAGACACTCTTTAGCATAACACAAGTTCAGACAACTCTTCCCTCACCATACTTGTTCACAAACATACACATAGGATTGTATTATATTCTAGTGAAAAGTGTGATTTAACATTTGATTTAAAAATGACAGATTTCTTCAAGATTTCAAATCTATTTCTTCAACCATATTGTACAAAACCGTAAGAAAAGACTCCTACAAGCTAACATAAAGTATATATTTAATGAAAATTAAATGAATTAAATACAAGCTTACACTGCCAGTTTTCTAATAGGCTTGATTTTATTACACGTTCTTCAACCAAACTCTGGTGTCTCCTTCCTTCTGTCATGCATGCAGCAAAGTTCAGAATAAGCAAAAATAATTCCACAATTTAAATTTGGAATTACTAGTTAAGACTTCAGGACCTTTAGTAAATCATGTTGAAAAACCATTCACTGAAAAATGTAGTAATTTTTCCCTTGCTTAAGAAAGGAGTACTATGTATTTTGTTCATGTTCCTACATCAAATACCTGTATAATTAGCACAGCCCCCCCCCCAAGGCTGTGTGCTCTCCCCACTTCTCTTCTCTTTGTATACCAATGACTGCATCTCCAACGATCCATCTGTTAAGCTACTGAATTTCGCAGATGACACAACAGTGATTGGTCTCATTCGAGACAATGATGAATCTGCATATAGACGAGAGGTCGAACAACTAGCCTTGTGGTGCAACCAAAACAATCTGGAACTGAACACACTCAAAACCGTAGAAATGGTGGTAGACATTAGAAGAAACCCTTCCATACTTCCACTTCTCACAATACTAGACAACACAGTATCAACAGTAGAAACCTTTAAATTTCTAGGTTCTATCATATCGCAAGATCTAAAATGGACAGCTAACATCAAAAACAAGGACAACAAAGAATGTTCTTTCTGCGCCAGCTCAATAAGCTCAAACTGCCCAAGGACCTGCTGATTCAGTTCTACAGAGGAATTATTGAGTCTATCATTTGCACCTCTATAACTGTCTGGTTTAGTTCTGCAACCCAACAAGAAAGACACAGACTTCAGAGGATAATTAGAACTGCAGAAAAAATAATTGCTACCAACCTGCCTTCCATTGAGGACCTGTATACTGCACAAATCAAGAAGAGGGCTGTGAAAATATTTACATATCCCTCACATCCAGGACATAAACTGTTTCAACTCCTAACCTCAAAACGATGCTATAAAGCACTGCACACCAGAACAACTAGACACAAGAACAGTTTTTTCCCGAAGGCCATCACTCTGCTAAACAAATAATTCCCTCAACACTGTCAAACTATTTACTAAATCTGCACTACTATTAATCTTCTCATCGTTCCCATCACCAATCTCTTTCCACTTATGACTGTATGACTGTAACTTTGTTGCTGGCAATCCTTATGATTTATATTGATATATTGATCATCATTTGTGTTGTAAATGTTGTACCTTGATGAACATATCTTTTCTTTTATGTACACTGAGAGCATATGCACCAAGACAAATTCCTTGTGTGTCCAATCACACTTGGCTAATAAAAAATTCTATTTTATTCTATTCTATTCTATTAATGCCCAATTATGCTTTTAATTGTTGTGATTCTAAGTCTGAGGGGTTTTAGAAATATTTTATTGAATCTTGTTCTTATTATCTCTTTTAAATTAATTTCAACTTATATTTGTTTTAACAATGGATATGCATGGTAGAAATTCTATAAAATAAGACAAAATTTAAAAACCAAAATTAAATACAGCAATAAAATCAGCAACTAGCAGCTGATTTTAGACTGTTACTTGATGGTTTAATGAAAGAAGAAATTGTTTAATTAAATGGCATAATTTCATTTGTGGACTATATAACCTATTTTCTTTTAATTCTATGCATTATTGTTATTGCCACATTTTTTAAAGAAGCCACGTTAATTATTTGCATGAAGTTTTATGTGTAAACTTCCTTAAATCTTTGCAGCAACTTGACTACAAGAATAAAATGACACATTTGCTGCCCTACTCCTAAATCAATTTGGGATTGTGTATTATTTAGTTGTACAATAATAAAATGATAAAGAAAAGTTAATAAAATCAACATCTGCATCTATGTTCCTGTCTGGCCAAGTACTGTCTGATTCTGTAAGTTTTCATTTTTAATGACACAAAAGAGAAGGTGAATTACCACAGTGGGATGTGATATTGATATGACCTATTTGCCAAAGTTGGTGAATTGTTTTGTTTGAAAGATAAGACCCCTGACTGAGCAAGCTGAAAAGTGCTGCCAAAAAAAGTATTTCATAATATTTTGGCCTATGCAGCACGTTGAGAGTGGCCCTTTGAAGGTGACATATCAAATAACAATTCTCACAACAGAAGATTGTTTCTAAAACAATAAATCATTATCATGTGAACTGGATAATTGTGCTTAGGTGGAAATAGATGGAAAATGTGAGAAAAGTTTTAAGGTGGAAGTGATGAAACATTTATAGACTGAGTCAAGACTTTTGGTAGTTTTAAAAGTATGGGAACTACAGTGCTGTCTTTTATATACTACTTAGAATGGAATATAGCAAGTGGTGGGCATTCCACCACAATTCTTCTGGAATTCAAACTCAGCCTACATAACCAAATATAAATTCAGCTTTTAATTCAGAAAATGAACAAGAATAGTAGTGAACCTGCATTTCTTTCTAACTGCCCCAGATCTCTGTATTTTTAAAACCTCAAATATCATTGGAGCCATGATGGCATAGTGGTTAGAATGCAGTATTTCAAGCTCATTCTGCCAACTGCCAATCCTGACTGGCTCAAAGTTCTGCAGACTCAGCCTTCCATATTTCTGAGGTCAGTAAAGTGATTCAAATTGTTGGGGACAAAATACTTATTCTGGAAACTCTTGATAAATAGTGCTATAAAACAGCAGTCACCAACTGGTGGTCCATGGACCACTGGTGGTCCGTGAGAAAATTTTGGTGGTCTGCAGAAAAATTATTGGCATTTTTTTATATTGCACTAAATCAGGGGTCCTCAAACTACAGCCCCTGGGCCAGATATGTGCAATGAACATTTGTGTTGCTGCAGAGAATCTCCCTCTTCACGGTCTTTTTGTGTGGGTTGGAGGGGGGCAGAAATTACAACTTCGGGTCTGTTTCAGTCTCCTGGTGTAGGGCTTTGGGCGAAGGCTGGTGGCAAAGAGCCGGAGGTCCTTGTTCCAGTGGGACTGCATCATGGCCTGGAACTGACTGACCATCTCAGCCCGCTGAGCCTCCAGGCGCCGGTACCTGGCCTTGCATTCCTTCACATCTTCCCTCTGCTTGGCAAGCCTATGTCCTAGTCCTCAGTGAGGTGCTTCTGCTGAACCTCCTTCTCAGCCAGATCCAATCTGAACTGAGCTGTTTTGCCAACTCTTTCTTGTGGTGGCGCTTAGCTCCAACAACTGCTTCCTGTTGGGACCCTAAGGAGCCCGAGCAGGCAGGCGAGGAGTGGCTGGTGAGGCGCCCTTCACCGTGAGTGACATCAGGTTGGACATTGAGTTGGCCATACCCATCCACCAGCCTTACACACTGTAAGCCACCCTGAGTCTTCGGAGAAGGGCGGGATATAAATGTAAACAAAAAAAAAATACTGGTGGTCCATGGGATTTAAAATTATGAATTTAGTGGTCCCTGAGGTCTGAAAGGTTGGGGACCCCTGCTATAAAACACTGAAGCAGTTGAAGCAGTTTATAAACCTATATGCTATATTTTCAGCCCTCAGATATGCTCACTGTTGCATCATCTTCTACCAGTGATAAGGATACTGAATTATTGGGTCTTGTATCTTGCACCACCATGGAACCATACTACAATGACTGAAATGATATAGTCTCCCACAAAGGATTTATTTATTTACAACAGTTACAGAGCCATCCATCTTGTACCAAACTCTGGGCTGTTGAAAACCAAAGGGAAAAAAACCCCAACACAATAAAAATATTTAGAAGACTTGTCATCATAGTCAAACACAGCCCACAACAAATTCATCTCAGCAATGTCACACTGTTCCAGAACCTGGGTGGAAACTGAGATCTTGAATGCTTTTGGGAGGGTTAAAAGTGTAGAGGGTTAGGGTTAGGAGCACCTCAGGAAGAAATGTGTTGCATAGGGCGGGGGCTATTATGGAAAGTATTCATGCTTCCTGCATCCCATAAAATGGCAACACTTAAGGGAGGGGATTAGGCACCCTATCCAATTTGGTAGGAAACCCTAATGCTTTTAGGGAGAGGTTGTCCAACAGTTAACCTGATCCCATATAGGGATTTCAAGGTAATAATCACCACCTTGAATTATACTGTATTCTACAATTGTGCCTTGTGTATATTATAATAATAATAATTATTATTATTATTATTATCTTTATTCATTAAACTAATTATTAAATAAATTAAACTAATTTATTATTATTATTATTAATCTTTCATTACACATGAAACTCAGTCAACTGAACATTCAAAAAGACATCACAAATACCATTGACTGGTATAAATGGTTGATATGGGTTGCTGCCAGCGTTCTAAGTATCAACCAAGTACCTTCTTAAGATGTACAATGTTCCGAGAAGTGCAGTTTTTTGCAGTTCTGCTGGTGTTATTGCAGGAAGCTGAAATGACATGGTACCAAGTGGCTTGATGACAATGGGTATCACTGTTGCATGTTTCATCCATAATCGTGTAGTTTTGATTGCCAGGTCGCAATATTTCATGATTTTTTTCCAGTTCTTTTTCTTCGACTCTGGCATCTCCTGGTATGGCGATATCAATAAACTGTAAGCTTCGGCAGTTGTCAACCATGATACCGGGCATGTTGTGTTCCAAATGACGATCCGTCTGTATTCAAAAGTTCCACAAGATCTTCACTGTCTCATTTTCAGTAACTTTTTCCACTTTATGTTGCCATGAGTTTTTGGATACAGGTAGGGCATATTTTTTACATAATGACCAGTGGACTAATTTAGCAACTCAATCATGTCTAGCTTTGTAATCAGTTTGCACAATTTTGCTGCACTCACATATTAAGTGTGAAACAGTTTCAACTTTGTTGTTGCAAAGTCTGCAGTTTGGATTGTCAGTGGATTTTTGTATCTTTGCTTTAATGGCATTAGTTTGTAGTGCTTGTTCTTGAGCAGCAAGTATTAAATCTTCCGTTTCTTTCTTGATGATTCCTCTCTTAAGCCGTGCCCATGTTGTTATCATATTTTTCTTCAATGTTTTTCAAGTGCTGTCCACGTAGAACTTTGGTTTTCCATCCATTAATCTGTCATCCAACTGTTTTTCCTTACATTCTGCCTTTGCTTCTGTTGTTTTTATAATGTTCTCCATTTTCACAGCCTGCAGCTATCTATCTGTACTTTGGTTCACATAATCTCTCAAACTTCAATTTGCAATAGCCCTCTGCCCTTATTATTACCGTGTTTCCCCCAAAAAAAGACCCTGTTTTATATTTTTTTTGAACCCTAAAATAAGCACTTGGCCTTATTGCCATGCGCTCAAAAACCTGATTGGGCTTATTATCAGGGTATTATTATTATTAATCATTGCACAGTAAGCCAGATGTTCAGACTGGGTTTGGCATTTTTGTCTACCTATCAAGTCCTTACCAAGGACCTGGATAGGCAAATCTGGATGTTTGACGATGTTGCTGTTGTTGCTTATTATTATACTTTTATTCATTAAACATGAAGCTCAGTCAACTGAACATTTAAAAATGTATCACAAATACCACTGACTGGCACTAATGGTTAATATGGGTTGCTGCCAGCATCCTAGTATCAATCAAATATCAGTGTGGTATTATTATTATTATCTGCTTGAACTATCAAGAACATGAGATAGTCATAAATATATAATAGAAAATAGGTCAATATGGCCAATGTTTTAGTTACATAGTAACATCCCTGTGCATCCTTAGGAAAATGAACACCAACTTTAACTTCACTTTAAATTGTATGGGAAGGGAGCGAAAGCTCCCTGTTGCTAAGACAACCATGCTTCCTTGGCAGTAAATGTGCTTCCTGCCTTGTTACATAGTATACAATAGTGTGTTCCTTGTTCTTTTTGAATCTTCTTCCTTACTCTTTAGAAGGCACAACATTCATTTCTGAAGGCAAATCATTCCAATTAAACTGCTTTCTGATTCTCACTGATAATTGGCATATATTTCTTAACTCATAGCGAACAGGTTACTTTAAAACAGGGGGAAAAAAGATTCTATGGAATTTGTCAGAACCATTATTACCAATTTGTTTGCATTTAACACAAACCTTTTCTACGAATCATGGAATGCCATAATGTAGACTTTTGGATTTTAAAAAGATAATGACTATCATAAACAAGTCAAAGTTGACTCTTGGTTACAACACTGAGTACATTCACATAGTTTTCTTTACAATAATACAGAAATGATGTTTCCCATTACTTTTGTTCCAAACATTTTTTTTCAATCCAGTCTAACTCTGATAGTATCCCAAACAAGCATTCCCAAATCCAGTCCTTTTACAAAAAGATCAGGGGTTTTCCAAACAATGTTCTTTTGAATCCTCTGCAGTCTGGAGAATAAGTGCAATATGCAAGATAAAACCTCTTGGGACATAAGTACCTGGAATTATGTTTTGCATTTTTTTAAAAAAAATGTTAACCATTGCTTTTAGGAGGTTCCAGAACAAAACAAACTGGTAATATCCATTTGCCCTGAAAGGGAAAAGTTTCATCAGTAAAACCTATTTTTCAAGGCTTAGATAAAACCCATATTTTTAGAAATATTGGGAGTGGGATTTGCTGAACTGTTATTTCCACTGAATACAGGCAGAATGCCTGCCAAATGGCTGTACTTCATTGTCATTTTACAAGCACCTTTGTCTACAGAAAATATTCTAACCTGGAGGATTTTCTTTTTTCTGCCAAATGTTTTGGCATGCAAACCAGGCATCTGGTACATAACAAATGCAGTACTTTTTGAGTACTATTCATATGTTCAGAACTAATCATTATGCAAGTGATTGCTATGCAGTGGAAATGAATAAAAAGAGATTATGCTAGATATTTTATTAATATCATGAAATGAAGCATTACCACTACTGGAAACATCTATTTTCTTGAGGTTTCACAACTACTACTACTACTATTACTCCCCCTTCTCTGACACCCTAGTGATTGGCTTTATTGTGATAGTGCATTAGAAGCCAAATTGAGAGATTCTTTAATTACTTGAAGTCATGTGGGTGACAAATCATTCTAATAAGCAAACAATGCAGCAAGAAATAGACCCGGCTTCTGGAATAAATGAACACACTTGAATCTGAAGATGAGATGTCTCCATTACCACTGAGTGAGCTTGGTGGAGACCAAACATCACAGAGATACAATACTTGCATCTGCGTGGATATATGACTGATTCCTTCTTCTTTGGATCAGCATAACAATTCTTTCAAAGACATTTTCATTATTACAAGTGAAATCTACCACAAAATGAAATGATGTAGGGTTTCCTGCCTGGGCAGGGGGTTGGACTAGAAGGCCTCCAAGGTCCCTTCCAACTCTGTTGTTATGTTATGTTATGTTAAATATTTCAGTACAATAGAAGCCATGCCATTCAGGTTCCAGATAGCCACCAATAAAATAGATAGTGTTTCTGTTTTGATTGATGCTTAATATTCTCATCTCCTGAAATGTTCCCTGTGGTTCTTTTATAAACCCAGGATCTCCTCCAACCATTCAGATACTTTCCTCTTATTTATCAATGGAGCAGTGTTGGTTTACATTCATCATTAGAATTTACTAAGAGGAAGCTATTATCACCATGTTCACTATTATTCTAATTCTAATATCCATATAATTGTTTAGCAGTAAAAACAGAGTAGACCAAAAAAACCTTCCTTCTTAGGATATTATTTCACTTCCATAAGATGTAAAGATAGTTTCAGACACTGGTGCCTTTGAAAAAAGATTAAACATAAATGATCAATAATGATAAAACTCTGTACCATGGTAATGATTTGTTTTGGAATGATGCACAGCCAGAGAGCATGAAAACATAATAATTTTATTTAATTCCAATAAACAATGCAATCTTGTAAAAGCAACAATTCAGTACATATACCAAAATCTAAAAATATTAAGGACAGAGATTAGATAGAAGAAAAGATTGTCATCAATTGCCAAAAAGACACAAGGATCATTTCCAGATAAGCTTAAAAAGAGAGTTGCACAGTTGACACATCACAATAAAGGTCCTATCCCATTCATTAATATATATTTGATTTTTCACTACAAATGTTAAACTGCCGAAGTTCTCTGAGCACTTTGTAGCAAAGGAATTAAAAATATAATTAAAAAAACAAAAAGTAAAAGACCATAAATTAGTTGTTTTAAGGTGAAGATCGGTGATATCTCTGACATTGAAGGATAGACCTCTCAATGATATGTAAAATGTAAGCTTCAGATTTAGATGTGACAATATTATGTTTAGGGTAGTGGGAAGGCGCATGACTATAGATTACAGATATTACTTTCATACCCATATGTGGATTTCTTATGAACAAAATGTACCAACTTAAATGGCTTGAATCAGTAGGGTTAGGAAAAACATATCCCAGTTTTATAGAAATAGCTATAAGAACTTAGAGATTTTAATGATTTGTATTAAATTGTATGATTCTATGATATTTTATTTGTATAAAAACTCTCAGGAGAGTGAAAGTGTCCGAGTTATCTTGAACAATTAAACCTAAACCTAATCCTAATCCTTATAGATTATTCCTGTACATGTACAAAATTAGTCATGGGAAGGAAGGAAGGAAGGAAGGAAGGAAGGAAGGAAGGAAGGAAGGAAGGAAGGAAGGAAGGAAGGAAGGAAGGAGGAAGGATATTGTAAATGGAAGTTTGAGACCTATGGACCTGTCCTTTTCCCTGAACAATGAGGATGGAGCTTCACATATTCAAAGATCACAGGGACAAGAATTGGTGTCAGAAAATAAGTTGGTAATTTATTATTATTATTTTCATGGTCTGTCCCCTTGTTTGATGGTACCTCAGTTTGAAACCAAGAAAGTAAGAGTCATACAACATTTTGGATAAATTAAAGAAAGAAAGATACACATTATTTGTAAAGTTATTACTTTGGGATATGAATTTGATATGCATCTGAGAGCACAACTCCAATGAAATAATGTAATTTTGAGTTCTTAAGTAATAAAATGGCTTCTTCGGAAGTTTATATTGTTTAGAAGTGCAAAGAAGATTCCAGCATTGTTGTCCCCATGCATAATGCTCTGGTATACTTTTTAAGTTGCATTTGCTATTGGAATTAGCAACCTGAGAGCCTTCCATTCATTCTCAACTAAAATGCAAGGGGACAGAAATTAATACAATTAACCACACCCGTTGCTTTCATAGATCAATGATTCCTTGACATTTTTGCTTTTTAGATCAAATTAAGGTTCTTGCCTGAATCTCAAATTAAGGTTCAGTGCTGGTGTGTGGCCTTCTTAGCACCAAATTCATAAATCTCTAATCTTATCTTCTATATCCTTCCCTACTCATTCCCCTTTCCCTTTTTTCATATATTTGATTGCAAAGTAGGTATAATGAGTGTTTTCATTCCAGAATTTTCCAGATTCTGTATTCAGATGGTTTTTAAAATTAAAACTGAGGATGGCAGAGATACCAAGAACAGATGAGTAATATCATTAATATAGGAAATTCGTTGCAAGGTATCTGAGTTAAATTTGTTCAGTAGCTGAATAAATTTGGTTTTGAAATAATAGCATGCTTTCTGCATACTTTAAAGATGTAGAATAAGAATCACCCTAGGCATTAGATATTGGGGGGAAAAAATATAAAGTCAGGCGGCAGATCCCACCCCCCACCCAATGCCAGGCAGAGGGAGATAGAATAGTATGCCTTCAACTGACCATTTTAGTAGTTTAATATCAATTCCCTATTCTACCCTAGTTGCTTCATTCCTAGGACTTGAATGTCACAATGCTTGATCTCATTCATTCCTGGGTTATTACAACAGACTGGGATTACTTTTTTGAAGACTATTAAGAAAATATAGCCAGCACCAGCCAAAAAAAAATATCCCTAAGCATGTTGGTTTGTATAAATGATCTGGCTAGGGAAGAAACAGAGCCATAGAAATCGATACGGAATTGCCTATAAGCAGGTGTTCCATATTAGGGATAACACTGAATTTAATCAGGATTCAAATCTATGTAAACATTAGACTTCAATAGACTTTGCATCTGAATACAGTACTTAAGAGTGCTCAGAAACTCTCAGATGGCACTTTGCTACAGCTTCTGGATCATGAGCAGATACCACATGATTTTGAGAAAATATTCAGTTTATGAGGTTACAAACAGGGAGTCCACCTGTGCTCTAAAGTACCTTTTTGCTTTCAAATTCAAATTTATCTCCAGCCCTAGGAAATAGTCCCAATTAATAATATATAGAATTAAGCTCAGTTCTGCATATATAAATCACTCGTGATTGCCCCACCCATTCTCATAAGAAATAAAGAAACTTTCGGCAGGTAATGCTCTTGTCACCTTCTTCCTAGCCACATCAACATCCCACTTTTGATCCTAATTCTTCCTGATAATGTCCAAAACTTGTACCTGGAAAAATAAATTGCTCATGTGTAGGCCTGAACTCTTTATAAGTTTGGGTACAAGTGCCAGCTCATGGTATGGTCATTAATTTTGATATTTTATGTGAGCTGTCACCACAAATAACCCTCATTGTTAACCTGAGGGCATTAAATAACCATTTAGGGCAATGTATTTGGACTATCACCTAAACAAGACACTTTATTCTGGAAAATGTTCTAGAATCTATTTACATTCATTTGATGTCAATTCTATCATTTTTCCTTAAAAAAATTGCACTATCTTAATTTATACATTTATAGCTACAATGTAGATTTAGTTTAAGTACCAATCTATAGGGCATAATTCCACAGTAAATGGCTCAAGTTTAGGCTATAGATTTGGATGGTTAACAGAAAACTGATGAAAATTACAGGCAGCTGGTACATTGTTCCCCAGTCATGGCAACCAGAACTCCTCTCTCTTCTCACTCCACCCAAACACACACACACACACACACGCAAACACACACCCAGACTCACACACTATAGCATGTACATAGATATATGCATATATACAGGTATATACACACAAACATACACATATTTACACACACACAATGTGCACCCATTTGTCATTTAGTGGGTATATAAGAAGACTTGCCTGATTAATTTCAGAACAATTATATTGCTTCTACCCATATTTGAGCACTTAGTAATGGACGACCTACAGTGTGCTTCCCCAACTTCTTTTGGGTTTTCCCCTCAGCCCCATCTAGAAGAATCAGCGTCAAAGGAGAAGGCAATCATAGCACAACATGAATTAAAGAAATATTAGTTTAAAGGAATTCTGAAAAGGAAATCCCTTAGCTACTACAACTGTAGGAAGCAATATCACCATCATCTGAGAATGAAACAGTTAATTGGTGCAAGTGAAAAGAATCTGAGAAGATGTCTAATAAATAATTTTCAGCAACCTTCAGAATTAATTTAAACTTTTTTTTTGTTTGATTACCTCATTTTAATCTCACACTAGTAAGATAATTTAAAGCTAATGTTGATGAAACCATCCCTGGGATAGGTATTATTATTATTATTATTATTTATTAGATTTCTATACCGCCCTTCTCCCAAAGGACTCAGGGCGGTGTACAGCCAGAATAAAAACCAGGTAGGTCCTTCTATTTCCAGCCTGTGTTAAAATTCAGGTATTCACTATGAATGAAAGTGCTCATTCATAACTCACTCCATGTTATTCAGCACTCATCTGCCATTTGAAAAAAAAGTTGCATAAAGGTTCTGTTTAAGTACATGTATAACTTTATAGCCTGGTATCTAATTTTTTCTACATTATATATATTTCTAAATAAATCTCTTACCAGAATGTTAACTTTTAAGACACATCATTTAAAACACACATCATCTCTTCATTTTCTCAGCCAAAAGTTCCATTGCAACATCCAGAGAAATGCCAAACCTAAAGCATAAACTTATTCTGATCCATATTTTAGTCCACAGTGTGTTGGCCAGGTCAGCTGAATCAGAATTCACAAAGAATGTATCTCTCAATCTTTCCCATCACAACAAAATTATTCGTAGGTCATTTGGAGAAGAGGTCTACAGCAAAGTTCAGAACCTCACCCCATATGCTATTCTTCAAATCCCAATTAAAAACTTATACTGACAAATATTTCTTATTGCCATTCCTTGTTCAGATTCCATTTTTTCTTCTGGCAGCCTGTCTGCATTACTTTTGCCATCAGCAACAATACCATATAGGCTACTAGTTGGAGAGCATGAAACATCCATTATAATAATAGTAATAATAATAATAATAATTTAATTTCTATACCGCCCTTCTTCGAAGGACTCAGGGCGGTTTACAGCCAGATAAAAAACACAATGAAAACATAAATATACAGCTAAAACCAATTTTAAAAAACCTATTCAGTTTGGCCCATTAATTAAAATATACATTAAAACCATAAAATTACTAATAATTTTCAGTTTCAGTTTCAGTTTTATGCCAGTCCTGCATGGAAGAATAAGTACATCTTCAGCTCGCGGCGGAAGGTCCGGAGGTCAGGGAGCTGTCGAAGTCCTGGGGGAAGCTCATTCCAGAGGGTAGGTGCCCCCACAGAGAAGGCTTATATTATATTATATTATATTATATTATATTATATTATATTATATTATATTATATTATATTATATTATATTATATTATATTATATTATATTATATTATATTATATTATATTATATTATATTATATTATATTATATTATATTATATTATATTATATTATATATTACATTACATTACATTACATTATATTATATTATAATGCTTTTTGGCATTCAGTGGAAAGTGTCATTTGTTGCATATAAATAGATAGCTTGAATTCAGAAGGAAAAAATAGGATTGCAATAATACAAAAATATCTCCATGAATGAGTTTCATTTTTGAAATCTGAAGGAGGCGTCTTATTACATAGTTCTGGAATTTCTCTTCATTTTAGTAGCAGTTCTGGAATGCTGGGAAGTGGCAAGTCATTTGGATAATCCCATACCGAAAAAGTCTGAATTTATACCATTGTCCTTAACAGGACCTAAGCAAACATTTATAACTGGCAATTCTAATAGATTTGTTTTTCAAGCTTTATATATTTTTTTCTATGAAATTAATTCTTATTCTTCACAATTCATTTTATCATTGTAGATTTTATTTGTCAGTTTATTGGACAGTGAATTTTGGAAATAAAAATTATTAAAAGGGCTAAAACAATAGTCTCCAAAATCTCAACATGAACTGATTATCTGCTAAATTATCAGACCATCTCCAATCATTTGAAGTGCTTTGCTGCTATATCTGGCTAGCTGGGTGAGTGTCTGTCTACTCTATCTATCTATCATCTATCTATCATCTATCTATCCATCCATCCATCCAGTGGTGGGATTCAAGTATTTTAACAACTGCTTCTCTGCCCTAATGATTTCTTCCAACAACCAGTTCGCCAAACTGTTCAGAAAGTTAACAACCGGTTCTCCCGAAGTGGTGCGAACTGGCTGAATCCCACCACTGCATCCATCCATCCATCCATCTTTCATCTATCAATATATCACCATCATGTCTATCCTGGTAGATCACATAAGTATTACAATGTTTCAGGTTTTTTCCATTCTATTATTTCCATTCTATTATTTCTATTCTATTTTTCATTCTGTTGTTCAGTGGTGTAGGTTTCTTGATTATTTGTTTTCTAAGTATTCAGAATCATGATTTGTTCCACTAATTTTTAAAAGAAATAAAGCATAAACAGAAAAAAAACTGTTATAGAATAGAATAGAATAGAATTTTATTGGCCAAGTGTGATTGGACACACAAGGAATTTGTCTTGGTGCATATGCTCTCAGTGTACATAAAAGAAAAGATACGTTCATCAAGGTACAACATTTACAACACAATTGATGATCACTATATCAATATAAATCATAAGGATTGCCAGCAACAAGTTATAGTCATACAGTCATAAGTGGAAAGAGATTGGTGATGGGAACTATGAAACGATTAATAGTAGTGCAGATTCAGTAAATAGTCTGACAGTGTTGAGGGAATTATTTGTTTAGCAGAGTGATGGCCTTCGGGAAAAAACTGTTCTTGTGTCTAGTTGTTCTGGTGTGCAGTGCTCTATAGCGTCGTTTTGAGGTTAGGAGTTGAAACAGTTTATGTCCAGGATGCGAGGGATCTGCAAATATTTTCACGGCCCTCTTCTTGATTCGTGCAGTATACAGGTCCTCAATGGAAGGCAAGTTGGTAGCAATTATTTTTTCTGCAGTTCTAATTATCCTCTGAAGTCTGTGTTTTTCTTGTTGGGTTGCAGAACCAAACCAGACAGTTATAGAGGTGCAAATGACAGACTCAATAATTCCTCTGTAGAATTGGATCAGCAGCTCCTTGGGCAGTTTGAGCTTACTGAGTTGGCGCAGAAAGAACATTCTTTGTTGTCCTTTTTTAATGATGTTTTTGATGTTAGCTGTCCATTTGAGATCTTGCGATATGATAGAACCCAGAAATTTGAAGGTTTCTACTGTTGATACTGTGTTGTCAAGTATTGTGAGAGGTGGAAGTATGGAAGGGTTTTTCCTAAAGTCTACCACCATTTCTACGGTTTTGAGTGTGTTCAGTTCCAGATTGTTTTGGTTGCACCACAAGGCTAGTCGTTCGACCTCTCGTCTATATGCGGATTCGTCATTGTCTCGAATGAGACCAATCACTGTTGTGTCATCTGCGAACTTCAGTAGCTTAACAAATGGATCATTGGAGATGCAGTCATTGGTATACAGAGAGAAGAGAAGTGGGGAGAGCACACAGCCTTGGGGGGCCCCTGTGCTAATTGTACAGGTATTTGATGTGATCTTGCTTAGCTTCACCTGCTGCTTCCTGTTTGTTAGGAAGCTTGTGATCCACTTACAAGTCTGTTCCGGTTATGATTCTTAAGCTTATGTACACATGAACTATAACTTTGATTTCTTGGCAAGTTTACATCTGTAGGAATTTAGCACCCACCCCCCTCCTAGAAGAATGAAATATTTTAGAAAATATTTAAAAAGGCAGAATATATTTCCCTGGATGAGAAATGGAGAAACATGTTTTACAGACAAAGCAGCTCCCTGCAACTTCCTGCCACCCCCCACCTTTGTCAATGGGCCATCATCTGCATCATAATAGAACCCATCTAGCAACTGAAACTCACCACATGGCACCTGGGAAGATTATATCAGCCAGCAAGGCTAGCTAAGACCCCCACCCCCTGGGAGTCTGACAGCCAATCAGGGTACTCTTCTTGTGCCCCAGAAAGTTCAAAGCTCAGAAAAAGCATAAAGCCAGGGAGCACACAGGATCTCATCCCTTTTCTGTTCAGGAACTCAAGCCGTGTGATCCTGACCACCATTAAACCATCTTTCCAAGCAGCCTCCATGTTTCCAGTGTCTTTGTCCCCACTTGGAACTGAACCCAGATGGATATTTCTTCCAACACATCTTTATAGGCTTTGTGGCAAGTTCTTTTGACAAGGATTTTTAGCTAAATCATTATCCTGGACTCAAAAATATTTTTTAATTATTATTTTGTTGTTGTTTTTGTTTTACATTTATACCCCGCCCTTCTCCGAAGACTCAGGGTGGCTTACAATGTATAAGGCAATAGTCTCATTCTATTTGTATATTTTTTTACAAAGTCAACTTATTGCCCCCCCAACAATCTGGGTCCTCATTTTACCTACCTTATAAAGGGTGGAAGGCTGAGTCAACCTTGGGCCGGGCTCGAACCTGCAGTAATTGCAGGCTTTGTGTTCTAATAACAGGCTTCTCTATTGCCTGAGCTATCCCGGCCCTTAATTGTTGTGACTTTTTGTTTCATTTTGCTTAATCAGACCCCAGATTAAGTACAGTTTAGACCCCTAAACTACTTTTTGGTTAGCTTCCCACCAGAGGCACAAAAAATTGCTGCAGTTTTATTTGTATTTTGCACTTCTCTGGACTTTAACATGAATTCAGGCCTAGATTTGGGTACCAATCTGTATGCATTAAGGGAAGTTAACTGGCAAAAAAAAATGTACCAGTTAACAACTATCGTGCACAAAGATGCATGTATTAGGGCATTTGCAGAAGAAAATAAATTTAAAAACTTAACACAATTCTAAACATACAACTTGCAGGATATCTGACTGAGCTCATAGTCAATTGAAATGGGGCAGATTTTAAGTAGTTTGGAACATGACTACATGACGCCAACTTGAAAAATGTTTCTGGAAGAGAAAATTCATTGCCAAGATCTTTGAAAATGTGAGAAAACAGAGAAGATGAAGAAGAAAATTAATGAGATGGTTTGCTGAGCTAATGTAAACATTAGATATATACAAATATATAACTTCTAGACACACTGGAATCTATGTCCCATAACTTGTGGTTGAGATGGTCAATACACAGATATTCTGGAAACTGCAGTCCAAAGCATCTGAGGGGTATCTTTATTATGGTCTATATTTTCATCTGAAGTAAAATTTTATTTATTCAATTTGTTCCTATCACTTCTTTAAAGAGTATTAGAATTTAAAATTATTCTACATCTTATTGTAAAAATGAATAAAAAGATTTATTGGGCAGGCATCAACTCCTTCCTCTTTCATTTATCTGACCTCAAACTTTCTTCTTTTTAAGTTTCCACAATAGCTTTTATCACAATATTCTCAAACATTTATGAATGTTTTCTTTTTATATATAAAAATAACCATTTGGGGCTTGACAAGGCTTGTAAATTTAATTGTGCCCATATGATCCCAGCTTTTCTTTGTGAGTCACAAGGAAGAATCTAGGGTGGGGGGAATCATCCTTATGAGAGAAATATATATTATTTGCTCATGTACTTTCCTGACTTCCTACCCTTGTCTTTAGTTGTCCTTTTTTCAATATCTGTTAAAAAAACCCTTCTCTTATGCACTTTTTGAGCTCTACTTCAGTTTTATATGAGAAAAGAAACATATGAAAAATATAATTCCCTTTTCTTACTCTTTACATTGACAATTTTTAATGCCTGCACTGGCTTGTGGCCACTTATCTATTAATGTTCCTGAAGTGAGCAGTTTTGCATAGAACAGAAAAAGGTGCTTTAAACCATCTGTATAGAAAGACAGCACTACCCAGATCATCAATCTGTGATTGATAATAGATGTTCACTCTGTGCTAATGAACTTTGTCTTTATCAAGGTAATGGAAAAGCTGAGCAGTGCTGTTTCATGTGATAAAAGGTTTCAGGAAGTGCTTAAAAATTAAATTAAATTGGGTTTTATACAGTTTTTATTTTTTTCTTTAGTTGACCATGTTTCCTTCTTTCTTTCAATATATTAAAGCAATGAAAATAATCGTAGATAATAATGTAATACAATAATGATAAAATAATAATACAGGTGCATTTACTAAGGCCTGTAAGTAGTACTGTTATTTATATATATGTTTGTTTTTACCCAGCACAATTTTTTATTTCTGTACTTCAAAATAAAGAAAGAGTCTTCAACTTTGGCAACTAACAAAAAAGTGGATGAATTAAAATTCTACCCTGTTTTCCCCAAAATAAGACATCCCCTGATAATAAACCCAATCCAGTTTTTGAACGCATGGCAATAAGCGGTTATTTCAGGATTCAAAAAAATATAAGACAGGGTCTTATTTTTGGGGAAACACGGTAATTCTAATAAGTCAAGATCAAGTCATTCAAAGTACAGAGTTTCAATGGAAACATTGATTAAATATTACAAGGCTATGTCATGCAAATTAGCTGCCAGAGAACAAAAGTACTAACAGAGCCAATAGATGGAAATAAGTGATAAACTATCCAAAAAATAATAATAGTCACCTGGTCTACATCTGGATGGCATAAAATAAGCAATGGGTGGATTAATCATCTTGTTACATTTTTCACTGAGCACACTCTTGACCCATTTAGGACTCTAAGCCTAATTAATAAAAAAAAATAGCAAAGCGGCAGAAGGAACTGAAATTTCAAATTAAGTAATAGGTTGCCTTATAAATGATAAATCACGGGAAAGAGAATTGCACTTAAGCAGTGTACAAAAAGAACAAGGCAGAGTTAAAGTTGTATTTGTACTAATGAGGTATCAGCAGTTCAAACATATGCATTTTGAAGAAGATGGCTTCCCCAAGCTCTTCCTAAAATGTTGGATTAATTAATACCCTACCTTAGTTACTCTTTTATTTTAGCAATAGATTAAACTAAAAGGTCAATTCTGAAGTATGATAAATAAAAATAGTCCATTTATTCTAAAATGTAGAATAATATTTACCCAGTAGTATCACCATCCCAGCTGAACATTTTAACACTTTCATTCAACACAGTCTATTACACTCAATGGTTGTTGTTGGGTAATAAAATGGAAGGATTTCCTTTAAGCTCTTAGGATAAGGAGAGAATATGATCTAACAAATAAAAGCATTGCAAACTGAAGGAAATGACTAACTTTAATTTGAACTAACCTGGCTCTGATTTCTCATATCTCCTTTTTTGTGTGTGTGTGTGAGAAATTTTCTGAGATTTTCTTTTTCTCACCATCCTGCAGTAAACAGAAGAGGCAAACTAGGGACCAGTTGCAGTAGCAACAGAATGAAAAGCTAAAACTCATGGTACTATCATCATAGCTAGTAATATAAACCACTCAAAAGCAACCATTAAAAATTATCATTATTAGAGAACTTGAGAACTTCCCCTTGATCCTTGCTGAGCATTCTACAACTCTAAAGTCCACACATCTATGAGACACATATCTATACACACATCTATGAGTTTGATGTAAATTGCTTAGGATTTTAAATCTGTACTCTGATATTTACCAATGTGGTGGGAAAAAATCAATACGAGTTTTTCCCAAATTGTGCTTAATTCCCTTTTATTGATGCAAGCTATCAATTGTTACTTTACTTTTAGGGAGTAACAATTTTTAAGGTCTATTTGTACACTGGGAGAAGTAGGAAGAGGAGGAGGAGGAAAAGTGGGAGGAGGGGAGAAAAAAGGAAGGAAGGAAGGAATAGTCTAGAAAAAGTAATGCTCACATTGTGCAGTGCTTTATAGTCATATTAAATCTATGAAGTAGTGAAAAACTTTTTAAATTTCTAAGAAAAAGAAAAACCAGGGATAAAATCGGGAAAGTGGGGATGGACTACAAATTTGAAGCATGTCTCAATCAATTTAGACAGACTGAAAGATTCTCAAGATATATAAACTGGGTCTTAGAAGGTACAAATAGAGTTCTGTGATGACCGGGGTCTTTCCAAACCCTGATTGAAAAAATAAAGAAATAATTATTGTATCTCTATATTTTGAAATATGAATTCCAGCTGTGAAAATTAAAAATGGTTTCCTCCGTATCGGTGGAAGCAGGAGACAATAAGTGCAACCTTTACACTAAGAAAGCTGGATATAATTTAAGCTGTTGTCAGCTCTTTAAAAAGTGGGCGGAATGCAGTGATGAATTCTGTCCAGGGAATCCTTCATTAAGTGAAGTTTATTTAGATATCCTATAAGTGGGAACAATGTTTAGAATAAATCTTGTTTAATAACACCTATTATTAATCCATAATGTGTCAATTTCTTTGAAAGAACCATCTGCCAGCTCTTAGGAATATCATTTCCAAACTGTTATCTGCATGTCTGTTTTCTGCAGTACTGACAGTTTCCATTATAACTGGATCATTTTCTTTTGAAAAATCTTCCCTTGAGATACTTTGAAGACGAAAAGGTGTGATGATAGAGGGGTCTCACTTAACAGGCTGTTTAACTGTGTCTTCAGTTATCTGAAAAACAGATTTCCAAAATAGTTTCTCTTTATAAAATATTATTAATTTATTAATATCACTATAAATGTTGACGAAAATATTTTCAGAAAAGATCACGAATATTGAAATTTCCCAGGCTTAAAACAAAACTAGATGCAATTATATATTAATTTATTCATATTTAATTAGGCCAACCAAATATGTTATCAATCAAAGACAGAAAATTGGTTGCATGTGCCAAACATTTTTCATATCACTAGGGGAAAAAAGTAATGACATTTTTAAAAATCTCAGCCCAGCTGTCAAAAGAAGGCTTCAGTTGATGGCTTTTTATTGGAACCTAACCTCTCAATTTTCTATTTTATATTTCCCCACACCATCACAAATCCCAAATTCTGCCTGTTTACCTGCTTTGTTATTTTTCATCATTTAATTTCTAGAATTGGCAATACTGTACTTGATAATGCTAAGATATAATGAAGCTGTAGAGAAAGTGTGGACATCTAGCTAGTTCAATCTGGTTCATGACAGCTGATTGTTAAATTGTTCCACCCTTTACAGCTAAGCCCAAAACTAATTTTTCCCTGTTCTGTGTGTTGATTGGAGTGTTTCTGGCAGAGATCAGATTGTACATGAATAGACAAACTTAGAGCATAACAGGATTCAGCTCCTAGTTTTTCTCAGCATGTATCTTAACTCTAATTACATTGAAAATACTGGGACTTAAAACGTTTGTGATTAATATAACTTACAATTATTCATTTTAACAAAGCCTGATTTGTATAATTGTAGTTTATGCATGAAAAATTTTCTTAAATCTGTGTATGTAAATATACACCTATCTTGTTCAATAATATTCTTACTACAGAATTATATTTTGTGAACTTAGTTCTAACCAGTGGTGGGATTGAAATAATTTAATAACCAGTTCTGTAGGCGTGGCTAGGTGGTCATGTGACAGGGTGGGCATGGCTAATTCAGCATCACTCAAAACTTCAAGCCTGGTTGCATAAGGTATTCTATTGCAAGCAAAGAAGTGAAGGACTCTTGTGAAATATCTCTGGACTCGCCCAATTGTATTAATATCTGATATGCAGTGCGGGTTTCAGACAGATGATATCAGCATATCATCTATCATATATATATATCATATATATATCATATATATATATATATCTCACAGAGGAGCAGAAAAACTTGGGGTTGGTTAGAAGGTGGGGCGGCACCTTGCCGTGAGTGATGTGGAATTGGCCACGCTCAATCAGTCACATGACCGATGCTGCAGACACAGGGCAATTTCCTACCCCTCTCTGCCGTTGGGCTGACAAAATAAAAGCCCATCTAAAGAGTATTGCCTGCCTCCCGAATACTGGCAAAAGGAGGTTAGGGGGGGGAAAAGAGAAGGGCTGATGGAAACATCCTGTTTTCTGCGCCACGCTGGATTGTGATGGGGAGGTTGGGGGAGCAAAAATCCTACTCGGTCCATACGTTCTCACCAGCACGACAGCAAATCTCTCTTCCAGCTTCCCAGTTCAGGCATTGGGAGCTTGTCCACTTTTCTTCCAGTGCTTGTGCAGGGAATCCCAGGAGCAGCAGCATATTGCATGCTTTTCACTCCAAGCAGCCCTGACTGGAAAACACATGGCTGGGGTGGAGGAGCGGTCCTTTTTAACAAGCTGAAAACTGTTGCTGCAAGCCTGAGTTCGCCACATGACAGCTGCAAGCCCAGCTGTTCCCCACATGACAGCTGCAAGTCTGGTTGCAGACATGCGACTGTGAAGGCAGGCTTTTTCCAAGGCCGGTCATAGAGGGAAATAGAGATGAGTGCACCAGAGTACCGGGATTCCAGCTCTCATCAGCCCTAAGCTGGATCAGAGATAGAGGAACAGAGTTAGGATAGCCGTTCTCAAGAATCTCCCAGGGAGAGAGTAGTATAAGTCTAATTCTGGCTATATCATATGAGTAATGAAAGAATTGAACTTTGTTCTATGTTATTCTTGGGCTGGGACTGACACTTTGGGGGTCAGAATGTTCCACAAGGCAGTCATCATGTGGACCACCTCCTCAGACTCACCAAGTGTAAATCCATAGCATATGGAACCATCTACTCCACACTAAATAAGTATTGCAAGCTTTCCTTTGAATAAATCAATCCCAACCAAATTTTCTCATCTTTCATTATCAAAATGTGTCATTCAGATCAAAGAGAATTCTTTATATGGAAGATTTTTTTCCCTCTATGACATTCCAAAACCATTGTATTACTGTCTAACTTAGTAAGTTCTGTTATTTTGATCATTTTCCTGAAGTTGTGATACTAAGTTGATGAAAAAGTTATTCCCATTTGGAATTTTAGTAATTCAGAACCCCTATCTTGTTAGCATTTTTCTAACGCATTAATTTCTTTGACTTTTCTCTTGATGAATTGCCAGAACAGGTAGCTGTCAAATTTAGATTACACCCTTGTGTAGATGGCATTCAATTTGGTTTATTTGTTTTTTAAAATCACCTTGTTATTGATCAGAGGATTATTTAAGAAGCAGATTTTGACAGATGGTACCTAGTTCTCCCAAAAAGCTGTATGTCGTTTGACCTATCTTATGGACCTTAAATTCACCTGCCTTCCCATCACCATTGATTATTCTATTGGCATCCTTCAGTCTCAATAGACTATGGTATTGTGCTCTGGAAACAGCAACTAATGTGGCTAAAAAGGCCAATTCGAGAGTGTCAATCCCTTCCACACTGAGGACAGATACATTCTGTCCTCTGCCCAGCCCGTGGATTTCACTGGTTCTGGGACTGTCTCTTTGCCTCAGCCTGCTGAACAAATGTTGCTTCGAATTGGAGAAGGCCATGCTGCTTAGCCTCCAGGCTGAATCACCATTGATAAAGTTCAATTTATATGCCTCTTACCAAAAAAAATCCATCTTGTGTTATCTCTACAAGCTCCCAAGACGCATTATGTTTTCAGTAGTTTCATTTTCCAATTAACAAGAATATTCACTTTTTTTAACCATAGAACAAAAATTATTCTTTCCAAGTAAAAAAAAAAATATCATAACATTTGGAAAGAATACTTAGCTGCAGAAAATCCCGAGTCAAATTAACCATCCTAAATAAACAATTTGCATGTCCATTTTTAATATTAAAAGCAAGTATTTCGTATTATTAAAAACTTTTTAACAAGTTTCATGAAGATATAATTTTTACAGATGCCATTTTGCTTTCAAACAAAGTTTCCAGTTAATCTTTTGAATGTCCTGAGAGACTAGTTCATAAATGAAATAAAATCAGCTCTATCAGAATTCATTGTTTCTATTTTTTTTCCATAAGAAACTAATGTACAAATTTAATGTACAGTTTTGGTTCCTGTGTGGAACATTGTTTGCAATGCACACTGAGCAGATTGAAATATATTTTGAACTATGTTTTTTAGAAAAATAAAGAGCCACGGAAAAAAACTACAAGCTGGAACAATGAACTATGTTATATTAATGTTTGATATGAATATACTATCAACAAAATTCAGAGAAATAATGTTTAAGAAGGTAAAGAAATTGCAGACAAAAATACAAACATTAGACTATTAAAAATAATATTGTAAATAATAGTATTCAGTCTTGCGCAGTCCCATACATCTTTTTATTTAATATTTTGGTCATGGTGCTTAGTTTTATGATTGTTGCTGTTGTGATCTATATTGTTTAATTATCATTGCCATGGATGTTTTAATTGTTTGGATGTTTTTTCCTGATTTCAGGAAACCACCAGCGGTGTGTATACAAGAGAAAGTAGCCTGAAGCTTTCTTAATTATTACTCATGAACAAAAAAATATTTGGAAGGCTTTCATAATAGGGAGAACTATTTACTGAGCCTGGGCAAAATGATTACACTCCAAGTTGACAAAGAAACTTATGCCACGGAGGCAACACAATTCTTTCCTTCAAGGCAAAGAACCAACACAATTTTCTTCCTGGAGTCATTTTGTGTCCCACATCATTTGTCAGTTTCTGTAGTTGATGAGGTCTTTCACTTACACCACATGCTGAAATTAAAATACTGTTTATTCAATCAGTAAATAGCAAAATTTGATAAAGGGTATTGCCAAAGTAACATCAAAGAGATGAGATAAAATACTAGCACAACAAAGATAAAACAAATACAAATGTTACATAGACTACTATAATGATGTGTTAATTACCTGTGCAAGTGTAGATCTAACATATTACAATCTATCAAACAAATATATATATTGCAAGATACAAGATATTAACATGCATTAAGCCTAAAATGAGAAATAGAACATAAGTGGTTGTTTTTGTGACCAGTTATGCCTCATTTTCATTGTAGCAACACAGAATTTGGCTACTGCCATTGATTTTAAATCTTCCAGAAGGTATGTCACATATTTCCTTCCTGGAAATGTAAATATTGCCAGCAGAATATAAACAGGCCTGGTGGTCTCTGTAGAATTTACAGTGTAGTAATAATACATGTGAAGTGAACATCGCAGGCCAAGTGATGGCATGTAGCAGATTTCCTTTGATTTTAAGAACCTAGAAATTTCCTGAACTTTCACAAACTGAAGCTTTGAAGCTTTGCAAGTCCTATCAACTCTTTTTAAACTTTGAAAGTCCTATAATTCTTGTGATTTTATTCTTTAACAGTTATTTTCTATAATTAGTACTAGTTATCTAGTACTAGTAATCTAGTTATCTAAATATAGTAAAATGCTCCTTTATCCAAAATAGTATCTTCAGCATCTTACTCTTCTTCTGTATCAAAGCAGGAATACAACCAAATGCACTATGGAGCAACATTCGATTCCTTGCATTCACCAGGGCATTTATAAGGAAATGAATATTTTTGTAACATATAGGCTTGTGATTTCTTAACTTTCTATAATGAGATTCTTTAATTAAAGAGGTATTATGGAACTACTACCCATAGAAAAAATGCAGATTTTTTTTTAAAGAACAAAATTTAAATGTTTTGAATACTGATGAGATCTTGGTCCAATCCACACAGTCCAGTGACAAAGCAATGAATGCAAACATACCTTTTTTTGAGGAGATAAGCAGGTGATCTGCATCATTGTTTCACATTAGTAGTTACATTGAATGGCTTTTTCAGTAAACAGTTTGGCAAAACTTTTCCAAAGCATGAAGTGGTTAAACAACATATTTAGCAATGCATAAAACCAGTCACCACACTGACAAATAGAACATACTACAATTACTACCAAGCAACTACTGCAAAGTAATTTAAAAGACAGACAAAGAATATTTTTCACAGAATATTTCACAGATGGAAGTTCAGATTCTTTTGTCACACTAACAAGACTTTCAAGACTCAGTGAGGACTCACTTTCTGGATATGCCTCCAATAAATAGATGCTGAATAGAGAGCCAAGGCCATTGAAAAATAAGGCTCAGATTTTATTCAGCTTTGAGAATTGTGTGGCTATTATCTCAGACAATAGTTCTGTAATGACTGGAAGCATCTGGAGTTCTGAGCTTTTTCTGAAGAAATGAAGTGTTAAAAAGGTATTGGTTATATGTACCATTTAACATACCAAGCAGCAGAAGGCTCATTCTTTTCATCCACATGATTTTATAATAGATTTTGATTATTGTACAATTTTGAGGGAAAATAATCTCAAAATTTCAAGGCACTTTAGTTCACTGATTTTTCAATGAAACAATATAGGAGATCATGTTTCTAGCATGATGGTAAGCAAGTTTTAAAAAGTTCAGTGAGGCCCCGATAGTCAAATAGCCTAATGATTTTCATATATAATTCTAATAATAATAGCAAGTATATTTTGCCAAAGTCTCACAGAGGAACAAATTATTGATCTGAAACCTAAGATAGTATATTAAGTATTCATTCAAAAAATTGGTATATACATTGGACACACTTTCTACATTCAGCTATACTTCAGTATACTTTACATTTATTATTCTTACTCCAGCAGAAGGATTATATAATTATCATTCTACACTGATATGACATACTTTCTTAAAATACCAGTTATTTTTATATGAATATGATACATTGTCAGTTGATAGTATTCAGCAACTCTTTTAGATGTCAGACTAAGATTTTTTTTATTTTTTTATTTTTATCTTATTTATTTATTTTCATCAAGCATGTATTTTATGACAGATACAAGTGTAAACATAATTATAAATACATAAAAAGGATATGAATAAAAGAAAACATTAGGACAGGGACAGTAGGTGCACTTATGCACGCCCCTTACAGTCCTCTTAGGAATGGGGTGAGATCTACAGTGGAAGTCTAAGGTTAAAGTTTTGGGGATTTGGGGAAGAAACCACAGAGTAAGGTAGTGCATTCCAGGCATTGACAACTCTGTTACTTACAGCTTCACTGCTTAATAGTTGATGAAGAAGCTTGAGCTCAAAGCATTACCTGAAATCGGTCAATTCCATATTAGGCTATAAGAAATTCCACTGGAATTTTTGTATAACGGAAATATTCAATGGCCCATGCTGAAGGAAACCATTGCATTTAATTCTATAGGGAGAGATAATCTGAACTGTAATTGACCACAGGTAGTCCTTAACTTATAACCACAATTGGGATCAGAATTTCTGTTATTAAGCAAGGAACCTTTTAAGTGAGTCACAGCCAATTTTTTGCCATGGTTAAGCAAGTCACTGCAGTTGTTAAGTATATTACATGGTTGCTAAGTGAACCTGGCTTCCACTGTTGACTTTACTTGTTGGAAGCTCTCTGAGAGGGTCATAAATGGCAATCATGTGAGCCTGGAACACTGCAACTATTGTAAATACAAATTTTGATTACTTGACATGAGGATGCAGCAACAGTCATGACTTTTTTCAGTGCCATAATAACGATGAAGTTGTAAGGACTACCTACATTTTAAAATATAGATACAGATATATTATTATAGAGAATAAATAATTCTATTTGCATGTAAATCTTATAATAGAAAATTTTTATCATGTATGCACATGAGCTTTCACAAACTTAGGCTTCATCAGTTTTATTATTATTATGGTTGGTTGGTCAGACAGATGTTTAGGCTGGATTTGGCATTTTTATCCACCTATCCAATGTTGTTGTTTGAAGGTGTTAAAATATTGTTGCAGGATGTAAGCTGTTCCAAGTAAAGCTTTTGCAGTTGACTGATGATGATTTTGTCAGTGCTGATGGTGTTCAGGTAGTGCTCCAGATGTTTTGGGATTATACCCAAGGCTCCTATTACTTTGCTTTCTTTTGCCACAGTTGTTCTACTTCTATTTGCAGGTATTTCTTGTTCTATTCTGCTGTCTCCAGTACTGCAGCATCCACTATCAAGACCAGTGGTTCCCAATTTTTTTTCGGCCATGCCCCACCTAAGCATCTCTAAAATCCTGATTTGCCCCCCACCCCTTGAAATATAACTCTTACTTTATTCAAAAAGTGAACTCTACTCACATGGACGAAGCCTAAAAGGCCATTAACCTGGTTTAAACAAGGTTCAAATTGCCCCCTTAAAAATCAAATTGCCCCCCTGTGGGGCTTGGGCCCCACATTGGGAACCACTGATCTAGATTTTTTTATCTTCCTTCCTTAACCACAATGTTAAGTTTGGGGCATTTTGAGGCAACTTCTGGTTTGTTTGTATTCTAAAATCCCAGAGCACTTTAGTTTCTTTAGTTTCTATTACTTTGTCTATATTCTGGTCCCACCAGTTCTTGTTTGCATGAAACTGGTATTTCTTGAAAACCTGGGTCTCCTGGTCCTTGAATGCTACTATAATACATTGAATTTCTGTCTAAAGTATAAAATTCAACTACTTGGCAATGAGTTTCCATCACTAGCCTACACAGTAAGCTTCTGTAAAAGCACTTTCAAGCATGGATAGAAAAAATACAATCAACATTATAAGCTCCTGAAATAAATCAGCCAAAAAATATCCTGGAGCCAGAGCTGATGCTGAATACACAGTTAGTAGGAAGAGTCTTTCTCTATAATGATAGCATCCAAAATCAATAATATTTAAGAAATACAAACTGTTACTGCTTTAAAAGCAAAGTCTGCTGTTTATAAAAACTTGTAGACAAGTAAAAAGTTTAAGAGTTTGGATAGATGACCATGATGAGTTATGTTTCAGATTTAGTTAATTTTCCATCATTATACCAGTCCCTCTATGCTCCTCCTGCACTGGCTACTTGCACATTCCCTTGTTCTCTCCTTCACCTGGCAACAGTCACTTACATACGGGAAGGGAAGGGAAGGGAAGGGAAGGGAAGGGAAGGGAAGGGAAGGGAAGGGAAAATTTCCGATACCCACTGCTAGTCTTCTGCAAGGAAACTGAATGAGGAAGCCAATAGAAAGTCAGAAGTCTCTCCTGCTTTCATTGATTTTTTGGTCACCCATGGTCATTCTGTTTCTTCAATACACATTACACATGTGGAACCCATTACTCTAAAGTACCCCAACAAATGTAGGGCATATCTTCTAAGCAGGCTCTGATCCAATGGTCAGATCCAGGTGGGTTTCTACCGGCTCTCCCGAACCAGGGCAAACCAGTAGCGGTGGTGGCGGGAGGCTCCACCCACCCACCCAGAGCGAACCAGTAGCGGTGGTGGTGGGAGTTTCCACCTACCCACCCAGATGTTCTGCACATGCACAGAAGGTTCTGTGCATGCGCAGAAGCATTGTGCGCAAGCAAAGCAAGTGCGCACATGCGCGCACTTACAGTTCTGAACCAGAAGCAAAGGTAAGTGAAACCCACTACTGCTCTGATCTAAGTAGTCAGGTTTACACAGTCAGAGGAAGACAGTCAGAGGAAGAACTCAGGTTTATACAGTCAGAGAAAGATGTTGTAATGTTATGCGGCATGACCTTGGGAGACAGAGGAAAGAGCTGCAACCACAGCAATGATCAGATCAAAATCAGCTTAGTCTGTAAAGGAATGTGGGTGTGACATTTCAGAAGGGGCCCTCTCTGGTTTCTTGAGATGTAAGGACAACAGGGAGAAATGTACTTTTAGACTTGCAAGATTATATTACTGTAACCTTACAATTAAGTAGAGCTAGTAGTTTTATTTGTACTTCTTGTCTGTCTGCCTGCCTACTAAGGCTAACAGATACTTGGGCCTTAAGGATTTTAAAGATTGGTTCCTGGTAGGCAACTCAAACCTTTCAATATAGGTATCCTGTGATTTCTGCCCCTGTAACTGCCTGACACTGCATTTTCTATCAGTTGCAAATTTTAAATCATTTTTCAAGGATAGCTCCAAACATCCATACATATTGAAGTTATCAAAACATGATAGGCTATGACTGGATCCAACTGGTTCAGGAAGGGTTGCAATTTCTTCCATACCAGGGGTCTCCAACCTTGGCAACTTTAAGTCTTGTGGACTTCAACTCCCAGAGTTCTCAGCCAGCAATACTTTTTGTCACAGGTTCCACTTGCAAATCTAGGGAGGATGATTCAAGAAACGGTGAACTTACTCTTTCTGAAAGAATACAATCCTTGGAGAACAGGGATCACTTCAAATCCCAAATTGACCATCCTTTTTTATCTACAGTATTAGAACCAGTATCTTTTCTGGATTTCAACCATTCTCTCTCACACATCTATTATTTGTTTTTAATTTGTCTTGATCCATTTTACAAACCACAATTAGATATAGTCAGTGGTGGGATTCAAGTAATTTAACAACCGGTTCTCTGCCCTAATGATTTTTTCCAACAACCAGTTTGCCAAACTGCTCAGAAAGTTAACAACCGGTTCTCCCGAAGTGGTGTGAACTGGCTGAATCCCACCACTGGATATAGTACTTAAGACAGTATCTCACTAGTGCAGAACAGAATGAAATTATTATTTCTTGTTATTTAGAAATTATATTTCTACTCATCCAACTTAAAATGCTTTTGATCAGCTCTAATTTTAATACCAAGAACCATTTTACATGGGCCATTATCAATCTGTATATTCTCTTATCCTAAAGCTGTGTGTCTTTATGCAGTCTGCTAACACTCAATCTTTCTGAGCTCATATTTTGGGATAGGTGGCATTCCTTACAATATATCAGGTTAGTACCATTTCTTTGCATAAGTCACCAAGTTGAGACTTAATATATCTTCTTTCACTGGATTCTACAGGATTCTACTAATTCATTTTACCATCAAAGAGCTATGTAGCTTTTAAGCTGTTTCCTGTTTTCTTTTTACTTATAGTGAAGGAATAATATTTCTTCTCTTGGGTCTTTTTCAAACAACATGCTCCTCAAAAAAAAATAATAATAAGAAAACGCATCTATGTAGTCATTAAACTCCATTGAGGTACTTGAAAGCATAAACATTTAATTTATATTTTTGATGTCAATAGATTTCAATTTGCTAGAATCACTATAAAAGCCTCTCTAAGTGCTTTATAGTAATATAGCCTAAAGGATTTTGCTTGTTTAGCTAATGTGTAATGTTGCCTTGTTGTTGCTGGTTGTTGTTGTTTTTTGTTTTTTTTGTTTTTTGTTTTTTTAGTATAAGGATTTGCCCCAAATAACATTTTGTCTATTTACTGAAAAATATAATTAAAACTGCATATAATTTGATGGTTATTTTGTTTGCTTCTTGTTAAATTGAATTATACCCTTGAGCTATAGGATAAATTAATCTCCCTTCTCGTGAGATTACGAAGATATATCTTACCAACATTTCAAGAAATTGTTAAGGATAAACTGGAGGTTGTTGGTCATGCCAAATATGTACAACAGTCTCAAATCCACCCTGAAATGAGAAAACCTGAACTACCAATATATTTTGCTCTGAGAAAACGAATCCAAGTTTCAAAAATAAACTTCCTTCTCACTTATTAATTAAACAACCTTCTCCAAAATAAGCTTGCTCTAGATATGTAGGCTTCCATTCTCAGAATTCTCAGCAATTGCCCTGCTAGCTGGAGAATTCTAAAGTCCACAGTATCGAGAAGGTGCCAATATTATTATATATTTCTGACTTATGACATACTTTTCTTGATGGCATCAACGCTGGCATTAGTTGCTATAACTCACCTCACAGGATTGTCATTGTGGGGAAAAGAGGAGAAGGAAGGAATTTTATGTGTTTATTGCAGGGGTGAAATCTAAATTATTTTGCCACCGGTTCTGTGGGTGTGGCCTGGTGGGCGTGGCTTGGCGGGCATGTGACTGGGTGGGTGTGGCCAACATGATGTCACTCATGTCTGTCTGTCTGTCTGACTTTCTTTCTTTCTTTCTTTCTTTTTCTTTCTTTCTTTCTTTCTTTCACTCTCTCACACACGCACAAACACACACACCCCAACACACACACCCCTGGTTTGAGCAGTGGCTGCTGCAGGAGAAGGAAGAAAGTGTCCCCCGTCATGGGCTGGATGCAGGCAGCAGGACCCGAGGCGGAGGGGGAGGCAAGGGGCCTGGGGAACTGCTGGGAAGGCTGCGTGTAAAGCAGGCAAGCATGGCAGGACTGCGGGCCGTGGATTGGTTTAGGAGTGTGGCCAGCCAGCCATTGCTCCAGTTTGGTGAACCAGCCCCAGTCTTCGCTACCTACTCGCCCGATCCAGTCCAATCCGGTAGCATTTCACCCCGGTTTATTGCTTGAGTTATTTATAAAAATAATACAGGTGGGATTAAATAAACTCTAATAAAATCTAAACAACTTTCATACTAATTCATAATGATAGTTCATCTTTGTGAAAGAGGAAATGTTCTTTCTCTCTTTTTGTATGTATATGTGCCTACATGCATCCCTATCCAGGTGAAATGTTTTTCCATCTGGGAAAAAAGCCTTTTGAGTTATTCCTGTCAGTAGGCTGCTTGCCTGTCTGTTGTAAAATATGTTTTAAGGCTCATCTGGTGAAAAGCAGAGCTTTTGCATGTGTTTGTGTAACATTTATCACAGTAAGGTCACATCCAAAAAAGAACTTCTGCTATATAAATATTAAACTACAATAGAATATTAAACTACCATTATTCAGTATAAGGACATTCATTTTTCTTTTTCCTGTGTATTTGCAACCTTGACAGACCTAGCTGGCAATGACATTTCTCTGTATCATTCTCATTAATCAGATACCCAGGTTGCATTTCAAGTCAGTAATAGTTTTTCAAGTCATTATGGGATTCCTTAAAACATGAAAAGACATTGCTCTAAAATGAAATACACACAAAAAAAGAGATCTTTACATGAAAAAAAGTCTGCAAAGCTGTTTCTTGCAAACTAATCTTTGTTTTTGGGATGGAATTGTCCATACGTAGCTATCTGCACACTTAATGAATGGAAATAATTAGCATGCCTGCCTTAGCTTGTATTATCTATGCAGCATTTGCCAGTAGGAATACATAATGACTCACACATCTAATAATGTGCAATGCTACAGTACATTTTTTCTGAGCCACTCCAAGTGGATTTAGAGAGCATTCTCACTTTTATTATTATGCTGTCTTCTCTCTTTCCCTTCTTTATTAGCATAGCAAAGGCAATCATCCAAACAGTGCAAACCAGATGACATTATGAATGGGCAACACATTAGTAATAGCTGTGCACAGAAGAGGAGTAATTTTGAACAGAATGAACAACATTGCTGGGGAAAAAATTGCAGCCACAGTCCATGGAATACAATAGGAAAGTATCGAGGCACACCTGGCAAGTCAAAATAAAGAATGATTACATCTTAAATATTTTGTGTAAATATGTTGCATTACTAATGCATAAAATGAAAGAATACTTGAGAGATAGCCTAAGTCACATTAATTCCAAAGCCTAATTTGTTACAAAAAAACCAATGCAAATATTTTCAGTCCCATAGAACAGTATCATAAGTTTTGTACAATAAATATATTGCCACATCTGTTTTATCATCTGAAAAAAATAATTATGGCACATGCATGCATCATCTTGTGATATTATTGTCATTTCAGAAATTGATATAGAAAATTAACAATACAAAAGTTTGTGTCCAAGTTTAATTTTACCACAAAACTGATTCAGAAACCCTCCTGTATCACTTCTCTTATTTAAAATGGATGTGAAAATATTTCTGCCTTTAATAAGCTTTTGTAACTACTAATATTGATCCTGAAATATTATAACCTTTTTCTTAACTTAAGCTGTTCAAGATAAGTTGTCACTCATGTCCTTATTAGATCATACCATTGTAACAAAAGGAATATGTTTTTCATGTCCTCAAATATCATCTTTGGTATTTAAAAGAATGGTTGTTGGAATAGGTAGCTTTATAAACTACCTACTAGCCTTGAACAATTTTGATAAAACAATTTCAGCTGTTTAGGCATCAAAATGAAATAACATGCATCCTGACATCCTGACCAGAGGTGGTATTCAGCAGGTTCTGACCAGTTCTGGAGGACCTATACCAGGGGTGAAATCTAAAAAATTTCCCTACCAGTTCTGTGGGCGTGGCTCAATTGGTGGGCGTGGCTTGGTGGTCAGATGACTGGGTGGGCGTGGCCAATAACAATAAATAATAAAAATAATAAACAAAGTATACCAAACAATAAGAGATGTCAAAACCCAACTTTCACACTTTCCACACACACAACACAACACAACTGACTCACACACAATGTAAAAGCAGCTGTACTTCAGCCAAAATGGCCCCTGCAACCAGCAGGTACCTCACACAGCCACAAAAAGCTCAAAAACCAACTTTCACACTTTACACACACACAATACAACACAACTGACTCACACACACACAAAATGCCACATATAGTTTTGTGAGATTTTGTGTGTTTGTGTAGTTAGAGTGAAACACTTTACAGAAACACACCAAATCTCAGAAAACTGCACAAATATTTTATTTTGTTTTATTTATATTTTTTAGATCAGTGGTCTCCAACCTTAGTAACTTTAAGGTTTGTGGACTTCAACTCCCAGAGTTCCTCAGCCAGCAAAGCTCTAGGAGTTGAACTCCACAAGCCTTAAAATTACTAAGGTTGGAGACCCCTGTTTTAGATAAAAGCAGCTAAATTTAAAAATTTCTTAACTTTAAATTGCTGTCTAAAAAAAACACTCCTTAAAAAAAAACCCAATTAACTATTTTTAAAGCTCTCTCCCCCAATGGGAGACAGGCAGATTTATTTGCTCACCGAGGAGATGGATTGCAGGCAGGCAGATTCAGTTGCTAGCTGATGCAACTGATTATAGCAGCCAAAGCAAAGCAAGGCTTTGCAAGCCGGAAAGGAGCAGAAATTAGGCAAGTGGGGACAGGGCAATTGGGTGGGCATGGATGGGGCTGTTGTAAGAGGTTGTAAAAAAATGATTTTAAAAGCCTGTGATGATCAGGCAACTCAGCTGGGATTGCCAGAGGAAAAAAATGATTTTAAAAGGCTCCTCTGACAATCCCAGCTGAAGTTGCCTGATCGCCAGAACCTCTTAAAATGATTGTTTTAACAAACTCTTCAGCTGAAGAACTTGTAGAAAACATGTTTTTTAAAGGTTCTGGTGGTCAGGCAACTCAGCTGGGATCACCAGAGGAGCCTTTTAAAAGCTTTTTTTTTTACAACCTCTTCGGCCGAAGAGGTTGTTAAAAAAATTTTTTTTAAAGGGTTCTGATGATCCCAGCTGAGCTGCATGATCATCAAAGGCTTTTTTTTGGCTGAAGAAAAAATGCTTTTAAAAGTAAAACAAAAACAAAAACGCTGATGATAGCACAGCTCAGCAGGGGCAGGGATTTTTGCTACCGGTTCTCCGAACCACCCATCGCCATCACTACCGGATCAAGCGATCCAATCCGAACCAGGAGCATTTCACCCCTGACCACTACCGGAAATGTTGAGTAGTTCAGAGAACCGGTAAATACCACCTCTTACTGGCTCCGCACCAGGAGTGAAATCTAAAAATTTTCCCTACCGGTTCTGTGGGCGTGGCTTAATTGGTGGGCATGGCTTGGTGGTCAGATGGCTTGGTGGGCGTGGCCAATAACAATAAATAATAAAAATAATAAACAAAGTATAAAAAAACAATAAGAGGTACCAAAAACCAACTTTCACACTTTACACACATACAACACAACTGACTCACACACAATGTAAAACCAGGTGCACTTCACATTTCACATAGCCACAAAAAGCTCAAAAACCAACTTTCACACTTTACACACACACAACACAACACAACTGACTCACACATAATGTAAAAGCAGCTGCACTTCACACTTCACATAGCCACAAAAAGCTCAAAAACCAACTTTCACACTTTACACACACACACAACTAACACACACATACACACACAAACACACAATATGCCACATACAGCTTTCTGAGATTTTGTGTGTTTGTGTAGTTCGAGTGAAACACTACAGAAACACACCAAATCTCAGAAAGCTGCACAAATATTTTATTTTATTTTATTATGGACTTCAAATCCCAGAGTTCCTCAGCAAAGCCAGTTGATCAGCGATGAAATAGATTAGCAGAATAGATTGATTCTGTCTGGGCTGAAACTGAAACTAGAGCTTTTGGGCTGGAAAGAGAGCCATGCGTTCTTCAGTAATCAGGTAAGTGCCTTAGAATCTCTACTTTTACTTGTAGAAAACATGTTTTCTACAAGTAAGAGTACAAGTAAGGTTCTGCTGTTTTTTACTTTTAAAGGCCTGTTTCTGCTGAAGCTTTTAAAAGTAAAAAAAACAAACCTCTGCAGATGATGCGGCTCACCAGAGGCAGGGGGGCGGGGCCAGGGATTTTTGCTACGGTCCTCCGATCCCCTCTGATCCGGTAGCATTTCACCCCTGCTCCGTACCCATCTATTCTCTGCCTCCCAAGTCCCAGCTGATCAGGAGGAAATGGAGATTTTGCATTAACCTTCCCCAGGAGTGGGGAGGGAATGGAGATTTTACAGTATCCTTCCCCTGCCACACCCACAAGCCACGCCCACAAGCCATGTGACACCATAAGCCATGCCCAGTAGTAAAAAAATGTGAATCCCACCACTGATCCTGACCTAAGCCCTATCCTTTAGTACAGTTGTTTTGTTTTTATTTTTTTGTCATGGTGCATCTTTGTTCTTCTTGCCCTCCTATGAACATCCGTGTGTGTGAAAGTGGCGTGATTCACTTTCTTTCTAAAAATCAGAATACCATAAATGAGCTTCTCAGCCTGGCTCCACCCAAAAAAACCCGTCCGATTTGCTGGAAATATTTTTTGTAATTATTGAGAGGTCACCAATGCGACCCTACTTTCAATCCCACACAACATGCGTCTACTTCAGAGAACACTGGGAAGATGAATCATCTCAACCTTTTCCTGCAATATTCCTTGAAAAAGCTTGTTTATTGTTGCCTTAGATGGAAAAAAATGAGTATCCTCTCCTGCCATTGGGCTCTTCCAACTGATTTGTCTACCACTGCTCAGCTGGAAGCAGTGACAGAGCCCTGCCACATGAAATCAGCTTTTTTTATCGCTAGCCATTCTTAGCCATTAACCAGCAGGAGAGTTAGTAGGATTCAAAAGGAGCTTTTCTATGCCACTTTCATCTACTGATGGAGGTGGGGGAAAATAATCCATGCAATAGGACACATCCTTCTTTGAATCTGGAGCTGAGAAATAGTTAGAGAGTCCAGTATATGAAAGGAGCTTTTCTGCACTGAATGTCGAGCTCACCTGTTAGGAACACTGAAGGAGGATTTCCTATAGCCTGTACTGAAGCTATTGAGCCTCAAGGAACTCTAAGATGCTCTCTAGCATGCTCCAGTGGATTTCTGGAGCACCCTTTGGCCAATCCTATAGGAGAGAATTCTATTAGCCTTCTCCCTCAGCACTCACCAAAGAAAATTCCTTTCTTAATGTAAACCTAAGAGAAAATTTAATTTGTTCCAAGTAATATGGATATTTTACTTCAGTCTTAGAAGAAAAGTACCATTTTTGCACCACAATCAACCTCAAGCAGGTATTGAATTCAAACGTTTATAGAAGCAAACACATGTCCTCCAAGTTTTCTACCATCTTGCAACCTATATCATGCATCTTTTAAAATTCTCATGTCTTTCTTCAGATTCTAAACAAATGATCAGCCACAATGATTGGTAGATAGCAGAGAATCTCCAGATTTGTCTTATTTGGATCATGGCCCCAAGCCATACCCTAATCTTGAATTAAGATAGAATAACAAAGTATAAAACTAGGCAGACCAGCCTGTGGTGCCATAACTGAAAAGAGGGGCAGAACTATTTCTGTGTGACTTGCTTGCTCTTTCTTCCCCATCCAACATAAATTTGTATCTCATATAAATTCTGCATATCAAAGAAATAGATAACACAAAACCATACAGTAATGACTGAAACCAAAGCAGTGTTTGTGTCAAGCCCTGCAACTGCTGAGTACAGGCAAGAAAACAAGATTCTTTAATCTTTAATTTTTAAACCTCCAAAGTAGGAATCGGAGTACAGACTCTTGGGAATTGAGATAGGAACCTTCCAGACCTCTTTTATAGTGAGTTCATTAAGGGAAGGTCTTTTTGACTCTTCTGAATCTCTTTTTCCCAGAATGTCTCCAAGACAGACTAAGAGCCCATTTCTTTAATAAGCCTGTACCAAGATCACCTACGTGGTGATTATTTGTGTTTAGAGACACAGTATTGTTTCTTTCTCAACCTCAGCAAAATATATTACTTTAGACTGACAGGGCAGCATCTCAGATTTAAAGGCAAAAAAAGATACATAGCATCATTCACATCACATCTGTTTTCAAGCCATAGATATGTGTCTTTTCCAAGTACTGTACAGTTATTTCAGCAGCTCAAGCATACCCCTAGGAAAAGACAACTGATTTAAACAATCACAGGTAGGTATTGCATGCATACTCCTGTGTGTTCCAATGCACTATTTTGCATTTAAATAAAAAGCATCCTATTGTCCTAAATTTTGATGGTGTGAAATAACTTTCCCTCTCCTTTGCCCTTCCTTTCACTGAAAAAATTCAAGCAGATTTATTCCTAAAAATTGCTAGAGAAGAAGTCACAGCAATATTCAACACCAACACCTTCTGGGTTAATGATGAATCAGATAAACAAAATCTCTCAGTTTTGTTTGGCATGACTGGCAGGTTATTGTTTTAATAAATGTTACTTATGAGAGACATATATTTTTTACAAGAATGCAATGGAAGAAGAAAAAGAGGGTTCTTACACAACAGTTTTTAAATTGTTATCAGAGTCTTATGGATTTGGACAATTGAAATATTCTGTTATCAAGAATTGAATTGTTTGTGAAAATAGGTTAGGAAAATATACAAACAAGGTTACTGAATATGTGTGAGCATATGCACTAAGACAAATTCCTTGTGTGTCCAATCACACTTGGCCAATAAAAAATTCTATTCTGTTCTAATCTATCCTATCCTATCCTATCCTATCCTATCCTATCCTATTCTGGAAAAGTGATAGTTACTTGCCAACCAGAAGACATAACAGTAAATCAGATGAAGTGGCTTGGGACTTTAAAAAAATCTAAGTATTATAAATTATAAATGTTATCAAAATAAACTGATAAACAATCTCCAATGCCTCAATTGGGAACAGAACCTAAGAAATTTTGCAGCAAGTATAGTATTGACCATGAAATTTAGGCATCACGGAAAAGATTTTTGGGAAAAAGACCTAAGAGTGGGAAATTACCATTTAAAAAGAATTCTACACAATGAAAGAAGGAATAAAATAGAGGACTAGGAAGAAGAAGAGGTAAAGTATTATATCTAGGACTTTAATTTCAAATAATTTGGAAAAAGATGGAATATTGCTTTATATGTGTTGTTTGTAAGATAGTAAGTTGTAAAATGGATACAATTTAATTAATGGCTATAAAAGTTTCTAAGATCTTGAAAACCTCTCAGAGGCCATACTGAAAATTCACTTTAACTAGGAATTAAGAGTACAGAGAAATGTGATGTTTTGTTGTGAACCCAAAGAAAAGAAGATGGAAGATTGGAACTTTGAATTGTAGAATCACTTCCCAGCCTTTTGACTAAGATCAAGTGTGTAAATTGTAGAATTTGATGCAAAGCTTTCTATTTGAATACAGTAATTGAAATGAATGTAGTACACTGTGCAAAGTTAGTAAAGAAAAAGAGCAAAAATAAAAAGCTAGAATAATAAAGTAAAAACATGAGTCCAGAAAAAAAACATGCAAAAACAAAACCACCCGAAACTGATTAATTATGCAATGGTAGTGGGAGAAAGGAGGAAAAGTCACAAATTAGGCAATGGTCAGACAACTGGCCACTGAATCTGCAGAAGGAATGGAGATATGACAAAGATCTCAGAAGGGACCCTTCCTAGTTTCTTGGTGTGTAGAGGTGAGAGGTAAAAGATGTACTTTCAGAATTGCTAGATTTTCTTAAGATAATCTTACAGTAAAGTTAGAACAAGCGTTTGTGTGCTTCTTGGACTAATTCTCAAACTGACAGTTTTTGTCATCAACGAAAGAATAACATTCTTCAAATTATTCCTTGGCTGTGTCTTTGTAATGTTTCTCAAGCATTCCCACTGCCAGAAGCTTGGCTATCTATCTAATACAGACATAAAGGCCACATTCTGTGTGACTCTGGCACTATGGAAATTCAATTTCAAGGAATGCACTAGAATGTCTCCCAGTATTTAAGCAAATGACAAAACTACATTTCTTTCACCAAGCTTTTACCTGTTAATTAGTCTGTTGATACTGATTTTTATTTTAAATATTTTGTATTTTTGTTGGAATTTTGGAAATTGCACAAGGCTTACACAAAAGGAAGGAAGGAGTGTAAATTTAATAATAAATAAAAATAAATCTGTCACGAACATGAAAGCCTAAATGTCCTAAAAGTGGATTTGCTGATCTTTTGCTCAGCAAAGCAAAATGCATGAGCTTTCTTACCATTTTTCTACAAATTACCTTTTATATACAACCACCAATACAGTAACTCTTACTTTTCTTCTATAACCCTCACCACCATCAATGTTTCATTACAAATGAAGAGGTAAAAATTAGATGAGCTGCTCAAGCTAATCTAAGTATATATGAATAGTGTACAGTTACTGGGATTTATGTTAAGAATGAGAAAACCTTTCACCAATGAATCTGCTCTCTGCCAATGGAGGAAGCTCTCCATGGTATTGGAAGCTCTTGGACAAAATTCCAAGGTTTTAGGTTTATATCATAAAATTTAGGTATAAAACACCATCATTGATAGTTAAAAAGAAGTTATTTTATCTAAAGTCATGTATTTGAACACAAAAGGCAAAGGGGAAAGAAGTAAATATCACTCTATATCCTTTCCTATAAAAACGTAAATATAAGGGATTTTATGTTACCCAAATGAATTAATCTTTCCTCCTGCCCTTTGTTATGACAGTTTGGTATCTAATTTAATTTTTTATGTAATGGTACTGCATTTAATTGGATTGTAAATTTAACACACATTTTGCATTTTACCTGTCAGAGCTGCTTAGCTTCAAAATTTAGCAAGTATTTAGAATAGATTGCACTACATTTTGCTCTGGTGATAATTTTAATTCATAAAAGCAGATACTATTAAGCATTTTGGTAACAACACTTATGTATTCCTTAGATAACTTAAAAAGTGCTGAACTAAAAGTAGTCAAAAGAATTATTCATAGAGTATATCAGACAAGGAAAGCTTATTGCATACATTGATCACTCCCGAGTGAAGATTGTCTGTGATCTATTCTATGCAACAACTGTTTTATAAAAGGCCACTACACTAGATAATAAAACTGTGTGGCACTTCAAAATGTATTTCAAAATGTAAGTACATCCACCTGCAGTTCCCTAAACCAAATATGTCATTTCCTCAGATCGGGTTATAAACAGCAACTGACATATGACCCCAGAAAAAAGGCTGCCTTTTGCTTTTGAATCAAAAAGCATTGTATGCTTTTTGAATTATTAAAAATTCAGTGCTCTTTTCTATACCAATGAAGCTCTTTGCTTTTGTTCACACCTGCACATTCCAAAGCATCTTTCTGAAAGGATGCAATGCTAGTAGGTGATTTTCTCCTTCATTTCATTTCTTTCTTGTTGTTCTGGATGTGTAAGAGAAAATAATATATAAAAATGATTTCCTTCTCTTTCATAGTTGGGGAATAAAACATCTGCAAGAAACAAATCAAGCTCAGAGAGTACAGGGACTCCTGATCTTGGATTGCTTCAACAAGGATCTTTGCAGAAGTCCAACTGTATCTTCTTTTAGATCAGAAGACCCCGCTTACAATTATTTATGCCTTTGTTGTTGTTAGTTGCGAAGTCGTGTCCGACCCATCGCGACCCCATGGACAACATTCTTCCAGGCCTTCCTGTCCTCTACCATCCTCTGGAGTCCATTTAAACTCATGCCTACTGCTTCAGTGACTCCATCCAGCCACCTCATTCTCTGTCGTCCCGTTCTTCTTTTGCCCTCAATCTTTCCAAGCATTAGGCTCTTCTCCAGTGAGTCCTTCCTTCTCATTAGGTAGCCAAAGTAGTTCAGTTTCATCTTCAGGATCTGGCCTTCTAAAGAGCAGTCAGGCTTTATCTCCCCTAGGACTGACTTGTTCATTCGCCTTGCAGTCCAAGGGACTCACAGGAGTCTTCTCCAGCACCAGAGTTCAAAGGCCTCGATTCTTTGGCGCTCAGCCTTTCTTATGGTCCAACCTTCACAGCCATACATTGCAACTGGGAAAACCATAGCTTTGACTATACGCACTTTTGTTGGCAGGGTGATGTCTCTGCTTTTTAGTACGCTTTCTAGATTTGCCATAGCTTTCCTCCCCAGGAGCAAGCGTCTTTTAATTTCTTGGCTGCAGTCCCCATCTGCGGTGATATTGGAGCCCAGGAAAATAAAATCTGTCACTACCTCCATTTCTTCACCATCTATCTGCCAGGAATTGAGAGGGTGGGATGCCATGATTTTAATTTTCTTAATGTTGATTTTCAAGCCAACTTTTGCACTCTCCTCTTTCACCCGCATCAAGAGACTCTTTAGTTCCTCTTCGCTTTCTGTCATTAGAGTGGAGTAGAGTCATCATCTGCATATCTGAGGTTGTTGATATTTCTTCCGGCAATCTTAATTCCAATTCTTGATTCATCTAGCCCCGCCTTTCTCATGATGTGTTCTGCATATAAGTTAAATAGGCAGGGTAATAGTATACAGCCTTGCCGGACTCCTTTCCCAATTTTGAACCAATCAGTGGTTCCGTGTCCAGTTCTCACTATGGCTTCTTGACCCGCATACAGGTTTCTCAAGAGACAAATAAGATGGTCTGGTACTCCCATCTCTTTAAGAACTTGCCACAATTTGTTGTGATCCACACAATCAAAGGCTTTAGCATAGTCAATGAAGCAGAAGTAGATGTTTTTCTGGAACTCCCTAGCTTTCTCCATGATCCAGCGTATGTTGGCAATTTGATCTCTAGTTCCTCTGCCTCTACGAAATCCTGCCTGTACTTCTGGTAGTTCTCGCTCCACATACTGCTGGAGCCTAGCTTGTAGGATTTTAAGCATAACCTTACTAGCATGTGAAATGAGTGCAATGGTGCGATAGTTTGAACATTCTTTGGCATTGCCTTTCTTTGGAATTGGAATGTAAACTGACCTTTTCCAATCCTGTGGCCATTGTTGAGTTTTCCAAATTTGCTGGCAAATTGGGTGTAGCACTTTTACTGCGTCGTCTTTTAAGATTTTGAATAGCTCAGCTGGAATACTGTCTCCTCCACTAGCTTTGTTGTTGCTCAGATTTCCTAAGGCCCATTTGACTTCACATTCTAGGATGTCTGGCTCAAGGTTAGTGACCACCCCATCGTGGTTATCAGGGATGTTAAGCTCATTCTTGTATAGTTCTTCTGTGTAATTTTGCCACCTCTTCTTAATCTCTTCTGCCTCTGTTAGGTCCCTGCCATTTTGGTCCTTTATCATGCCCATCTTTGCATGAAACGTTCCCTTCATATCTCCAATTTTCTTGAATAGATCTCTGGTCCTCCCTATTCTATTGTTTTCTTCTATTTCTTTGCACTGTTCATTTAAGAATGCATTCTTATCTCTTCTAGCTGTTCTCTGGAATTCTGCATTCAACTGGGTGTATCTTTCTCTTTCTCCCTTGCCTTTCGCTTCCCTTCTTTCCTCAGCTATTTGCAGAGCTTCCTCAGACAGCCATTTTGCTTTCTTGCATTTCTTTTTCTTTGGAATGGTTTTAGTTGCTACCTCTTGTACAATGTTGCGAACCTCCGTCCATAGTTCATCAGGCACTCTGTCTATCAGATCTAATTCTTTAAATCTATTTGTCACCTCTACTGTATATTCACCAGGGATATGATTTAGTTCATACCTGAGTGGTCTGCTGCTTTTCCCTACTTTCTTTAGTTTAAGCCTAAATTTTGCAAGAAGAAGCTCATGATCTGAGCCATAGTCAGCTCCTGGTCTTGAGCTTCTCCATCTTTGGCTGCAGAGCACATAGTCAATCTGATTTCTATGTTGACCATCTGGTGATGTCCATGTGTCTCTTAGGTTGTTGGAAAAGAATGTTTGCTATGACCATCGTATTGTCTTGACAGAATTCTATCAGCCTGTGCCCTGCTTCATTTTGTACTCCATGCCCATCTTTGCATGAAACGTTCCCTTCATATCTCCAATTTTCTTGAATGGATCTCTGGTCCTCCCTATTCTATTGTTTTCTTCTATTTCTTTGCACTGTTCATTTAAGAATGCATTCTTATCTCTTCTAGCTGTTCTCTGGAATTCTGCATTCAACTGGGTGTATCTTTCTCTTTCTCCCTTGCCTTTCGCTTCCCTTCTTTCCTCAGCTATTTGCAGAGCTTCCTCAGACAGCCATTTTGCTTTCTTGCATTTCTTTTTCTTTGGGATGGTTTTAGTTGCTACCTCTTGTACAATGTTGCGAACCTCCATCCATAGTTCATCAGGCACTCTGTCTATCAGATCTAATTCTTTAAATCAATTTGTCACCTCTACTGTGTATTCATCAGGGATATGATTTAGTTCATACCTGAGTGGTCTGCTGCTTTTCCCTACTTTCTTTAGTTTAAGCCTAAATTTTGCAAGAAGAAGCTCATGATCTGAGCCATAGTCAGCTCCTGGTCTTGAGCTTCTCCATCTTTGGCTGCAGAGCACATAGTCAATCTGATTTCTATGTTGACCATCTGGTGATGTCCATGTGTCTCTTAGGTTGTTGGAAAAGAATGTTTGCTATGACCATCGTATTGTCTTGACAGAATTCTATCAGCCTGTGCCCTGCTTCATTTTGTACTCCAAGGCCATATTTGCCTGTTATTCCGGTTATCTTTTGGCTTATTTATGCCTTAGTTACCTTGAAATTGGATTCCTCTAATGCATGTGATATGCAGCTGCCCTTGATGATCACTCAGAAGCTGTTGATTGGTTTAGAATGCACCTGCAGGGTCCTTATGGACATTCTTGGTGTTGTCAACTCTATAGGTCTAAGAAATCAATGCCATATGGCTCCAAATCTATTTGAATTAGAAGAGCTATAGTAAGAGAGTCTTCCAAATCCTTCACTTTATCTTCATGTGAATAAGAGAGGGTCTTCCTCAAGGAAGTTTCTTAGAATGTACGTAAGCTGTGCTTGTTCGATCACTGCATTTATTCTCTAAACCTTCTACATAAGGAACTAATACCCTCCGCTTCATGAACTGTGCTGGTGCTGCTAATCAAGTCTACATGGCTTGAACCTAGCTTTTTTATGGATAAGACCACTGCCCCCAAATAGAATATAGATCCAATGGGTACACACCCAGAGTCTTTGCTGAAAGCTCTCACTGTTTTGTACAAAGCATAACAAAATGGGGCTCCAAGTATTTTCTGCAGGACCTGATTTCCTGTTGAATATCTACTTGTTAATATAAAAACCACACTATCACTTTAATATTCAGAAAGTTTTAAAACATGATTTTTTCCAATGTATTTTGTGAGACTAAAATAAGAATGGACAGAGGTATCTAATTTTGCCATCAATTTTGGGGGTTTTCTGATATGACTATAGCATTATGATTGTATATGCTGACTATATTTTATGGCTGGATATGTTGATAATTTATTCTCTGTTCAAAACAATGTGAAGTCACAGCTACCAATTCTTTAGCTGGTGTTAGTCTTCATACATATTATGCATTGGTATATTCCTGCTTGTAAGGCCTTCAGAGTTAAGTGCTTGAAGCACTTTCATAATATACTGTATTAGTCTTTCATAATATACTGTATAAATTTTTAAAAATTGTAGAACTGTTACTGAAATGTATTTACTGAACATATGAATCTTCCAAGAATTGATTTGTATTTGCAACACTTAAATATAATATATTTGGAAAAGATTTTCTTTTGATATTTCATTAAAGTCATATGAGTTTAACATTAGTGAAAATTGCTTGGTGTAATTTCACCATTACAGTTGTTTTAGTGAATCTTTACAGGGCAAAAGTGCCCTTAATTATTTCTGTCCATGATCTAGTATATACATCATTCAATTACTGAGCAGTCTACAAGAACAATAATTCAATAAACTTTAGGTTTAATGCTAGTTCTATCAGCACCATTAAGATGAGCACGGCTGATGTTCATAGCTCAACAATCTTTTCTCATATGATTTTTCCTTTGTAAGTTTAAATAGACTCAAGAGAGGCTGAATACATGACTTGAGTCTCAGAGCAAGTTTCTCTTTCCTGAGTCAATCATTTGCCTTAAAAATTAATGTATATTGTATCATTCTCTGAGGAACTCAGAGATACATTTGCTTAGACTTCCCACAGAAAGAAATGATTATTTTAGGGCATCTCATTATATTACATTTCAAGAGCCTAGGAGAACTTTTATGATGACCATTTCATTAGATAAAATTAACCTTTTTCCTTATCATTACTAAGTTACTAAATAAAAAAGGAATCGATGGACTATTTTTAGAAAAATGGAGAACATGAATGGTTCTCAATAACTGGCAAATGAATTTAAATATTTTAATAGGCCTCTTTTTTCTATTAAGCCATTAAATATTTATTTTTTTCAAATCATTTTGAGACAAGGAGATAAATCTCAAATAAAGAAGACATACTGTGTTACCATAAATTGCTACTTATTTATAGACTACCAACAATATGGGCAATACAGGAAATTAATGCCTCATTTACATGTTTTATCAATATCCTGGCAAGGTTTTATAGAACAAGCACAACAGCTGCAAATTATGTAATTATGTATCTGTATGCAAATTCACTGACTTCCCATAAATGGCGAAACTCTATTTCCAATGCTAATGAAGTGCCTGTTATTGCCTAATCATTCCTAAAATGTGATTCAGTGCCAGATGTCATTGTAGCTGGTGGAACCTTTATTGTCAGGTTAGCTGAGGTAGCACCATTAACACGGTCATAAAAACTCCATTTGTAATTAAATTACTTTCAGTATTTCCATGATATTTCCACTGTCCTCCTGTCCAAGACAAGCATGTTAGTTAGTTGCATAAGTTAATCATAACTTCTGAAGTCCAACTTTCAGTCATCATACAGAGCGGCTAACCTCTTGCAGCAGTGAAGTTCCAATCAATCTAGAGTTGGAATCCATTCCCATAATCACTATGCTAAGGAGTGGATAGAGCTGTATTTATAGTACAATGTTTAGAAGCAAATACAAATACTTAGGCAGTATAGAATGCCTATCCTTAGTATATCTATTTATATTTTTGCATGTAAATTTATATCCAAAATTTTTATTTATCTATAATATTTATTCTTTCTTTGTGATGCTTAACTATGACAATATGTACTACCTACTTAGGATTATCATTTATAATAATATAAATGAAGGCTGCCTCGGTGAAATGCTCTCTAATTGTTTCTTTATTTCTAATTGTTCTCTGTGACTCACTACGGATTTCCTACTCACGAGACCATCTGCTAAAAATTAAGGAACATTTTTTTAAGGAGCAGCTTTCTGTGATCTCACCCCCTCCTGTCTTTACAAACACGGAGGAGATTCTAACACAGGAGGAGGCAATTCCCAAAGAGCCATGGACTACTAAAAAAACCAAACGACAGAAGAGAAAGAAGAGAGGTAAACAATCTGGGATCTTAATCAGGCTAAGAAATCGCATTAAAACTCCTCTGCCTTCAATTTTCGTAACAAATATACGCTCACTTGCAAATAAGATGGATGAAATACTCCTCTTAAACAAATACTATTCTGATTTTCACAATTCAGCAGTCCTATGCTTTCTCTGAAACCTGGTTAAATGAATCAATTGAAAATAGCAGCCTGAACATTCCAGGATTTCAGATTGAACGATCAGACAGGATTCCAGAAACATCTGGTAAAAAGAAAGGAGGAGGCTTATGCCTATATATTAATAGAAACTGGTGTCAAGATTTTAAAATAATTTACAAATTCTGTGACAACTTAGAGACTTTAATTATCAACTGCAAACCTTACTATTCGCCTCATGAATTTTCCTCATTTCTTCTAATTGCTGTTTATGTCCCACCACAAGCCTGTGTAAACAAGGCATTATGAACTCTAGCTGACCAAATCATGGAGGCTGAAGCCAAACACCCTGATTCACTGGCCATTGTTTTGGGAGATCTAAACAAGGCAAACTTAAGGAAAGAGCTACCAAAATACTTTCAGCATGTCAATTGTCCCACCAGAGGCAAGAATACTCTAGACCATTGCTACACAACACTAAAAGATGCTTATCGGTCTTTACCACATGCAGCTGTAGGACACGCTGATCATTGCATGATTCACCTGCTTACAGGCAAAGACTTAAAGCCACAAAACCAATAATTAAATCAGTGAAGACCTGGACTGGAGGAATCAAAATTAAAGCTACAGGTATGTTTTGACTGCACTGATTGGAATATTTTTAAAGATACCTCTGCAGACCTGGATGAACTCACAGATACTGTAACATCATATGTCAGCTTCTGTGAAGACCTATGTGTACCTACAAGGAACTTGCGAATATACAGTAACAACAAACCTTGGTTTACACCTAAACTTAAGCAGCTCCAGGCCCAGACAAGATAACTCCTTCTTGCTTAAAAGTCTGTGCTGACCAATTGGCCCCATCTTCACCCATATTTTCAATAAATCACTAGAGATGTGTTACGTTCCTTCTTGCTTCAAACGCTCTACCATCATCCCAGTGCCAAAGAAGCCCACCATTAAAGAACTGAATGACTACAGACCAGTTGCTTTAATATCTGTAGTCATGAAAACCTTTGAAAGGCTAGTGCTTTCCTACCTGAAAACCATCACGGATCCGCTGTTAGACCCCTTGCAATTTGCATACCGAGCAAATAGATCAACAGACGATGCTGTTAATATGGCTCTGCACTACATCCTACAACATCTTGAGTCTCCAAAGACCTATGCAAGGGTCCTTTTTGTAGACTTTAGTTCAGCATTCAATACCATCATTCCAGACATTCTTCTAACTAAGCTAAACCAGCTACAGATACCGGAACAGACTTGTAAGTGGATCACAAGCTTCCTAACAAACAGGAAGCAGCAGGTGATGCTAAGCAAGATCACATCAAATACCTGTACAATTAGCACAGGGGCCCCCCAAGGCTGTGTGCTCTCCCCACTTCTCTTCTTGCGTCCCTTCCTGGACCGGGATGCCCTATGCACGGTCACTCATGCTCTCGTTACCTCTCGTCTGGACTACTGCAATGCTCTCTACATGGGGCTCCCATTGAGGACCTGTATACTGCACGAATCAAGAAGAGGGCCGTGAAAATATTTACAGACCCCTCGCATCCTGGACATAAACTGTTTCAACTCCTACCCTCAAAACGACACTAAAGAGCACTGCACACCAGAACAACTAGACACAAGAACAGTTTTTTCCCGAAGGCCATCACTCTGCTAAACAAATAATTCCATCAACACTGTCAAACTATTTACTGAATCTGCACTACTATTAATCGTCTCATAGTTCCCATCACCAATCTCTTTCCACTTATGACTGTATGACCATAACTTGTTGCTGGCAATCCTTATGATTTATATTGATATATTGACCATCAATTGTGTTGTAAATGTTGTACCTTGATGAACGTATCTTTTCTTTTATGTACACTGAGAGCATATGCACCAAGACAAATTCCTTGTGTGTCCAATCACACTTAGCCAATAAAATTCTATTCTATTCTAAAAATATATATATATTCTATTCTATAATACCAACATTAATTTTAAAAAACTAATTAACCCATCAATTTTCCGCTTTCTCTTTGGCTGTTCAACCTGCCACCACCCCTCTATCGTGGGAAGGACTCCAAGATAGAAACCTCTAGAACTATATCTCAGTATTCACAAAATACTCAAATGGGATACCTATTGATATTCTAAACTGCTAGTAATGTTGATAAAACATTTACTTTTGTCTTTTTATCTTCAGACTGTTAAGATTTCTATATAATAGCATAATTATGAATTACAGTTCATAATTTTAACCATACAACATAAATATTGCTGCATTGAAATCTGCATTGAAATAATTAAATATACCAAGATTTATAATATTACAAAAAAAAAGATAAAATGGAATTCCTTCAAAGTACAAATCCGAGGGTAAAAATATGAAGTTGCTATTATTTTGCAAGCTGCAATAACTGCAATGACACGATAATAAGATAATTTAACAGATAATTCTGTGTGTATGTGTGTGCATAGACCCTATTACTATCTTTTATAGTGGTAGACCTGCTACTGCTGAGATTCTCAGTTTCTGGATCCACCTCTCTTGACCTTTTCTACTGAAGAGGAAAGATCCCACTCTTAAAAGTAGGACCTCAAGCCTAACTGCCAAACTTAATGTGCTCAGATCATTTTCATCAGGGGTGGAACAAGAAGCTTTTGAATCAGAAATTCATTCTAGCTTCATGAATGAACTAGGATTGTTCTCCAATCTTTACCAGATTGGAAATCACCACAGAATTTGTGCAACCTCTAGGTGCAACTTCCGGATTTTCTTGACTTCAGTCCAGACACCAATGGTTGTAATTTTCACACAGTATATCAATTGTTGAGGAATTCAAAAATAGAGAGACATGTCAGTCTATGTCACATTTAGTTTAAGTCTTTCCTACTTAAAGAGTAGAAAGATTACACATGGAAAAGTATCATGTTATATTTACTGAAATAGCCTTCTCTTGGAGTTTAAACTTTATTTTAGTCTTATGAATTATCCTCATACTCTTGGTAGTTCAAGAGAACAGTTAAGACAGACCTTGTTTTAACCTTTTAAAATGCTAAAGGTAAATTTTAAAATGAGATTAGTTTAAATGGTATATATAATATATTATTAATTTCTAAATTATTAAAATAATGAATTACCTAAATTATCTAAATAATGAAGCATTGAAGAAAAAAAATAAATGGCATTCCCATGTTTGAAGTAAGATGAAGAATGAATATGACCAATCACAGGTAAAGGTAGCAGTGTCCATGAGAGGAATCACAACAGTCAAGACGATGATTATGAACAAACATATGATCCACCTCCAACTTTTTATATATGCACATAACATCAAAACCCAAACAAAGGAGGTAGGACTTCAGTCTCTGAAGTCTAATGATTGTGTCTAATCATCTTTTTAAAACATAACACACCATGTCTTGTTCCAGATATCCCTGATAAGAACTGTGATGTTTGAGTGAATACCATGGCAGTAAGGAAAACGAAGCCAGTGCTTATTACAGAAAACCAAGCTGGAAGCTTATTTGCTGGGTTGTTGGAATGAATAATAATAATTATTATTATTATTATTATTATTATTATTATTATTATTATTATTATTATTATTATTATTATTATTTAAATTTTTATACCGCCCTTCTCCCGAAGGACTCAGGGCGGTTTACAGCCAACATAAAACAGTATTTATAAATAAAATTAAAAGACAATATAAAATCTAATTCAAATTGGCTAGCACGTATTAAAATTATTCAAAGAACAATAATAAAACCCCACTTAAAACAGTAGTACATTAGGCCAATCCTGCGCGATGAAATAAAAAAGTCTTGAGCTCGCGTCGGAAGGTCCAGAGGTCGGGGAGTAATCGTAACCCCAGAGAAAGCTCATTCCAGAGGGTAGGTGCCCCCACAGAGAAGGCTCTCCCCCTGGGGGCCGCCAGCCGACATTGTTTGGCTGACGGCACCCTGAGGAGACCCTCCCTGTGGGAGCGAACAGGTCGATGGGAGACTATCGGTGGCAGCAGGCGGTCCCGTAAATAGCCTGGCCCTGTGCCATGGAGCGCTTTAAAGGTGGTTACCAACACCTTGAATAATAATTTATACATTTATAAATTTATAAATAATAATTTATTATTATTATACACAAAATGACAATATACACAGCAAATGAGATAACTATGCTAGATTTCGTATCACTAATCACTAGTCGAACATTTCCCAAGCGTTTAAGACTGCGTGATGTATTGGCGGATTATGAGAGCAGATCCCAGTAAGGTGGCCTTCTGCAACTGACCAATGGTGATCTTGTCAGCGCCAGTCATTTTTAAGTGCTTGCCTAGGTCTTTAGGCACAGCCCCCAATGTACCGAGTACCACTGGAACCACCTGCACTGGTTTATGCCAGATGATGATGATGATGATGATGATGATGATGATGATGATGATTAGTCAACAAAAACAAGGAAACAAGTAACCGTATAGATATAGACATGGGCACATGAAAAAAATTGGCACAAAAAAAGGATATAAATAGGTAAAACATAGCCATAAACACATAGAACGATTACATATAATTGGAAACAGTAGGACAGGGAGGGTAGGCACACTGGTGTGCTTGTGCACACCCCCTTAGGGACCTCTTATTAGCTAGGCATCAACATTAACATCTCTTACACTTGCTCCAAGTTAGCCACCAACTATCCAAATGCAGCTGAGATGTCATACATTACATGTTGCAGAAATATCCAAAATCGGTGTGTTAATCTTTGGAAAGTATATCACACTGTCTGCGACCTGTAGATATGATACCTGTTATATCTGATAGGTGAAAAGACTGGACATGGCCAATGGTAAATGCATCTTTGGGAGAAGGAATGCTACCTCTCCCTTTGTTAATCCCTGAAAGGCTGGCAAACTCAGGTAACAAGAACCACTTGGATTTATGCAGAGATTGCTAGTAGGATGATGTAACCGAATATTAAAAGGGTCTCATAGTAACATTCCCACCCAACTTCAACCTAGTACAATTAACAGCCCATTTTCCCAGTTAGTGAAACAGAAGTAAAGATGGCACATCATCTGACAATTAATATTGTGCTGCACAACAGACAGATCATGTACACATGAAATATATGTTTTAATTCTCCACGGAATGCTGATTAGAAGAAGATTGCTAAAAAGTGTATTTACAAGAAGAAATCTACAAGAAATGGAGAAATATTCTTCTCAGAGAAACATGTTATGACTTGAATTGACTGAGGGCTTTTATTAAATATTAATTAGTCAACCAACCACCCTGTTTTTTGTTTGTTTTTCCTGACATTCTCTTGTAGATATATTAACATGAAACTCATAGAGCAGCAGTTTCAAAGGTCATTAAATAAAAGAGAAGCTAAAAATGTATATGAGTCTTCCCAAGGGAGAAATACGCCTCAAGATGTTTCTTAAAACAAATTTCAGTGTCATCAAATAATAATCTCTTCACGGAATAACATATAATTAGAGTAAAAATGTTAACTGAAAATTGATAAATTAATGTTCTGTGGGCTGACTGAATATAATCAGATGCCTTTTGCTCAAAATGTAACTTTAGTGGCACCAACTCTTTAGCAACTAACACCCTACTGACCACAACATTCAATAGGGCATCTCGATAGACCAGCAGGGATTTGCTTCATGTCCTTTTTTGTTTTTTATTCTGCCTGTTCCTTATCCATGTGGGTGCTAATCTCAGGATATTTCCTTTTTGTCTTTCCCCCCCCCCAATTATATTCACTTCCCAATTATGCCCTATAAATTGTAGGCTTTGAACTCTTCATGTATTTTCTTAAAGAAAGCATTGCTCTAAACTTGCTTCACTAATATTTATCCAGCTAAATTCCAGTTCTCTGAAACACACTCGTACACAAATATATTTCTCCAATACTTTTAAACCAATCTTTTGTCATACAAAGCTTATTTCTTTTCACTAGCTCTCCATCAGCTTCTTACCCCAATCTATTACACTAGCCATCAGGTGATAATCGTGGTGGTCTTTCAGATGAGTCATTAATTTCTGTTCCCTCTTTTCTTGATGATGATTGTTCAGGGAAAAGTAGATTTTTCTCATATTCTAAGAAGCTGGAAGTATTAGAAACTTCCCAAGGAGATGAGGTACCAAGAAAGAAAGAGAGTATGAGAGTATAGATGAATAACCAAACTCAAAAGAAGACGTTATCTTCTGTCAGATTTCTTGGAACTATATACGTATTACCATTTTTTTAATAAAGAAAAAGTGCCAACATTCCTGAAAAAAAGAAACTGGGAACTCACAAAATCTTAAAATGTGATGGAACTCCAAAACAAACATACTGTTGAATAAGTCTTGCAAATTTCCAGAAACACTGAATAAATCCTCAAACTCTACCTTGGAGAATGAGAAGTTCTTTCTTCCCTGTCTCTAAGTAGGATATCACAAAGATTAGTTCCCTGGTGAAATGAAAGAACTGACAGATGGTGAACAAATTCATGACTGGTATATTTTTAAAGCTAGAAATAAAGTTTGAAACATTTTTCTTATGGTCTACAGATTCTTTCCAGATGCTTTTATAATTTAATGAAAACTAACATCTTTTCTTCCTTTTAACAAAATTAATGTTAGCAGCACTAAAGGGAAAAAATAAGTAAGCCAAACCTGCCATGGAATTAAAAACCTCATTTCTCTGTGCTAATGTTATTGCAATAATTATAAGAAAATGTGTGAATTGTGAATGATTTGCCCAGAAATTAATATAAGGTTTATGAACAAAAGCAAAGTATTTCTTTTCTGTTTAAACAGTTCTTTATGTACTTGGTTATCTTTACATTTAAGTACTTTAATCTAAATTGAAGAGGCTTTACAATGACTTATTTTGAAATTATAGTACTCTATAATGCAACACTTCACTAATGGACTAAAAAAAACATAAACAGTCTTTAATCCAACTGCTTTTTAGAAATATTTTGGTGAGTCCAGATATTACCATCTAATTACACCATGCTAATGCATATCTATGACATGAGGTATTTTAAAATCATATTTAAGGTAAGGTAAAATGCGTAAAATGCTTATATTCAAAATGTAAGCTTAACACTATACACACTGATAGTATTGTCATTAGAATATGTTCATTATTCCATTTTTCTTCCATCAGTAGTAAACTTCAAGAAGCCAATTTCAATTGAAGTCTTTAACTGCTTGTCTTCTATAAATGCTTCAGTTGGAAATGCTGTTTTAAGAAATTCCTGCTTCATTTCAATCTCTTCTTCCTCTTCCGCCAGTTGTTCTCTCAGGATTGTGGTTATTTAAGCTCCAGAGTTGATAAATTTCCATATTCATTCCCTACTTCATATTTTTCTCTCCCATACATGCCAGAAAAGAAGCACCAGCCATTTTCTGAGAAAACCTCGATTCCTGCTAGTTCATCCATTTAAAAAAAGGAGTGAGGGAAAGATTCCACAGCTGAATTAGAAAAAATCCTAGCAGCAAGCAGAGTAGGAATGGCCTGTTGGGAGCAGAAAAGAAGCATGAGGGATGGGGGCATTTGTCCTTAAAGTTCACACTAGCCAGCTGGATCAGAGATTTATTTATTTATTTATTTTGTCACAACAGTATATATAAGCATAGGCATGAAATAACTATACAATATATAAGCATATATATAAGCATAAATATGTAATAACTATATTAATTGGATATAATGAAAGGAAACAATAGGACAGGAACGGTAGGCATGCTTGTGCTCTTATGCACGCCCCTTACAGACCTCTTAGGAATGGGATGGGGTCAATAGTAGACAGTTTTCGGTTAAAACTTTGAGGATTTTGGGAAGAGACCACAGAGTTAGGTAGTGTATTCCAAGCATTAACAACTCTGTTACTGAAGTCATATTTTCTCCAATCAAGATTGGAGAGGTTAACATTGAGCTTAAATCTATTGTGTGCTCATGTATTGTTGCAATTGAAGCTGAAGTAGTCTTCAACAGGAAAGACATTGTAATGGATGATTCTATGAGTTAAACTCAAGTCATGTCGAAGGCGGCGGAGTTCTAAGTTTACTAGACCCAGGAATTCAAGTCTGGTGGCATAAGGTATTTTGTTGTATTCAGAGGAGTGGAGAACTCTTCTTGTAAAATATTTCTGGACACGTTCAATTGTATTGATGTCTGAAATTTGGTACGGATTCCAGACAGACGAGCTGTATTCAAGAATTGGTCTAGCAAATGTTTTATATGCCCTGGTTAGTAGTGTAGTGTTTCTGGAGAAGAAGCTATGCAAGATTAGGTTTACAACTCTTAAAGTCTTTTTTGCAATGTAGTTGCAGTGGGCTTTGGCACTTTGATCATTTGATATGAAAACTCCAAGGTCTTTAACAGGGTGGGGGTCATCTGTTAGGTAATGTCCATCAAGCTTGTATTTAACATTTAGATTCTTTTTTCCAATGTGTAAGACAGAACATTTGCTGGTTGAGATTTGGAGTTGCCAAGTTTTTGACCATTCTGACACAAAGTCAAGGTCTTTTTGAAGGGTAGCTGTATTGTTGGTGGTGTTAAATATTTTTACATTATCAGTAAATAGAACACAATTACTTATGATATGGTCACAGAGATCATTAATGTATAATATGAAGAGTGTTGGTCCAATAACACTGCCTTGGGGAACGCCGCTATTGACAGGAACAGGATTTGATAGAGCACTGCCAATTTTGACCACTTATTATCTGTTTGACAGGAAAGCTGTTATCCAATTGTGGAGGGGTCCTGAAATTCCATAGGATTTTAGTTTTAGGAGAAGTTTATAATGTACTACTGAGTCAAAAGCTTTACAGAATCTATGTAAATTGCATCTATTGCTTTGCCTTGATCAAGATTTGTAGTCCATATGTTTTTGCAGTGAAGAAGTTGTAAATTACATGAAACCAAATTGTTTATTAGAGAGTAGGTTGTTTGTTTCTAGGTGGAGGGTAATGAATTGGTTGATGATAGATTCCATTACTTTACAGGTGACGCAGCATAGATACAGAGACATCTGTAGAAAACAGAATGAACTGCATAGCCTGAGGAAAATTGTCAGACCTATGCCCATCTTTTCTTTTATGTACACTGAGAGCATATACACCAAGACAAATTCCTTGTGTGTCCAAGCACACTTGGTCAATAAAAAAATTCTATTCTATTCAATTCAATTTTTTTTTATTTGAATTTATATCCCGCCCTTCTCCAATTCTATTCTATTCTATTCTATTCTATTCTATTCTATTCTATTCTATTCTATTCTATTCTATTCTACTCTACTCTACTCTATTCTATTCTATCACAATTGGCATCCATCTCAGCTTTGAACCTTTGTGTCCAGTCCCTAAATGCCTGCCAATTTTTCTTCTAATAACCTGCAACATGTTGGAATGAGCTAGCAAGAATAGGAGAAGAAAGAAAGGAGGATTGGTTTATGCATTTGGACTAATTTTATTAACATTAGGTGTTTCAAAACTAAAATTTATTGTCCTAAAATATAGTGTGCTATACAAAATTTTATGATTCTGCATATTCCATAGCACAGAATACAATTGGGAAGAACAGAAATTCAAGGTCAGATGTAAGGGCCGGTTTAGCTCACGCTGGTAAAAGCCTGTTATTAAGAACACAGTAGCCTGCAATTACTGCAGGTTCGAGCCCGGCCCAAGGTTGACTCAGCCTTCCATCCTTTATAAGGTAGGTAAAATGAGGACCCAGATTGTTGGGGGGGCAATAAGTTGACTTTGTAAAAATATACAAATAGAATGAGACTATTGCCTTATACACTGTAAGCCGCCCTGAGTCTTCGGAGAAGGGCGGGGTATAAATGTAAACAAACAAACAAACAAAAAAAGATGTCAAAGAGGAGCTCAACCTTTGATGTCTTTCCTGCTTTTTAGCAGGAATAAGATTATGCTACTTGGAAATCAGGTAGAAATACCAGCAATTTCATATGATGGAGAAGGCTGATTATTGGATATGGTATCTTCCCAGTTGGAATGAATGTCAATTCAATTTTTATCAAACTTTTAATTTTTGCAGTAATTAACAATTATAATATATTCAAATACACGATTTCTCATATATTAATGTGCAGAACTGACCCCCCTACATCACACATTCAATCTAATTCAAATCACGTTCAGTGGTATTTGTTTTAGACAGTTTAATAAAGAAGATCTGTAGAAACCACAATAAAGATCTCTAATGAGTTTTCCCTGCCATGCAAAAATTACTCTCTGTCAGTAGAAAGAGCACACAAATTAAAACAAATACTTAATAAAGAAGACAACTGATTCTCATCTTATTTAATAGGATGTCTTGAACCATTATTAGGATGAACTACCAGAATAACTAAATATTTTTCTACCTTGAGCAAAGAAAAGGAACATGATTTCAAGTATATCAGGTGAAGAGTTTTTGTTCAGACTGATGGCAATATGAAGTAGTTTTGAAAACCATTTTTGGAAAATGTTGAAAGCTTTTGCTGTAAAGTTATTTTAACATCACATGTCAGAGGCTAATGCCTAGAAATGTCAGATAAGTCTGTTGGAAACTCTTTCTTTTAATTGACTATCTTTATAAATGAAACCTAAATATTTCTTGAGCCTGATCTTGTAACTGTCCTTAAAACCACTAATGTCTTATCCTTAATGAAATAATATTGCCTGAGTTTTATTTTAAAAAATTAAAATATGTAATCACTTATTTATAATTTCCTTTTGATTTCCTGTCTGCAGACAGACAGACACACACACACACACAAATGTGTCTGTCTGTCTGTCTCTCTGTATGTATGTAATCAGGTAGATATCACAAAAAGAATTATATTATCCCTTTTCCCTAATTACTAGTTTACTATATGTCAGGAATTAATATATGCTATAAATATTTAAACTTATATACTTCTAAATCAAGAGTCCTCTGACCCAAGTTTGGTGACTTCAGTGGCTGCCCTATTTCAAATATGCAGCCAACATTCATTATCTTGAATGTAGCTAGTATGATAGTAGCCAGGATTTCTGAACACTTTTTAATATATTATATGAATACAATTGAATGAAAACATCCAGCTGTCCATATGTTGATGAACTACATCGATGCATATCTAACCATTGGCCATATTGGTTGAAACACTGGGAGTTAACGTTCAGTAACTTAAGGAAGATACCTCTAGAAAAAAAATGTTAATGGTAGGAGGACTAATTAGGAGCTTGCAAATAAGATTTTGTTGCTTCTACCAGCTGTCCCATTTGCCCATGTCAGGGGGAATGTTGTGTTTAATCTTGTTCTTCCAGCTGTTCAGCTGTCTAGAGAAATTACAATGTGAATGAAGGTGACCAGTTAGTTCAGTATGTGGGACTTGGAGAAGATTTTCTTCTGATAGGTTGTATAAAGTGACTTGTGATTACTGCTTCATCTGTCTAGCAACGAATTTATTTTTTATTTAGTTAGGATAAAGAGTTTTATCATTGGAATTGTTGTATTATCAAATATTAAAGGAAATGTTTAGTGATGTAATGTGGATATCGTTGGTATTGCATATTGTTACACAGTTGCTTTCTGCTCATTTGAATTACAAGGTGTTTTAAATGAACTGCAGGAGAATTAATACAATCTGATGGATTTGTTTTGCTGGGATTTAAATTGCCTATTCTACTCAAAAGTGGCTCACACAGTCTACAAGTAGAAAATGTGGCATGTAAATAAATTGACTAGGACATGCTGAGCCAATTGATCCCCGTTTTTAACTAAAGTAACATATAAGCTAGTTGATTTTTTTTCTTCTTTTTTATTGAACATATTAGATGAGAATATAAGCAAAGAAAAATTCAAAGTTTTTAAAGGCAATATAAAAGCAAATTTCAAATAGAATAGAATTTTATTGGCCAAGTATTTGTTTTGGTGCATAAAAGAAAAAGAAAAAAGAAAAAAAATACATCAAAGGTACAACATTTACAACACATATGATGTCATAGGTTGCAATTTAACCCTTAATGATAGCAACAAAAAATTACAGTCATACAGTCATAAGTGGAAAGAGATTCGTGATGAAAACAATGAGAAGACTAATAGTAATGTAGATTTAGTAAATAGTTTGACAGTGTTGATGGAATTATTTGTTTAGCAGAGTGATGGCCTTCGGGAAAAAACTGTTCTTGTGTCTAGTTGTTCTGGTGTGCAGTGCTCTGTAGCGTCGTTTTGAGGGTAGGAGTTAAAACATTTTATGTCCAGGATGTGAGGGATCTGTAAATATTTTCACGGCCCTCTTCTTGATTCGTGCAGTATACAGGTCCACAATGGAAGGCAGGTTGGTAGAGCAATTATTTTTTCTGCAGTTCTAATTATCCTCTGAAATCTGTGTCTGTCTTGTTGGGTTGCAGAACCAAACCAGACCGTTATAGAGGAGCAAATGACAGACTCAATAATTCCTCTGTAGAACTGGATCAGTAGCTCCTTGGGCAGTTTGAGCTTTCTGAGTTGGTGCAGAAAGAACAGTCTTTGTTGTCCTTTTTTGATGATGTATGTGTGTGTGTGTGTGTGTGTGTGTGTGTGTGTGTGTGTGTGTGTGTATGTATATATATATATATATATATTTTTCTGTTTGTGCAGAATGCTGTCTTGATGTTGTGTGTGTGTATATATATATTTGTTTTGGTGCATATGCTCTCAGTGTACATAAAAGAAAAAAATACATCAAAGGTACAACATTTACAACACATATGATGTCATAGGTTGCAATTTAACCCTTAATGATAGCAACAAAAAATTACAGTCATACAGTCATAAGTGGAAAGAGATTGGTGATGAAAACAATGAGAAGACTAATAGTAATGTAGATTTAGTAAATAGTTTGACAGTGTTGATGGAATTATTTGTTTAGCAGAGTGATGGCCTTGAGGAAAAAACTGTTCTTGTGTCTAGTTGTTCTGGTGTGCAGTGCTCTGTAGCGTCGTTTTGAGGGTAGGAGTTAAAACATTTTATGTCCAGGATGTGAGGGATCTGTAAATATTTTCACGGCCCTCTTCTTGATTCGTGCAGTATACAGGTCCACAATGGAAGGCAGGTTGGTAGAGCAATTATTTTTTCTGCAGTTCTAATTATCCTCTGAAGTCTGTGTCTGTCTTGTTGGGTTGCAGAACCAAACCAGACCGTTATAGAGGAGCAAATGACAGACTCAATAATTCCTCTGTAGAACTGGATCAGTAGCTCCTTGGGCAGTTTGAGCTTTCTGAGTTGGTGCAGAAAGAACAGTCTTTGTTGTCCTTTTTTGATGATGTATGTGTGTGTGTGTGTGTGTGTGTATATATATATTTGTTTTGGTGCATATGCTCTCAGTGTACATAAAAGAAAAAAAATACATCAAAGGTACAACATTTACAACACATATGATGTCATAGGTTGCAATTTAACCCTTAATGATAGCAACAAAAAATTACAGTCATACAGTCATAAGTGGAAAGAGATTGGTGATGAAAACAATGAGAAGACTAATAGTAATGTAGATTTAGTAAATAGTTTGACAGTGTTGATGGAATTATTTGTTTAGCAGAGTGATGGCCTTCGGGAAAAAACTGTTCTTGTGTCTAGTTGTTCTGGTGTGCAGTGCTCTGTAGCGTCGTTTTGAGGGTAGGAGTTAAAACATTTTATGTCCAGGATGTGAGGGATCTGTAAATATTTTCACGGCCCTCTTCTTGATTCGTGCAGTATACAGGTCCACAATGGAAGGCAGGTTGGTAGAGCAATTATTTTTTCTGCAGTTCTAATTATCCTCTGAAGTCTGTGTCTGTCTTGTTGGGTTGCAGAACCAAACCAGACCGTTATAGAGGAGCAAATGACAGACTCAATAATTCCTCTGTAGAACTGGATCAGTAGCTCCTTGGGCAGTTTGAGCTTTCTGAGTTGGTGCAGAAAGAACAGTCTTTGTTGTCCTTTTTTGATGATGTATGTGTGTGTGTATATATATATTTGTTTTGGTGCATAAAAGAAAAAGAAAAAAGAAAAAAAATACATCAAAGGTACAACATTTACAACACATATGATGTCATAGGTTGCAATTTAACCCTTAATGATAGCAACAAAAAATTACAGTCATACAGTCATAAGTGGAAAGAGATTGGTGATGAAAACAATGAGAAGACTAATAGTAATGTAGATTTAGTAAATATTTTGCCAGTGTTGATGGAATTATTTGTTTAGCAGAGTGATGGCCTTCGGGAAAAAATTTTTCTTGTGTCTAGTTGTTCTGGTGTGCAGTGCTCTGTAGCGTCGTTTTGAGGGTAGGAGTTAAAACATTTTATGTCCAGGATGTCACCACCGCACATCCACCCAGAAAGCAGACCCAAACCCACACTGATCATGAAGCACGACCAAGGACCAGAAGCCAGACCGCAGCTGCAACATTAGCCATTTCAAACCCCTCCAATCCATTCATGCAGCAGACTGACACCCACTATGAAGATGTAGCACGACCACAAAGCCAAACAACAGCTATGCAGCTCACCAGCTCAAATCCCCCTGCAGCACAGACTAGACTGAGCACAACCAAGCCCCCACCAACACAGGACACACCCCCAGCCAATCAGAGCACAGAAAAAACCCCATCCAATCAGAGCACAGCCAAGCTCCCACCCAATCAGTTCAAACCCCCACTAGCAGTTAAAAGGAAGAAATAGATTTATATATATATATATATATATATATATATATATATATATATATATATATATATATATATATATATATATATATATATATAATATTTCCATTTTCCAACATTATATTTATGTACAGTCTGTTATCCATCATTAATCATTAATTTTTATTTATTGCTGATTTGGGCCTGTCCGACTGTCACTTCCTTTCTTCACCACCTCCCTCTACCATCTACTACTTTCCCCTCCTTCATCTCCTTCACTTTACTACTTCCTCTCCTCCTTCTCCACTCCTCCCTTCTTCCACCCTTTCTAACCTTCTTATTCCCCTCCTCCTTCTCAACTCTTTCCTACCTACTTTCTTCCCTTCTTCTACTCCTCTCTCCCTTTCTTTCTGAAATGGCAGTCGGGCAGCCCCAATATCATTTCAAATTTTAATTTCATATCTTCAATCATTACTGTACATTAATAACCAATCCATGTATTATTTCCCCCCCTTTCTCTCACCCTCCCCCTTCCTCACCCCTTCCCCCCAGCCCCCCGACCCGGACTTCCCAGAGCAAATACCGGGTATTATGACCAACAATCACAAGCTAAAGTATACAAAATATACTCCCACCCCTCTCTAAAACTTTAAATCCCTTCACAATAAAAATAAAGAGATAAGAAAGAATAATAAAAAAGAAAAAAGAACAAGAACAAGAACAATACAATCTTCCCTTCACATATTACTTCTTCTTACAGTCCATTTTTAAAATTAGTCCATCTTCTCAAATTCAAATTTTCTCCTCTTTTATATTCCTTCAAATTTCATAAGTCCATTTCTTAAATTACAGTCCATCTTCTTGAGCTCAAATTTTCATCACTTATATATTTCTTCAATTGTCATAATATTTATTGTCCGATCTTCCAATATTAATCCATCAGTCAAATATCATTATGAATAAAGTCTCTCAGATACAATATTTCCAACTTAACTTCATAACTTTTACTGTCTATAAAGGTATCAATTAAAACGAATAATCATTTAAGTTACATCCACAATATAACAGTAAATAATTAACATCATTACATCCACAACATTATCTAAATTCATAAATTTTACTTTCCATCCTTCACAATTAAATAATATCATCCCATAGGTTTATACCTTACAAATAACAAATAACAAAAATCCTATAATTTATATCCTAAACAAATCAATTCTAGAAATTAACCATAATCGTCATATTCACATCTTAAACATTCTCCCCTCCCTCCTATTCTATTTTCCATCATCTCCAAACCAGTTAATTTAGCATCTAACAACAAAGGATTCCCACTCTTTAAAACATTAATATAGAAATGTCTTGCTTTCATAACTGTACTAAGAAAATACTTTCTACCTCTAAAATTCACGGACAAACCCATTGGAACTTCCCATCTAAAATATATCTGATGTTTCTTAAACTCATCCACTAAAAAAGCAAATTCTCTTCTCTTTCTTAATATTTTAGGAGGAATTTCCTTCATCATTTTTATATCTTGTCCCAATATTTATTTATTTATTTATTTATTTTATTTATTCGATTTTTATACCACCCTTCTCCCGAAGGACTCAGGGCGGTGTACAGCCAAAAGTAAAAAGAAGACAATACAATATACAATTTAAAATACAAATTAAAAAACTTATTTTATAATTGGCCTAAAAAACTTTAAAATATATAAATTACAAGTGAATTTTGTTTTGTGACAAGGAAAAAAGAATGCAAGCTCTTAAATCAGTAATACAGCTTCCCATACCTTCAAACTGAAAAACAGTCATAAATATAAAAATAGTCATAAATCTGATTCTGTGGGTTTTATTTATTTATTTATTTATTTATTTATTTATTTATTTATTTATTTGATTTTTATACCACCCTTCTCCCGAAGGACTCAGGGCAGTGTACAGGCAAAAGTAAAAAACAGACAATACAATATACAATTTAAAATGCAAGTTAAAAAACTTATTATAATTAGCCTAAAAACTTTAAAATATATAAAAAACTAAAACCCCATTTAAAATTAATATTAAAAATTTAAAATCGATAAAATTTAAGCCAGCCCCGCACGAATGAAAAGATGTGTCTTCAGTTCACGGCGGAAGGTCCGAAGGTCAGGTATTTGGCGTAAACCCGGGGGAAGCTCGTTCCAGAGTGTGGGAGTCCCCACAGAGAAGGACCTTCCCCTGGGGGCCGCCAGCCGACATTGCTTGGCGGACGGCACCCTGAGAAGTCCCTCTCTGTGAGAGCGTACGGGTCGGTGGGAGGCATGCAGTAACAGCAGGCGGTCCCGTAAGTACCCAGGCCCTAAGCCATGGAGCGCTTTAAAGGTAGTAACCAAAACCTTAAAGTGCACTCGAAAGGCCACAGGTAGCCAGTGCAGTCTGCGCAGGAGCGGTGTTACGTGGGAGCTACGCGTAGCTCCCTCTATCACCCGCGCAGCTGCATTCTGGACTAACTGAAGCCTCCGAGTGCACCTCAAGGGGAGCCCCATGTAGAGAGCATTACAATAAATTTGAAATTTATTTTTATAAAAGGCTTGCAAGATTTCATACCTAACCTTTTTAGTTGTAAAATAAATAACCACATCCCTTGGTAATATATTTTGTCTTGCCCACCAAGAATTAACACGATAAATTCTTTCAATATTAATCTCAAAGTCTTCTGGCTCCACTTTATCTGAGCAAAAGCTTGCGTAAAAATCTCTTTTAAATTTTCCTTCCTACTTTCCCTCAACCCCCTCACCCTTATAGCATATTTCATTAATCTATATTGTAATATTACTCTTTCTTCATCTGCCCTATCTACCTTTGCCTGTATAACTTCCATCCTATTATCTAAGTTCCAATTGTTTTGATTCTTTTGAATTTCCTCTATTTTCCTTTGCAACTCTAAATTAGCTTTATTAACTTCTTCCAAACTATCCTCCATCTGAATACAAGACCTTAATATTTGCAAAATTGCATCCTTTACCATTTTCATTTCCCTCTTCTGCTCTTCCACCACTTCCTTAAAATCCAACATCTCTTTCTCTATTTCATCAAATTTTTGATCTATTTCTGAAAAACGAGTCTCCAGAAACTCCTGTAAAAAATTTCTTAATTTTTCTTTAATTTCTTCTTTTAATTTTCATATCTGAACTGAAGAAATTTCAAAGTTTTTAGTGGTTTTTGGTACTATTTGCTTAAAAGCCATTTTTTAAAATATATAACCTACCCAGTAACAGAGGACAAAAAGGGGTTAAAAAGGAAAGATTCAAAAAACTTTTCTTGTAAATCACTATAATCCCAAAGAAGAAGAAAAAATATAAATCACAAAATTCTCATTTCTTCCATTTAGTCAGTATAATATTCTGCCTTTTTAATATTTCCCAAAATATTTCATTCTTCTATAAGGGAATGGCTTCCCACAATACAATTAGAATCAAATTACAGTTGAATTCTTCACTAGAGTTGCTTCTTAAGTACAAAGTTATAGCAATTTTAAAATTTTATTTAGCCATTTCCAATTCTTAGCAATGATTAACTTTTTTAAAAAAAGTATGACAGTGCACAAATTCTCACCAAATTGTTTTGACACAGGGAAAACAGAAGTACTAAGTAAAATTGCAAATGGAACTATTTTTGTTGATATTGCTTCCATACAAATAAAGGATCGATAAGAATGTGGCATAATTATATATTATAGTAAATTTTCCCTGAACTTTAAGAATGTGGCATAATTATATATTATAGTAAATTTTCCCTGAACTTTAAAAATATCACATGTATGGAAATCATTCTAAAGACTGGCATTTATCTAAATACTTTGTCCTCATTCAAATCATTTAATACATTAACAGAGATTCACATCTCTGCTTTATCTTCCAAAATGATAAATGCCATTATTCGCCAGCAATGCCCAAACATGTCCATTTCAAAAGAAATAAGAACATCAATTTGATAAAGATGAATTTTAAAACGAAAGAAGTTAATATCGTTCATCAAAGATTGTCTCCTGAGACATGAACATGAATAGCAATTTCTTTTCTTGCAAATGTAAATTAATGCACCACTAGAAAAATACCTGTGCCCAAAAACTTTTTTATAATCACTTTTAATAATCTAATTATCACTGTCTTGTTTTTTCTCAATTTCATTTCTTACTGTTCAAATTTCATGCCTTCCCCAGCTGTATTTGCAACCTGTGATAACACACTGTGCATCTCAACAGAAAATGTGTGCTGAAATAAATGTTCCAGCTTTTAAGTTGTAATAAAGCCAGCTTAATATGAGCATTTTTCCAGATCTTGTTCAGGAGGTATGAATTGGTTTCCTGCCTTAAATCCAAAGTTTGTTCCACAAATGTATGAGGAAAAACTATGAAATCTGGAGAAAACGTATGTTCCAAAGACCATCTCTTTCGATATTCAAGTAGTCCAAGAAAGGAAAATAAGATTGTCTGATTTAAAATATGGGCTGAACAAGAATTTTTAAAAAAATCCTTTCTCCTTGCCTATGATTAACCAACTAGATTGAAAACACTGCCCCAATAAATTTATTGAACCTCACTTTTGTGATCTGATCTCTTTGTTTACCATTTTTGGGCAAATAAAAAAGTAGCTTCAGGATTCATTCTCATATAAGATTAACAAGACCAAGGTGATACATTTTCCCATTATTCCATGAATATATTTGTACATATTTTGTAATTGCAAGCCAAAAGGTATAAATCTATATACATTTACATAAATATTTGAATTAATTTTCATAGGTGGTGTCTCTATAATTAACATTAGCACAATTTGTAATATACATGCATAAAATCTGGTCATTACTAAGTGCATACACCAAGGGTCTTCAAACTTGACAGCTTTAAGGCTTGTGGACTTTAAGACTCAGAATTCCTGAGCTAACATGACTGGAGGAGGAATTCTGGGAGTTGAAGTGCACAAGTCTTAAAACTGTCAAGTTTGAAGACCCCTGGCCTACACTATATGTTCATTTCCCCAAGATAGCACTGACGAAGGCTGCCTCGGTGAAATGCTCTCTAATGGTTTCTTTATTTCTAATTGTTCTCTGCGACTCACTACGGATTTCCTACTCACGAGACCATCTGCTAAAAATTAAGGAACATTTCTTTAAGGAGCAGCTTTCTTTGATCTCACCCCCGCCTGTCTTTACAAACACGGAGGAGATTCTAACACAGGAGGAGGCAATTCCACGGAGCCATGGATTACTAAAAAAACCAAATGACAGAAGCGAAGGAAGAGAGGTAAACAAGCTGGGATCTTAAACAGATTAAGAAATCACATTAAACTCCTCTGCCTTCAATTTTCCTAACAAATGTACGTTCACTTGCAAATAAGATGGATGAAATACTCCTCTTAAACAAATACTATTCTGATTTTCGCAACTCAGCAGTCCTATGCTTCTCTGAAACCTGGTTAAATGAATCAATTGAAGATTGAAGACGAGAGGTCGAATGACTAGCCTTGTGGTGCAACCAAAACAATCTGGAACTGAGCACACTCAAAACTGTAGAAATGGTGGTAGACTTTAGGAGAAACCCTTCCATACTTCCACCTCTCACAATACTAGACAACACAGTATCAACAGTAGAAACCTTTAAATTTCTAAGTTCTATCATATCGCAAGATCTAAAATGGACAGCTAACATCAAAAACATCATCAAGAAAGGACCACAAAGAATGTTCTTTCTGCGCCAACTCAGTAAGCTCAAACTGCCCAAGGAGCTGCTGATCCAGTTCTACAGAGGAATTATTGAGTCTGTCGTAGAGGTGCACTATAACTGTCTGGTTCAGTTCTGCAACCTAACAAGAAAGACACAGACTTCAGAGGATAATTAGAACTGCAGAAAAAATAATTGCTCTACCAACCTGCCGTCCATTGAGGACCTGTATACTGCACAAATCAAGAAGTGGGCCGTAAAAATATTTACAGATTCCTCACATCCAGGACATAAACTCTTTCAACTCTTACCCTCAAAACGACGCTATAGAGCACTGCATACCAGAACAACAAGACACAAGAACAGTTTTTTCCCGAAGGCCATCACTCTGCTAAACAAATAATTCCCTCAACACTGTCAAACTATTTACTAAATCTGCACTATTAATCTTCTCATCGTTCCCATCACCAATCTCTTTCCACTTATGACTGTATGACTGTAACTTTGTTGCTGGCAATCCTTATGATTTATATTGATATATTGCCCATCATTTGTGTTATAAATGTTGTACCTTGATGAAGGTATCTTTTCTTTTATGTACACTGAGAGCATATGCACCAAGACAAATTCCTTGTGTGTCCAATCACACTTGGCCAATAAAAAAATTTATTCTTAATCCAAGAAAGATACAGGTAGTGAAAAACAAAGATTGATTCATGGTGTGGAGTCTAGAAATGTTTTGCTATAATTCTTAGATTAACTTCTTGATTTGATGCAAAGTTCACTTTGGTTTAAAAGGTGATAAACACTTTGAAACCGGTTTATGAAGAGACTGAATGCTGAGAGATCAAAAAAAAGAAAAGAATGGAAATACAACCCATCTCAAAGTCCTGATTAGTCCTGCCCAAAGTCTCTCTTTTTTTTTTCTTGGCTTCCTTTGGAAGACTAATCAATAGAAAATGATAGTATATTATATTGGTAGCCCTAGACTGACCATTCAGCCTAATCAGTTAAATAAACTCAAATAGATTATAGAGTTTTGCTGTCATAAAAGCGAAGCAAATTGTTGCTTGCTCATTTCAGTAAGTTGCTTACTTACCCATATTTCAAATATGAGAATAGAAAAACTAACTCTGGGATTTTCTGCTTAAAATACTAAAATAATTTCCATGGCTGTAGTTTTTCTGCATAGATGGAAGGGTAAGGAGTCATTTGAAGTTCTACTTTAGAGGCTAAGATGTCTTTGGAGAGCCCTGAATATTTGGGTTTATCTCAAAAGATATAAAATGGGGGAAAAGAAAAAGCAGCCATTTCTACAATATAACAGGGTAAATGCTTCATAACAAGGAGCAATCCAAAAATGACTTCCCATCTTTAAACCATCCTTATTTATTTTAGTCCCAATATCTTCTTTGTTCTACTTCCCCAAAAGACCTGACTTATATCAGCCAAGGTGTCTTCCAGGAAGATCTCTGTATAACTTCTTTCGTAAACCGAAACCAATCAACCCAAGAATTTGGCCAGTAGAATATTCCATAAGTATCCTATCTGATGCTAACAAGAATTTTGCTATTCAATATCCAGATTGGATTCTGCACCATTAAATATTTAGTCTGGATCTCTTTGCTGTTGTAGAAATTTATCTTAATAAAACAAAAGAATGCGTATACCAAAATTAATTAAATATAGTTAGGAGAAAGCTAATTAGAGATAATATGTCATGTTCCTTTTTTTTCCCCACTGACAGAAATAAGAAAAAAAAATGGTCTTCTTTTTGATAATTCATTAAATATCTGCTAAGTATGGTTATGAAAGGAAAGATGGGATGTTGTTCAGAGAAAGAAAGATGTAAATGCAACTCCAGCTGTGCTAACAGCAGCACAATGGCCCACAACTATCTTATGTGAACCAAAGGTCTGAATCAGATTATCATGTAAGAAACAGCTGCTGTATCTTTAGATAAAAGAACTGGGAGAGGGGAATAAGTTAAAACAAAATAAAACCTCAAAATGAATAAAGTATCTGTTAGTACCTTCTATTTGTTTCTGTCAGAACTGTCAGCCAATAGATTTTAAAAAGGGAATTGGAAGTTACACTGCATGACAGATAATTGTTTGTTACTGGCAGAAGCCTATGGAATTTATTTTCACTATTTTCTGATGAGTTTTTATGGGCAGGTTTGGAAAATGTACAACCTGTGTAGATCTTAAAGAAATCTGGTGTGCGTCACAGTAGGCTTTCCAAAAGCTATTTTATTTTCTGTTTTCTTCATGCTCTTTATGTGTGTGCTTTAATTTGTAATTTGGATGTTCTTTGATGGTTATATTGTCATGAGTGAATTGAAAAGGAGTATTAAATATTGTACATATGCATACACCTGAAGGACTGAAAATGATCCTTTAAGACTTCCTAACCATAAAAATAGCCAAAAGTTTGCCCTCACTGAATAGCTTAAAGTAAGCATAATTCTAACATTCATCTTATAGTATTCATAAATTTCAAAAATGCTTTGCAGGTACAATGTGCAATGAAAAGCAACACAGTATTGTTGAAGCTATTTCTGAAGACTGGATATGATACTTCTATAAAACTAATCTTTCAGTAAATTAAAGCATATCTAGCTGGAAGTTAAGCTATTTTAAAATATTAACTACATAAGAAAATTCATAAAAACTGCAGATTCATAAAAATTGCATCCATTCTTCTCTCTCACCATGAAAGGGAATGGTTAATAGCATATGAAAATGTATATTCAGTTTTAAAACAAGGCACGCTTGATCTTTAAAAGTTGCATTTTATTGGTAAGCATATTTATCAGATTTAATCAAATTTACTATATGATCAGTCAACTGAGGTCTCTTTGATTGAATGAAATATCATGCATTAGAAAAGAGTAGAATAGAGAATATCATTAATCTTTTCCACCATAGCATCAACTGATTATGCTTTATTAGAAATAAATCCTTTTCAGTGTGGTTGCTGATTGTTCTAGCTTTCTTGTAGTTTATTTATAGAAATAAAATACGTATATGCCAACTTTTGCTCTGAATATCTTACAGTATATCATTAATAAAATGATTAATTACAAATAAAATCTACATCATCAAATTATATTAAGCAATAAGTGCATGCATAATAAAACCCAAATGTATCAAAATTCAGTGAGGTAATGATAACTTTAAAAATATTCAATTTAATCTGTTTCATTAATATTTAAATTTATCCTTGTCAAATTTCATTTTCTTGTTTTCTACAATTTCTTGATTTTTATATGGATTACTTTGCTAAGTTTACTAATTTCTTCAGTAATGTTTATGTTTAAGCACTTCCGATTTTTTATGTTATCTGTTTATAAATTTCATGCAGATATCACAATCTTACTAGAAAGAAATATTCATATGAATTAAACATTTTTGTTTTATAATAAACAAAACAGAGGTGGGGTCACTGCTAAACTCCAGAGAAGCAGCCTAATCTTACATAGTAAGCAAAATAAAAAGTTGATATTCTGCAACATTAAAGTTTTGTTGTTTACAGTGTTTGTAAAACATTGACATTAATTCCACTCTTAGCCACTTATATATCTTCTGCCCACAAATGAATTGCCCAAACTCAGCCAAATGGCACAGATGAGGATCTGGATGAAGGGATTTTATAATAGAAATTTCTACAGCTTGTTCTTTTTATTCTTTGCCAATCAGCAGCATCTGCCATAAATTCCTTGCCATATCACCTCACCCTTTAAAGTTTCTAAATCAAATGTAACTTACTGCCTGAATTAACTAATATTTGTATCTCGAGTTTGTCGTGCTCTAGTCCCTCTCTGATCTGGTTTGATGAATTGTTTCCTGCTATTATGCATCAGTGCATAAACGTAGCATGTACCCAGCTGCAGATCCTTTTCTTCCATTCCCAGCTAGTGATAAAGTTGTTTTATTTTTCCATTCCAGTTTCCTTTGAGTATAATTATTACTGGTGCCAGGTTGCTTATTGTCTCCCAAAGTCCAAGAAGAGTTGAAATGCAATTTTTTTCCAGCCAAACTTTTAGCACCAAATATTCAATCTTTTTTTCACTCTAGAATTACCATGAACCTGCAGCCAAAACTCTAATTCTAAATAATGCGGTAAGAAGTGGAATCCTGATTGTGACTTCAAACAGCAAAATACAAATCATTATTAACCAAGTTGGCAGGAATAGCCAACACTCCTGAAGATAGGCTCAAGTTACAGAAAGATCTTGACAGACTTGAACATTGGGCGCTATCTAACAAAATGAAACTCAACAGTGAAAAAAGTAAGGTTCTACATTTAGGCCAAAAAAACGAAATGCACCAGTACCGTATATGTGGTACCTTGCTCAATAGTAGTACCTGTGAGAGGGATCTTGGAGTCCTAGTGGATAACCATTTAGATATGAGCCAGCAGTATGCAGCAGCTGTTAAAAAAGCCAACACAGTTCTGGGCTGCATAAACAGAGGGATAGAATCAAGATCACGTGAAGTGTTAGTACCACTTTATAATGCCTTGGTAAGGCCACACTTGGAATATTGCATCCAGTTTTGGTCGCCACGATGTAAAAAAGATGTTGAGACTCTAGAAAGAGTGCAGAGAAGAGCAACAAAGATGATTAGGGGACTGGAGGCTAAAACATATGAAGAACGGTTGCAGGAACTGGGTATGTCTAGTTTAACAAAAAGAAGGACTAGGGGAGACATGATAGCTGTGTTCCAATATCTCAGGGGCTGCCACAAAGAAGAGGGAGTCGGGCTGTTCTCCAAAGCACCTGAGGGGAGAACAAGAAGCAATGGGTGGAAACTGATCAAAGAAAGAAGCAACTTAGAACTAAGGAGAAATTTCCTGACAGTTAGAACAATTAATAAGTGGAACGACTTGCCTTCAGAAGTTGTGAATGCTCCAACACTGGAAATTTTTAAGAAAATGTTGGATAACCATCTAATTGAGATGGTGTAGGGTTTCCTGCCTGGGCAGGGGGTTGGACTAGAAGGCCTCCAAGGTCCCTTCCAACTCTGTTGTTATGTTATGTTATGTTATGTTATGTATTATGAGACACATCTAGTTTTTTCCAGAACCAGAATAAGTCTTAAATTAGGTCTTTAAAATGTGCTAACCAGTTCATGGACACATGATGAAACAAAGAAATAAGAAAGTTTACATACAGAATAATCACTACATGTCCAAAGACAAATTATTGCATGAGAAAATTATAAGAATAAATTAGAAGCTTCTAAATGCACTACTTTCATATTGAAAAACAATTGAGTTCTTAAAACTATAAGAGAAACTCCCTCTTAAACTAGCTCTCCTTTTAAACCTTTATTTCCCTGCTAATTCAAGCTGACAGTATATAAAGGGACTACAGGAAAGCAGTCTTTTTACAGGTGCAGTTGTGAGAATTTTAAAAAGTGAAGTGCAGTTGTGACTTTCAATGCTTGGGATAAATTTGATGAACAATACAAAGGATTAGAGCAGCAAATTACCACACTTCTGCCGAGACAGGAGAAGGGTTTATCAGTTCAAAGAAGCAGAAACTAACATGGGCAGCTGTCCATATGAAGATAATCAAATAGACTGATGGATGAGACTGATGGATGAGAACCACAACCATAAGCATAAAACATAAAAAAATATTTTCATTTTACTGGAACTCAATATTTTTTTACATCTCTTGTAGGTGAAACAGGTTCTGATGTTCCAGAAGAGAATAAAAAGTGAAGAATGAGACTTAATAGATTCATAATGTTCCTGACTGGCCAAAATTTGGAATAAATCTAAGTTGTCTTGATGTTCCAAAAATAAAACCAAATTTGTAGCTTAGAACTCATCAGAAGTTTCAGATACAGTTCGATCATATAAGAATCTTTATGGAATAAGCAGCCACTGACAATATATAGGAATGGGCCTCCTTTATTTTGAGTAGTTCAAATGCACATGTTTTTCTTCCTGCTCTTTCCATTAATCAAATAAATATTTTCATGTCTCTTGTTGACCTTGAAGCTGAGAAACAGTTAAGTGCTTACATGATTTCCAACTAATGCCTATGAAAGGCTGCTATGCAACATATTTCTGTTGCATAAAGGGAAGAGTGAATGTAGCTAGGCTCTATAAGACAACAAAATCATGATAACTAATGTCCACCACTACATATGTGTACAACCATATCGACTGACTTGTGAAGAATGCTATCTGCCAGGAACATGGAGCACAAAAACTTACAACTATTATCTAAGGAAAAGACCTTGGACAAACAAAGAAAATAATAGAAAGAAACTCATATTAGCACTGCCTTAATTTCCTGGGGAAAACAGGGGAGAAAGGAAAACACAGGTTTCAAGATTCTGTTACATCAATAAAGCAGAGCTCCACTCTTTATGAATGGGTCTGTTTCTGGATCTGTCCTACTTGAAAGGATTGACATTATGGATATGTAGATAAATAATTCATTTGTATCATTCACACACTTTCAAAACTGTAGAAAAAAGCTTAGTATTTCATTCAACTGATGGAAAATATCCAGGAAATGAAAGATGACAATATCAGGCTATGATGTTCACAGCAGGGGTGAAATGCTCCTGGTTCGGACCCTCTCCCGATCTGGTAGCGATGGCGGCAGGTGGTTTGGAGAACCAGTAGCAAAAATCCCTGGCCTCACCCCCTGCCTCTGCTGAGCCGCACCATTATCAGAGTTTTGTTTTTTTTTACTTTTAAAAGCAGTTTTTCTTCAGCCGAAAATATGCCTTTAAAAATAAAAAAAAGCCTTTGATGATCCTATGGCTGGGATCGTCAGAGCCTTAAAACTCTTTTTTAACAACCACTTCAGCTGAAGAGGTTGTAAAAAAAAAGGTTTTAAAAGGCTCCCCTGGCAATTCCAGCTGAGTTCCTCATCACCAGAACCTTAAAAAACATGTTTTCTACAAGCTCTTCAGCTGAAGAGCTTGTAGAAAACCTCCTTTTAAGAGGTTCTGGGCTGCGATGAAGCACTTACCTAATTAACTGCTCCTTTCGAGCTGGGAAAGCCATGCTTTACATCAGTTAATCAGCTAGCAACTGAATCTGCCTGCCTGAAATCCATCTTCTCAGTCAGCAACTGAATCTGCCTGCTTTGCTGGCTGAGGAACTCTGGGAACTGAAGTCCACAAACCTTAAAGTTACTAAGGTTGGAGATCCCTGATCTAAAAAATATAAATTAAATAAAATAATAAAATAAAATATTTCTGCAGCTTTCTGAGATTTGGTGTGTTTCTGTAGTGTTTCACTCTAACTACACAAACACACAAAATCTCACAAAGCTATATGTGGCATTTTGTGTGTGAGAGTCAGTTGTGTTGTGTTGTGTTGTGTGTGTGTAAAGTGTGAAAGTTGGTTTTTGGTACCTCTTATTGTTTTGTATACTTTTTAAATTATTTTTATTATTTGTTGTTATTGGCCACGCCCACCCAGTCATCTGACCACCAAGCCACACCCACCAATTAAGCCACGCCACATAACCAGTAGGGAAATTTTTAGATTTCATCCCGGTTCACAGATATGTCTTTTTTTTTTATTTACATTTATATCCCGCCCTTCTCCGAAGACTCAGGGCGGCTTACAGTGTGTAAGGCAATAGTCTCATTCTATTTGTATATTTACAAAGTCAACTTATTGCCCCCCCAGCAATCTGGGTCCTCATTTTACCTACCTTATAAAGGATGGAAGGCTGAGTCAACCTTGGACCTGGTGGGACTAGAACCTGCAGTAATTGCAGGCAGCTGTGTTTTAATAACAGGCTTCTTACAGCCTGAGCCACACCGTGGCCCTAATGTCTGGGATTAGTCTAGATGGTAGCCTTGTGTTCTGTTAACGCATGCCGACCTTATTTGTACACCTTTAAGCCAAATCTTGGTTGTAAGGAATTGGAAATAAAAACCCAGAAGTACGGACCTTTCATAAAAACATTAGCACTGTAGAAAGTGGATGTGTCACTGAAACTTATTACATCATTGAAAAATCAGAAAAATATTACCTCATAAACTTCATAGTGTTCATTATCTATACACTAATGTTCAGAGTATGAAATATGAACTGGATAATCTTGAGCTCTTGGAAAGCAAATGTGATTTAATAACTGGAACGAAACTTTGCAAGATGGCTCCCATGACTAGAATATTTCAGTTGAAAAATACAATTTGTTCTAAATGGATAGAAGCTATAGAAAATGAAGAAGAATTTTATTGTGTGTTAAAATATTTGTTCCTGTTCAGAAATCCATATGAATAAACTTGGCAATGCGATAGAGAGCATCTGGGTTAAAACAAGCAGAGGATCAAATGCAAGCAATATTGTTGTCAGTGTCTACTTTCACTGGCCCAGCCAAGAAGGAAATGTGGATAATGCCTTCCAAAAGCAAATTGCAAATCTTTCCAAGAAGCATAAAGTAATAGTGGATGCAGATTTTAATTACCCAAACATCTGTCAGGCGATAAATTCTATCAAGCATGGTTCTTCCAGAAAATTCCTGAGTTATCTTGCTGACAAATTTCTCCTTCTGAGAATGGAAGCACAAGGAGGATCCCATGGAAGGTATAGCTAAAAGGGGGGAAAGGAGATCAAGATGAATGCAAGTAAGTCCAATGTAGGCATGCAGAACAGCAGAAAAAGCCAACTCGCCTACACAGAAAGCTTACTGAAGAACACTACAGGAAATAGAAAAAAGAACTTGTCTTCTCGTGGTTTCTTAACTACTACGTCAAACTGGCTCTTTCTGTTAAACAATAGCTACAATATAAAAGCTACCAATTGTATAATGTATATTGTGCACAGACTTGGAGCTCAAAACACTCCTCACCCACGCATCTTCCAATTTATTATCTGATCAGGGTTTATTGAGTTTATGTCATCTGAATTGCTTCCAAGAGGTAGATAAACCAAGGCATAACGTGTTCCTTCCTTTAGTTATTTTCACATTTATGCAGCTGCACCTCAATATGTGAACTGTTAGCATAAACCTTTGAAACAAATCCTTGAAGAATAAGACTTCAGAGTTTTCTGAAACACAAACTATAATGTATGTAGCAAGCTAGTTATTTGTTGCAAAATTATATATGGCAATTGTAAAAGACAGGAGTGAGTGAAAAAAACTTAAGTTGCTTAGAGGTTGGATTTTTTTTTTTTATTAAATTTCAGCAGCAGCAGAGCCAGTAATTGCAGACCTTAATCATTGGTGTCTATCCGTGAAAGTAAGAAAATAGGCTTACTTCATCAGCTCTATTGTAAAAGGAAATTGTTATGCCCTTTTAAGAGCATGATTACATACTTACTATTTTCTGTGGTTATATTAACAACTATAAAGATAGATGATCCATGTTTATTTTAAGAATAGCTTCCTCCATGCTAGTCTCAGCCAAAACCCTTCCCTATGATTATATCCTATACTAAAATTTATGAATGTGTGCCTGTTTTTATCAGGCAAAAAAAAAATAGTGCCATGATAACGTAACAGCCCTTTTCAGAGTATAATTCCTGTAAAAAAATCTATTCTGATAATTGAAGATTGTGATTCAGCAGTGTTGGTAAAACTATTTTCTTTCTGGTTTTTAATAATTGCAGTCCAGATGGTTTGTTTACTGGAAAAGGTGGAGATTTAACCTGGGGCAATATTCCTGAGGGCATTTTATTGAAACCAATGTTAATGTAGGCTAATATGTTCAGATCTGCATCTTGGGGTCTTGTCCTAATAGCTTTTTTCAAAGAACTTCATTAGCTTAAATTCCTATTCCATGTTATAGAATTTTTAAATGATTTTAAGCTTGGTACAGTATCACATTAAAGATGGCATTGTATTTATATGTTATTTATTGATGCAGTTTTTTAATCATCTATAGTTTTAATAAAATCTATGATAATGGTTAACCACCATGGACTGGTTATGCCAGGCTCACATGATATCCAAGTGTAATAAATGAGAAAATATAACTACATAAAATTACAGTCACTGCATCTGAGAATTTACCAGCTGAAATAGAGATTGTATTCAAGCACATGGAAATTTGTTCTTTGCAACACTATTTTATATTCTCTAAAACACATTACTCTGTAAGGTTCTCTATCATTCAACTATGTATTAAAGAAAGTTTTATGAATCAATCTTAGAAAAATGCCATTTGGTTTATATATTATATTGCATTGCCACTTCAAAAGAAGCATATCAAGTAATAATTAACTGTTAAAAGGATTTGGATCAAAAGGTTCCTCAACAAAGATATGGTGTTCACCAAGATTCAGAAGTTTATTTTTTGCATTTATATCCCACACTTTATCCAGGAATTTAAGACATGACAGTTCCTCAGTGTGACTAAGGAATAATGATGAGCTAAAGTTCTAATCCAGTACCCTGACGACTACAATATTATATCTTGCAATAAGCACTAGGAACAGAATTTGAAAATGAGCAAGGGGACATTTTATTCACTAGAGGCCTTCTTTTCTCAACAAAGAAACCGCAGCACAAGTCTAACATTTAATGTGATATATCTGATATCTAGCGTAGAGGAAGGAAGGAAGGAAGGAAGGAAGGAAGGAAGGAAGGAAGGAAGGAAGGAAGGAAGGAAGGAAGGAAGGAAGGAAGGAAGGAAGGAAGTCATTGTAGAAAATAAAAACAAACGCCAGGGATGAGAAAGAATTATTAAAAGACAGAAATTTATCTAAGAACAAATGCATGGGGTCTCTTTTACCCGACACTGACAGTCTGTATATTTTTTATGCTTACAAGTCCAATACTGAGTAGTATTGAGTGAGTTGGTGTAATCACTGTAGCAGTTTTTCCAACCTGGTTATCTTAAATTTACCTGGTTAATTTTACTACCACCATTTTGAGAACAATAGTACTAGTACCAACCCTTCTACTATTGAATCATGGAGAAAGAAAAGTCCCCACTATCCTATTGAGCATAGACCTACTTAGACACACATACCAACAAACCACTGCTGACCACAAAGTAGGGAGAAGCAAAAGTTCCTTCCACTGTGATGGATCACCCAGATACCCTAAAAGAAAAGACTAAGTTTATTCCTATTTGAATAGACCCATCAAAATTATTCCCTCCCAAATGAGCCAATATTAAATGATCAGTTTATGTCCTGAACTAATTTTCAACTGGCCCAATGTTTTCCTATGGAAGTACAGATAAGGAATTCATAACTACAAGAGTTTTAAAATCTAGTTTAGAAAATTTTCAAAACAATGCGGGTCACAAGCCTCCATAATCACTTGAGCTGTGTCTATTGTCAAAAAATGGGGAATAGAATTTCACAGATCACTACAGATCATTCATTTTAATGAATCTTTCCTCTTCCCATTTTGTGTAAAATATATCAAACCTAACAAGAAGGAGAAGTTTCTTCTGATATTCCTTTTGGCATTTCCTACAGTGGCAATATTACCTAAGTTGCACTTCTAAAAAATATAACAATCTAAAATGGGGTCTAATTTCTTTATTTTCTGAAATTAGCAACAATCACACTTGTGTACAAACTACACAAAGGAGGGGACAGTCTTCAGTGCACTTACACGTCATACTGAAAAAAATACAATTATTGAGGGCAGGGATATCAAATTATTTCTTCTGAGGCATTTCTTTATTCTTTCCAGCCTTTTGTGGTAAAGAAAAACAATCACAGAATGCAGAGCATTTTCTCTGCAGGTTTTTCTTCATATAAATCCTTATCGTCTGTCACTAGCATAAGACGCTGAAGCGAGGTAAGATAATGCAAATGCTCAAATGCTGTCAGTTCAAATGTGAGCAGGCGTTGGGTGAGAAGATGAAAAAGACTCTTTTGCACTGGAGCTTAAGTAGAAACAGTCTAACTGGGAAAAAGAATAATATTCTAATCCCAACATAAGGAATCAAATTAAATCTGCTGCAACCAGCTAGGCTATTGCAGTATACTGTATATCAGAGAGTATCTTTTTTTAAAAAAAATGTTTTCTTGCTTTTTTATGAGAAATCCAAAAGCTTCAGAGTTTATTTGCCTTATGAGATTTTTTATCACTATTAAAATAATAACAATAATCAAGAGGCGAGGGAAAATATAAAAGATATAACAAAGATATAAGCAAGGAAAGATGAGGAAGAAATTGGCAGGCAAAGCAAGAGAAAGAACAGGGGAATTGAATAAAATGTGACATTGATGACAGACTATCAAGTGTGAAAAGACTCTTGGAATGATAACATTTTTGTCTTTGGCATAATTACTTCTTTTATTTAGTTGTTTGTTTGTTTTTAGTCTGGACCAGATCCAGCCATCCATCCAAAAGTATCAAGTAGTCCAGGGCTATAGCACTTTCCATTAAGCATTCGGCTGCTTTGTAGACTTAAAATTATCAGATAGCAGAGTTTTTCTCACTTTTGGTTGCACTTAAATCAAATAAATCCATCAGTTAAAAATATGTGCACAATGCAGGAACATTACCATTACATTTGCTCCATAACAGTTTTTACAACAATGTGGAGACTTCTTTCCTTGATAAATAAATCATTCATTCTGCTCCACCACTTTAGATATATTGAAGCAAATGCTTTTGAGGATTCTGGAGGATTCCAAGCCACAGGTATTATTAATCATTGACTGTATATACATTTTCTGGGGGAGTTTATTCAACCATTCTTGCCACTGAAGCAATATTCTTCCTTTTCAGTGCATGAAATATTAACAGTCTAGAATAGACAATGCTGCTAGCTGCATGCAATGTTAACAAAGTCCTCTTTTTGGGGAGGGGGAGAAAAGTATAACAGATGCTATCAAAGAATTAAGTTAATAAACAACTGGGGTTTGTTTTTTTACTTTTCTCCTAGAGAACTAAAGGAGAACTTGAGTAGAACATGTGAAGTTCTTATTTCTCAACTGATACTTATTTCAGATATTTCTATGCTACTTCTGTCAACTGAATCTAACCAACTTACTAAAGCATACCGTATATAACCATATCATCAAAATATGCCATGCGGCATATGAGGGGAATGGAGAACAATGCAAATTATAATTAAAAATATAGTACAATATGGTATATTGTGCATGCCCATCATGCATCCCAGCTCCATTCATATACTCTGTTCTTCAGATAGATTAGTCTTCTATCTAATACTCTCTGAATAAGCCAGGTCTGATTAGGTTCCTGAGCACCCAAAGTGGAGGTGCTGTTCTTATTTGAGTGAGTAATTTAGGGAAAGGAAGTCCCATCAAAAGATATTTACATTCCTTCTTTCAGGGGACCAAAGTTTCCAACCTTCTCACAGTTCTGTATTTATTTATTTATTTATTTATTTATTTTGTCTCACAGTATATATAAGCTTAAGTATGAAATAGCTATACAATATATAAGTATATATATATGAGTATGTAATAACTATATTAATTGGATATAACAAAAGGAAACAATAGGACAGGAACGGTAGGCACACTTGTGCTCTTATGCACGCCTCTTACAGACCTCTTAGGAATGGGGTGAGGTCAATAGTAGACAGTTTTTGGTTGAAGCTTTGGGGATTTTGGGAAGAGACCACAGAGTCAGGTAGTGTATTCCAAGCATTAACAATTCTATTACTGAAGTCATATTTTCTGCAATCAAGATTGGAGCGGTTAACATTAAGCTTAAATCTATTGTGTGCTCGTGTATTGTTGCAATTGAAGCTGAAGTAGTCTTCAACAGGAAGGACATTGTAACAGATGATTCTATGAGTTCAACTCAGGTCATGTCGAAGGTGGTGTAGTTCTAAATTTTCTAAACCCAGGATTTCAAGTCTGGTGGCATAAGGTATTTTGTTGTATTCAGAGGAGTGGAGAACTCTTCTTGTAAAATATTTCTGGATACATTCAATTGTATTGATGTCAGAAATGTGGTATGGGTTCCAAACAGTCAAGCTGAATTCAAGATTTGGTCTAGCAAATGTTTTATATGCTCTGGTTAGTAGTGTAATGTTTTTGGAGAAGAAGCTACGCAAGAGTAGGTTTACAACTCTTAAGGCCTTTTTTGCGATGTAGTTGCAGTGGGCTTTGGCACTTAGATCACCTGATATGAAAACTCCAAGATCTTTAACAGGGTGGGGATCATCAGTAAGGTAATGTCCATCAAGTTTGTACTTAATGTTTAGGTTCTTTTTTCCAATATGTAAGACTGAGCATTTGCTGGTTGAGATTTGGAGTTGCCAAGTTTTAGACCATTCAGATACGAAGTCAAGGTCTTTTTGGAGGATAGCTGTATTTTTGGTGGTGTTAAATAGTTTGACATCATCAGCAAAGAGAACACAATTACTTATGATATGGTCACAGAGATCATTAATGTATAATATGAAGAGTGTTGGTCCAAGAACGCTGCCTTGGGGAACGCCACTTTTGACAGGAACAGGATTTTATATAGCATTGCCAATTTTGACTACTTGTTGTCTGTTTGATAGAAAAGCTGTTATCCAATTGTGGAGGGGTCCTGAGATGCCATAGGATTTTAGTTTTAAGAGAAGTTTACCGTGTACTACTGAGTCGAAAGCTTTACAGAAGTCTATGTAGATTGCAACTATTGCTTTGCCTTGATCAAGATTTGTAGTCCATATGTTTTTGCAGTGAAGAAGTTGTAAATTACATGATAATTTTTTTCTGAAACCAAATTGTTTATCAGAGAGTAGGTTGTTTGTTTCTAGGTGGAGGGTAATGGATTGGTTGATGATAGATTCCATTACTTTGCAGGTGACACAGCAAAGAGAGATAGGTCTGTAATTTTCAACTAGGCTGGGGTCTCCTTTTTTGAAGACAGTGGTGACTGTGGCAAGTAACCAAAGTTTGGGAAGGGAACTGGTTGTGAAAGCTTTTTCAAAAATTATGCTTAGGGGTTCTGCTATATTAGTAGAAATCTTTTTTAAGAAGTATGCACATAGTCCATCGAGTCCAATAGATAGGGATGGTTTCAGTTTTCAAAGAGCTTTTTCAACATTATCTTCTGTGAAATCTATATGTACTGGATTCTATATGAAATATAGAATACTTATATGTGTGTGTGTGTGTGTGTAATGCATATAAATTTGTGTGTGTGTGTGTGTGTGTGTGTGTGTGTGTCTATATATATATATATATATATATATATATATATATATATATATATGTATGTATGTATGTATGTATGTATGTATGTATGTATGTATGTATGTATGTATGTATATGTACTGTACTGGAACAAAATCTTCTGGAGCTCAAGAAATGATAAATGAATAGACAAATTCCAAGTGAAAAGAACACTTTAATTTTTTCTGACACTTAAAGCATGGAATATAATTTTGAAAATAAAGCAATAGAAATAAGTATAGTGGTGAAGGGCTTTAACTATCCTGGCATTCACTAGGAAACAAGCTGCAGTAAATGGAAGATCAAGCAGTTTCCTGACATACCTAACTGACAACTTTGTCATCCAAAAGGTGGAGGAAGAAACTAAAGGATCAGCTTTCTGGACTGAATTCTTACTAATAGAGATGAAATGGTTGAGGGAGTGATTAAGTAGACCACAGTCTACTTCTTGGTAAGAGGACAATGTAGGATAGACTGGACCACCACCTGATGGATTTGCAGATGGATTTGCAGTGACTAACAACACTCAGCAGTTAGAAATACACCTATGTATTCTATGTGTGAGGGAAACATGCAGTGGGGTCCTCAAGCTGTTTTGGGCCTAATGTTCTTTAATATCTTTATAATTGACCTAGATGAGGGATTGAACTCATCAAATTTGCAGATGCCTGTGAAACGGATATGGGTATCCTGGTGAATTACTGCTTAAGTCAGCAGTGTGCTGCAGCTGCCAAATGCAATCCTAGGCTGCATCAATAGAGGGCTAGTATCAGGTCATAGGAAGTGATAATATCACTTTATTCTGTTCTAATGAGGCCACACCTGGAATTATCCTCTTACTGTTTAGCTCCAGTTTATTAACTCAGTCGGCCATAGAGAGACTACCTCCTTTAGCTCCATTGCTTTTGACTCTTTTATCAGCTCATAGGACTTCAATAAATTAGGAAAAATTCTTAAAAAAAGTTTTAAAGTGCCCAATTGTTTTTTCTTGACTGCTGGGAGCCGGAGCGGCAAGGAAAGAGGCTCGTGCTTCGCGCGCAGCCCAGCACCGCTCAGCTGAGCCGCCCGAAAGCCGGAGGCCATTTTTTATTTTATTTTTATTTATTTATTTATTAATCAAATTTCTAGACCGCCCTTCTCCCGAAGGACTCAGGGCGGTGTACAGCCATATTAAAATACATAGATAGACAATGAATTTAAAATAATTTTAAAATGAAATATTTAGCCGGCCAATTGAACTAAAAATAATAAAACCAATTAAAATCAGTATAAAGTTTAAAATTTAAAATTTAAAAGCTAAAAAATCTAATCCAGTCCTGCGCACCTGAATAAGTGTGTTTTAAGTTCACGACGGAAGGTTCTAAGGTCCGAGAGTTGGCGAAGTCCTGGGGGGAGCTCGTTCCAGAGGGCGGGAGCCCCCGCAGAGAAGGCCCTTCCCCTGGGTGTCGCCAGACGACACTGCCTAGCTGACGGCACCCTGAGGAGTCCCTCTGTGAGAGCGCACGGGTCGGTGAGAGGTATTCGGTAGCAGAAGGCGGTCCCATAAATAGCCCGGCCCTATGCCATGGAGCGCTTTAAAGGTGATCACCAACACCTTGAAGCGCACCCGGAAGGCCACAGGTAGCCAGTGCAGTCTGCGCAGGATAGGTGTCACCCGGGAGCCACGAGGGGCTCCTTCTATCACCCGCGCAGCCGCATTCTGGACTAACTGCAGTCTCCGGATGCCCTTCAAGGGGAGCCCCATGTAGAGAGCATTGCAGTAATCTAGGCGAGACGTCACGAGGGCGTGAGTGACCGTGCATAGGGCATCCCGATCAAGGAAGGGGCGCAACTGGCGCACCAGGCGAACCTGGTAAAAAGCTCTCCTGGAGACGGCCTCCAAATGATCTTCAAAGGACAGCCGTTCATCCAGGAGGACGCCCAAGTTGCGCACCCTCTCCATTGGGGCCAATGCCTCCCCCCCAACAGTCACCCGCGGCTGCAGCTGACTGTACCGGGATGCCGGCATCCACAGCCACTCTGTCTTGGAGGAATTGAGCCTGAGCCTGTTTCTCCCCATCCAGACCCGTATGGCTTCCAGACACCAGGACAGCACTTCGATAGCTTCATTGGGGTGGCCCGGTGTGGAAAAGTACAGCTGGGTGTCATCAGCGTACAGCTGGTACCTCACACCGAAGCCACTGATGATCTCACCCAGCGGCTTCATATAGATGTTGAACAAGAGGGGCGAGAGAATCGACCCCTGCGGCACCCCACAAGTGAGGTGCCTCGGAGCCGACCTCTGCCCCCCCGTCAACACCGTCTGCGACCGATCGGAGAGATAGGAGGAGAACCACCGATAAACGGTGCCTCCCACTCCCAATCCCTCCAACCGGCGCAGCAGGATACCATGGTCGATGGTATCAAAAGCCGCTGAGAGGTCTAATAGGACCAGGGCAGAGGAACAACCCCTATCCCTGGCCCTCCAGAGATCATCCACCAACGCGACCAAAGCCGTCTCAGTGCTGTAACCGGGCCGGAAACCGGACTGGAACGGGTCTAGATAGACAGTTTCATCCAGGTGTAAGGGAAACTGATATGCCACCATACTCTCCACAACCTTCGCCGTAAAGCGAAGGTTGGAGACCGGACGATAGTTGCTTAAAACAGCCGAGTCCAAGGCAGGCTTCTTGAGGAGGGGTCTCACCACCGCCTCTTTCAAGGCGGCCGGGAAGACTCCCTCCACCAAGGAAGCACTCGTAATTTTTTCACATTCCAAGCCTCTCAAGCCTCGTAGAATCGCCGGTTTGAGGAACGGACATCGCTGGACCTCACCAAACTGTAAGTGGAGGCCAGCGGAGCGCAGGAGAAGCCGTGGTGTCGGCTTCGCGCCTGCAGGGGTGGAGAAAAGATCCGTGGTGTCGGAGGCTAGTTCCCCCTGCCAACGCTGCAGTAAAAAGGGCGCTATAGGAGCAGTGGTGCCTGCTTCGCGCCATTTGGGGACCCCCCCCCAAAGCAACCCCCCATGCAGCCTTTGAATGCTTTGAATCCGGCTGTGGTGTCAGCTTGGTGCTAACTGGCCCTTATTATTTGATCTTATTCCAGGATTCTCAGATCAGGGCCACTATATTTATTTGGGCATATATTCCAAGGCCTGCTCACCACAATACAAACAAAAATACTGAGGCCCTTAAAAAGTGCAGAGAAGATCAATAAAGATGGTAAGGAGTCTGGAGGCTAAATAGTACAATGAATTCCTAAGGGAAATAGGTATGTTTAGCTAACAAAGAGAAAACATGGTAGCCATTGTCCAATATTTGAAAGGCTATCATAAGGAAGAGTTGACTGTTTTATTCTCTATAGCACCTGAGCGCAGGATAAGAAGCAATGGGTGGAAGCTTGCCAAAGGAAGATTTAATCTGGAAGTAATGAGAAATTTCCTGACAGTGAAAACAATCAAAATTTCCTAACAGTGAAATTAATCAGTGGAACAGCTTGCCTCCCAGAGTTGTCAGTGCTCCATCACAGGAGGTTTTCAAGAATAGACTGGATAACCATTTGTCCAGGATGATATAAGGACTTCTGCTTTGTGCACTCCAAGGTACTTCCAGCCCTAAGATTCTATGATATCATGAGGAATTCTTCCATTTTTAGAGCTTCCACTGTTTGTTTGTATTTAAGTTATGTTGAGATCAAAGGGCTTCACCATAGTTTGAAATGACTATTCTGGGGGTTTTTTTCTGTAAAAACAATGTTTTTTTTTTAAGTCTTACCATTTTTATCAGTAAGTCTAAAAATTTTATGTTTTACTAGCTGGATGCCCATGCTTTGCTCTGAAACTATGTGATCGCGCATGAGAAATTGACACTTAAAGCCTGAAACTTAATGTACAATGTGTAACTACAATGTGTAACATCAGGGCGTGTTAATATAAGGCAACTGGCAGTTGGAACAGAAGGAGAGGGGGAGTAGAATGTCCCAGCCCACAGGCCGGATGAGTCACATGCTGGCCACACCGATTTAGTGAAGAGGTAGCATCAGAATGTGTTAATATAAGGCAACTGGCAGTTGGGACAGAGTTCCTTTCAGGTGGGGAAGAGGAGTAGAACGTCTAACTCCTTAGCATCAGGGCATGTGAATATAATACTGTATATGAAATATTAATGATCTAATGATCATTTCAAAAAATCCTTTCTTAGTGAGAACCTAGAAGCCAAGAGGAACATACATGGCAAATTTCAAGTTTGTAGGCTTTACGGTTCTGGAGATTTCGTGATTACGATGTGAGTGGTTTTCGCTTTTATATATAGAGATTTCAGTGAATATCAATTTGCAGAACATATTTGTTAGACGTAATTTCAAAAACTAATCTGGAATTTTAATACACACATGCACACACACACACACACACACACACACACACACCCCACCATACATAAGATACATTTCATATTTCAAATATAAGAATAATTTATGGTTTGCATTTTATGCTCAGTAGTTATACTATTTTATGTTTTTGTTCTTTTGCAATTCTTAGATGAATACTATCTGGTCTCACCAAGTAATTTTTCTTTAGCTTATCAGATTCATTGGTTCCATTCAAAGGATATCTGATTTCCCTTTAGCCAGGTATCTTTTGAATCTCAGTGCAATTAGCATCACCAGCTGGGTAAAATATGTCCACTTTCCTGGAGAGTATAGCACCTGCACATTTAACTCAGTGCCTTGACTTTTATTATCTTGTTCATTCCATTTAAGATGTGGATCCAAGCTCTTCACCTAAGGACAGCATACAAATTTATAAAAGGAACTAGTAGTACATGCAACAATGTTATGCAATTAACTGGTATTGAACGTGCAGTAAATTATTCATTCTTAATAGGGAAGAACAGCAAACTCAAATATCTTCACCTTAAAACAAATTGCAAAATATATGCACCTTAAAACAAATTGCAAAAGATATACTGCTGCCTCTGGAAAATATTTTATATATGAATCAAAGGGAATATACATGTGCCAAGATTTTAGGTTCCAATCTGGGTCAGTTACCGGGACCAGAGGTTTAGTCCTCTGAGCTTACAGACTCGTACTGAAACTTATCCTCAGGGAATTTATATCTAGCAGAGTGTGTCATACACTAGCACACACTCTGCTAGAGAGAAACTTCCTGAAGATGAGTTCCAGCATGAGTCTGAAAGCTCAGAAGACTAAACCTCTGGTCCTGGTGACTGACCCAGATTAGATCCTGCAATATTTTATATATTTTTTATATATATATAAAAAAAAAAAGCTCTTGTCCTGATATTTGTAGAAAAGCTTAAATGGGATTTATTTCCAAATCTTCATTAATATCCACATTTTCATTAGAATGTATTTGGATCTGCAGATTTCTTTAACATTAGTTCAGACTTATTATTTGCCCTTTCCATTGCAGAATTAACAATGTCTTCATAGAACTTGGCCATGAGTGAGCATATACTAGTGATAGCCCTCAACATTCTCTATACAAGAAGCATAATTATTTATTTATTTATTTATTTATTTATTTTATTTTATTTTTATACCGCCCTTCTCCCGAAGGACTCAGGGCGGTGTACAGACATAATAAAACCAACAATACAATATACAAATTTAAAATACGATTTAAAAAACTTATTTTAAATTAGCCCAATGATTAAAATTTACCATACTAAAAAACCCCGTTTAAAATTAATAAATTTAAACAATAAAATCCCATTTTAAGCCAGCCCCGCGCGGATAAAAAGATGAGTCTTGAGTTCGCGACGAAATGTCTGAAGGTCAGGTATTTGGCGTAAACCCGGGGGAAGCTCGTTCCAGAGTGTGGGAGCCCCCACAGAGAAGGCCCTTCCTGGGGCCGCCAGCCGACATTGTTTGGCGGACGGCACCCTGAGAAGTCCCTCTATGGGAGCGCACGGGTCGGTGGGAGGCATGTGGTAACAGCAGGCGGTCCCGTAAGTACCCAGGTCCTAAGCCATGGAGCGATTTAAAGGTCATAACCAACACCTTAAAGTGCACCCGAAGGCCACAGGCAGCCAGTGCAGTCTGCGAGGAGCGGTGTTACATGGGAGCTACGCGTAGCTCCTCTATAACCCGCGCAGCTGCATTCTGACTAACTGAAGCCTCCGAGCGCACTTCAAGGGGAGCCCCATGTAGAGAGCATTACAGTAATCCAAGCGAGAGGTAACGAGCGCATGAGTGACTGTGCATAAGGCATCCCGATCAAGGAAGGCGAACTGCCGAACCAGGCGAACCTGGTGGAAGGCCCTCCTGGAGACGGCCGTCAAATGGTCTTCAAACGACAGCCGATCATCCAGGAGGACACCCAAGTTGCGCACCCTATCCTTTGGGGCCAGTAACTCGCCTCCAACAGCCAGCCGCGGCTGCAGCTGACTGAATCAGGGTGCCGGCATCCACAGCCACTCCGTCTTGGAGGGATTAAGCTTGAGCCTGTTTCTCCCCATCCAGACCCGTACAGCTTCCAAACACCGCGACAGCACTTCGACAACTTCATTGGGGTGGAAAAGTACAGCTGGGTGTCGTCAGCGTACTGCTGGTATCTCACCCCGAAACCACTGATGATCTCACCCAACGGCTTCATGTAGATGTTGAACAGTAGGGGCGAGAGAATCGACCCCTGTGGGACCCCACAAGTGAGGCCCCTCGCGGTCGACCTCTGCCCCCCTGTCAACACCGTCTGCGACCGGTCAGAGAGATAGGAGGAGAACCACCGATATACGGTGCCTCCCACTCCCAATCCCCCCAACCGGCGCAGCAGGATACCATGATCGATGGTATCGAACGCCGCTGAGAGGTCTAATAGGACCAGGGCAGAGGAATATCCCCTGTCCCTGGCCCTCCAGAGATCATCCACCAATGCGACCAAAGCTGTCTCCGTGCTGTATCCGGGTCGGAAGCCGGACTGGAACGGGTCTAGATAGACATCTTCATCCAGGTGTTGAAGAAGAATTATGAATACTTGCTCTATATTTATTGTAAGGTTACATTAACAGAATCTTGCAAGTTTAAAAATATTTCTCCAATTCCTTTATTTTTTCTCCTCAGAAACTAGGGAAGATACTTTCTGAGATATTTCCCATATTTCCTCTGTTTTTTGTGGTCTGAGGTATCTTTTGGATAATGGTTGTTTAGTCTACAGCTCATCCTCCTGTCTCCCCACATACCATTATAACTAGCCAGGATTTCTATTCCACATTTAGGTGCAATCAAGTACCTTCCATATGCAATGAGCTTTTGCAGCAGAATTTCTGATAGAACGTTTAATTACCCAGTATTCCCCACTTGATATCTTATTTTCAGTGCAAAATATAGCATTCTCTTCTCAGATTTTAATTGCTCTATTATTTCAGGACATTTGTTAAAATCCAGACCAGTGGTGCACATAGTTACAGAAATGTGGTGGTTTTTTTTTTACTTTTGCAATATATTATCATTTTATATGTTTATATTCCCAAGGAAATATATTCAGCAAAAATAATGTCAATTTTATTCATAATATGTCATGATTTTAAGAAAGTTTGAAATTGTATATGCTCTTAGTCTTTCTCCCTTCCCCCAGGGTTGAAGGCAATTCTTTTTTTCCCCTCAACAATCCTGTAGTAAAATGTACTCCCACAATTCCTGCATTGCTGTGGCTCCTGAGGCTTATCTTGTACTTTAATTGATATACATAAGAAGAAAATCAAAGGTTTTCTGATAGCGGATTTAGGCTGTTCACAAAATAATATCTTTGCAATTTATTAGTATTTTCCTTTATTTGGTTCCGCTCTAAAAGGACTAAAAGGACACTATCACAGGCCAGGAGGCATTTTTACTCACTCCTGGGATGAGAAGATAACAAAATTTCTGAAAGACCAGATTCCAATAGGAAGATACAAACTAGGGATACATGTCAATCACTCAAATAGACATTCTCCCTATACAGTCCATGTGAAATATTACAAGTTTGAAAGAAGCTCTATCTCATCTTCATGCCAGCCATCTAACCACCACCCCTTTAGGATGAAATAAATCCTTCCTATTATTTTCCAACCTCAGTCTGTTTTGTAGCCTTCCAAAGTTTTGTTTCTTTCCTTCACTATTTATTAAGTCAGACCATCTGTTTCTACAGTCTCCTTGTAACAGTAAAGCAGTTCATTTTATACTTGGAGCCATGATGGAAATTTTTTCCATCACATTTTTCAGCTTGTGTTAGCAGTTCCATTATAACATTTCCAAAGTATCCTGTTCATTTGATGTTATATCATAATATTCAAACATAACAGAGTCCTTATTAACTGTGGTGGGTGAAATTATATTGTAATTTAATATATGTGTTTATTTTAGTTTGACTTATATCATGTGTGGCAGCAGGATTACACAAAGTGATCAGTATTGATTTCCAAGTTTGTTGCTTTTATTACTATTATTTGTTGTTATATTAGTATTAATGTTTTGGAGCAATGAACAATATGAACTTCACAGAGGTCAATGAGCTGAAGAACTTGGCGACCCCTAATATAAAGTAAAAAGTAGAGATCTTAACTTCTGTTTCCCAGAAATTTTCTGGATTCACCTTCTTGTCTATGTACAATTGCTCAATAGTTTACACTGTCACCACTTCTAATTATAGGATGCCTTTATCCCCTTAACCTTGGCATGTAAAATAGATAAGGATTCCCAACCTGACACTTGTCAGTAAAGTGAGAATGATTAGGAAGATGAGGATATTTATAAGATAAAGTTAATTCTATTGCACCAATTTTGCCCCTCTTGTTTTGAAATATATGACTAAAAAAGGAGCCCCTTCTAAGGATTTTGAATAAACCAAAATTTCGCATTTAAAAGTAAAAAACTTCACTTTAATGTTATGTTACATGCAAGGCAATTTTAAGAGAATAAATATGGCAAATAACACTGATAAAATCACAAGTAGTGTTATTAAAAGAATTCTCCCATGAAATGCTTTAGAGATATGCTAGTCACAGAACTACGGTACTCAAAAAACAGATGGAACAATTGTATAAAAACTGAGCTTGGACAGAGAACATAATATACTAAAAACAATAATGACAGATGAAAATACCATATAAAATATTAATGAACACAGATTAAAACAAAGGGTATAATTATGATGGAGAGTTTAGGTGAAATTGTTAATCTACATCTGTCCAAGCAATAATTATTTGCATAAGATATTTCTTTTTTTGTTCAACTCTCTGATTTGTTTGTAGCAATTCTGAAACTTATATTTGAAGGTCAAAGAAAATACTAAAATCCTTCAGTTTCCCTCCATCATCTTCTTGATGTTCTTTTCCACCAGACTTCTCTTCTTGTCCCTTTGCAACTTGTATTTTAGAATGTGGGGGTGGGAGGGGTGTTTCTCTTTCTAGAAGGCAGGAGCTGAGGTGAGTACCAGAGTATATGGTTCAGGCATGAACATCTTACGGAAGCAAAAGAATGAGACAGAAACACTGATTCCATGTCTGAGATGTTTCTTTCAGGTCTCAGATTGATGAGTCGAATAATATAACTTTGTGAATATGACTGAATTCTAAGGTAAAGTCTAATTAAGCATGGTTTGACTTCATGGACACACCCACATAGCTTTCTCAGCTGCCATATAGGAATAATTTTCTATTGCCTTCCTCCAAAAAAACTATATTTTTTTCCAGTTTTCAAACCTATAAAGCTATAACTGATAGTTTTTAGGGGCAAAAGCTATGAAAAGTTTTTTAAAAATTAAATATAAATTATTAGTTTGTAGAGTAGAACATAGAATAAATACCTCCTTTGTCTCACTAAGTTCATCTGGGTAAACCTATAAATTATTATTAAAATCACATTCTTCATTTGTTTCCCATTGGAAATCTTTTCACATCTAATTCTGAAGAAGTGACTAAGTTGGATCAGAATGAGTTACTTCGACCATCATTCTGAAACAATAATGACAGATGAAAATACCATATAAAATATTAATGAACACAGATTAAAACAAAGGGTATAATTATGATGGAGAGTTTAGGTGAAATTGTTAATCTACATCTGTCCAAGCAATAATTATTTGCATAAGATATTTCTTTTTTTGTTCAACTCTCTGATTTGTTTGTAGCAATTCTGAAACTTATATTTGAAGGTCAAAGAAAATACTAAAATCCTTCAGTTTCCCTCCATCATCTTCTTGATGTTCTTTTCCACCAGACTTCTCTTCTTGTCCCTTTGCAACTTGTATTTTAGAATGTGGGGGTGGGAGGGGTGTTTCTCTTTCTAGAAGGCAGGAGCTGAGGTGAGTACCAGAGTATATGGTTCAGGCATGAACATCTTACGGAAGCAAAAGAATGAGACAGAAACACTGATTCCATGTCTGAGATGTTTCTTTCAGGTCTCAGATTGATGAGTCGAATAATATAACTTTGTGAATATGACTGAATTCTAAGGTAAAGTCTAATTAAGCATGGTTTGACTTCATGGACACACCCACATAGCTTTCTCAGCTGCCATATAGGAATAATTTTCTATTGCCTTCCTCCAAAAAAACTATATTTTTTTCCAGTTTTCAAACCTATAAAGCTATAACTGATAGTTTTTAGGGGCAAAAGCTATGAAAAGTTTTTTAAAAATTAAATATAAATTATTAGTTTGTAGAGTAGAACATAGAATAAATACCTCCTTTGTCTCACTAAGTTCATCTGGGTAAACCTATAAATTATTATTAAAATCACATTCTTCATTTGTTTCCCATTGGAAATCTTTTCACATCTAATTCTGAAGAAGTGACTAAGTTGGATCAGAATGAGTTACTTCGACCATCATTCTGAATCATTAAGCAGAGGCATTCCAGAAAATGACAAATATGCTGGCTTATTTTAGAGAATGCTTTCTTTTTAAAATGTTGTGGAATCAAAGCAATACATTCTGGCGATTAATTTCACCTTCATTGAGAAAATTTCTGATACCAAACACTTTATTGTTGCTAGTGTTTTTATTGTCATTGTTGTTTTGTTTTACTTCTTAAATTGTGACTCTGCAGTTGACCTCACGTTCTTGTTTTGAAAATGAGAACATAAGAAATGCCTGCAGAAAGATAATTAGCAAAAGCATAATTTAAGATGGTCAAATTATTTCCATTAGCTTTTAAGCCAATTGCTTGAGGTTTTTGTTTTTCTTTCTCAGAGACTGAATTTCAGAACTTGGGCACGCTAACTCATACAGAAGAATAATCAGTCAGTGAGAATGAATAAATTTTGTGTCTGCCCCGTTAGTCAGAAAAATAATTGAAAACATGACTGCTTATGTGGTTCCTGAAGAACTTCAAAGGCGTTCCTAATCACAGAAAAAAAGAATGCCATCTGTTCATTGTTACTACATTGTCTTAGGTGTTACTATTTTATTCTCCCAGCAATACGAATGAAGAGAGCTGTCAACTCTTTATAATGAAAAAGATGTTTTGTTCTCTCTCCTTCTTTCCTTAAAAATGTGTTCAAGATCTCCCTCCAATTTTAAGATTTATTTTCCGGTTTGGAAGGGCTGATCTCAAATTCATCCCAGCTTAAAGAGCATCAATCTTTGTCACTTTTTGTCTCCTAGACCTGTGCATCGTTTATAAACATACTCATACACATATTCTCTGTGGATGACAGAAGTCAACAGAAAAGGTCACTGTTCTATGATGGCAGAAATGGGATGCTGGTGAGGGAGGAATAATAACCCACCTGCCTCAGATCTAAATGGCCAAGCAGTTCAGGTCAAGCAAAGCCACTGCAATTACACACATGGTGCCTATCCTAAAAGAAAGACAAGATGCAAGAATGTGCTGGGTGACAGTCATGTCTTTGAAAAAGTTGTAACTTTGTGCTCACAATATCCCAAGGGAGATATGTTGGTAATGCTGAATGTCTTGATTCATTTGGGCTATTCATCTTAAGTAGAAGTTTTACTAGATAATAATATATTCCAGTGGGATGAGCTCTTCAAAAGCAGGATGCTTGACAGTTCTCTTTCCAATCCAATGTATGTTACCATATTCATCAAACACTCTACTATTAGAAAATCAAAGTGCTTTCAATGGAGGACTGACAAGTTTCACTCCATGACAGGTTTCACTCTAACATTTCTCACTAGGCCTCGGTAGTGATTTTATCTGAGTGTATAAGACCCAAAGACTACAAAGTAGAGCCTGGCATTAGATAGAGTTGGTCAAAAAAGGCAAGAAGACATCATGTGACATCAAAATGCACAATAAGGAGAGCTCACACCACCACTACCACCAACTTGCCTTTTTATCTGTCTCCTGTTGACAGCGCTGAAGTTAGATCTATTAGCTGAACTTTGGATAACTATTCAGCTCTTGGAGCTAGATAAGAGTATGGTAAGTAAAGGATAGAATGGGAGATTGTACTAAAAACAGCTGTAATAACTTCAGAATAGATTCAGAGGAACAGAGGTCCTGTACAGCTTAAGATTTAATTTAAAAACACAGACATCCCATGTATGGTGTTAGCTACAATAGTCTTTTAACATAATTACCAAGGGATAATTACATACAGCCACCTTGTTGAGTTGTTAACATTTTCAAATCTTGCAAGTTTTCCAAATGCGTGAAAATATATTTGCACTTCCAAGAAGAGTTATGAATATATACACTTTGGTGGCATAAAAATAAAATATTTTAAAGATGATTGTTATTTCTTTTTAAATAATTTTTTTTTAAAAAATCCCTTGTAGATTATGTAACTTCCTGCTTATCAACCAAGCACGTTTACCTGCCATTGCTATCATATGATAAGAATATTTTCCTTTTTTTAAATTGTGTAAGGATGGCTCTTCTGGACAACATCCAACAGAATGCAACTCAAATATGAAAGCTTTAAACCACAAGACAGAAGGCTAGAGCCTCAATATGTCCCTAGGTAAAATATTTCTACAATTGCTAGACAGTCAATGTCTCTTGCTATGTTCTGTTCAGTCTCACCTTTGGAACGTGGATGACATTTCTAAAAGGGACATTTGAAATACATTTTCTAGGGGATTATTCACTGAAACAAACTTTTAAGGATTTTATGAGCATGCTGATAAACTTGCACAAGTCTTTAGGGAGCCACAGAACTTTTATGTATCCTTCCTCTACCTCATTTCAAAGAAAATGAAGATAAAGATGAGTATCTTATTCAACAAAACAATTGCAGTAATCACATCACTGACTATTCAAAATCATTTGTGATCTTAACATTGACCCTTTTCTTCTGAAACAGACTTGGCCCTCCTAAATGAATTAAGGTTTAGGTTCATTTCTGTGCTAGAATTAGTGGATTACATATTTGACTAAATATAATAGACCTTAATTCACCGGAAGTTTTTCTTTCAAGAGGCAGTCATAAACAAAGGTTTGATTACCACCTCCAGTTATATTATACTATTATTCCAGGCATTTTTAATGTTTCAATGTAGAATTTTGGGGAGTTATAATCTGAAGTTACCAGCAAAAGCACCAGACTGGTGGAGGACAAATTAAAACATCAAATCAGAAACAGATTAAAATCCTCATTTGTTTACTGACTCATTAGGTAAGTTTCAGATTAATTTATATTGTAAAGTTATTTGGGGTTATGAAGGCACAATGTGCTGACATCCTTGGGGGAAAAAATCCAAATATGAAATGTAAATGGATATATGCTATTTTGAAAGTAATACGGGATACCAATTGGAGGAAAACTGTAGGTTACAAGTTACAAGTTCAGATATTAGCCAGAGAAGCCAAAATGCAATATTCTTGAATTATTATGTAATGTGTGGTCCAAAATTAAAAGCAGGAAAGATGTACATTTTTAAAAAAATCTTTTCTTGAATGTTAAAAATGTTTAGTAGCTACCTTTGCTTCTAGTAGTTCAGTTGTTGCTGCATGCAGATTTCAAATAATAATACTGTGTTCTTTCTTTGCTGACTCCTTTTTTATTCTTGTTTCTTTCTATGAATATTTTGATTTGGTTCTATGTGATTTCTCTATGGTGGCTCTGAATTAAATCTTAACTGTATCACAGGTCCATCTCTTAGCTTATCTCCTTGACATTTCTCTTGTACTTCATCATGGAGATTTTTCTATTGCTTTTTTTAAAATTATTTTTTTTATTTTTCAATATAATAATTCTACCTTCAATTAAACAGTGTGTCATCTGGATACAGATATCTTTATAAAGTAATAATCAAAATTTACAGCAATGTTCATTACTTTAAAATTAATTCTATAGTATTAAAATGATAATATTAAACATAATAATCATAACATTTGCTTCATTCTCTTAATATATATTAATGTGGATATTGGTTAAAATGGTCTTTTGTTTCCCTGTTTCTAACTTCCATTTTTATTGTCTAACCATTGATAAAATGAAACCCATGTCATGTAATATTCAGTTTGTTCTTTTTCCTTGATTGCTAGCATTACTCTGTTCATTTCTACACATTCTAATATTTTCCTAATCACATTTTCATCTGTGGGAATCTCTTCATTTTTCCAATTTTGGGCAAATACAATTCTAGCTGCAGTTAATACAGTATATGAATAATTAAATATGCATCCCCCTTATTATATTTTTCAAGTAAAATCCTTAACAAGAATATTTCTGGCTTTAAGTCAATGTGCTGCTTTATCATTTTTTCCAATGAATGTATTTTTGTCCAATGCTTTTTTGCCTTTGAGCACGTTCACCACATATGATAATATGACCCAGGTATCTGGTGGCACTTCCAACATTTAGCCGATTTAGCTTTAAACATCTTTGCCAACCTTGCAGGCACAAAATGCCATCTATAAAACATCTTATACAAATTTTCTTTATATGCAGTTGACATTGTTCATTTATAGTTCCTGTCCCACAGTTTCTGCCATTTACCTAACTCTATTGTATATTACTTTTTTTATTACAACCAAAAATGTTGTGGCTGTAAATCCCAAATACTGTTTGATTATTGGCATGTCAAAAACCAACAGTTCAACCAACAATCTTCCATATTTGTTTTTAACATTTCCACTTTTTTAAATATCCTAATTAAACTGAATTTCACTCTTGCAGTACTTCCAACCTCAATCTGTGAATATACAAACTATATCTGATACAGGGAGCTTAAAGGAATAATGGTTGTTAATAAAGCAAGTTTTGGGCAAACCTAAATTCCTACTAAGCTATAAAGTTGGTTTTATAACTTTTGACTAAACAAAGTCATTATTTCTCTTTATAACCATTATATGTTAAGCATATAAAACCATAACCCCCCTCTATGGCTTGTGGCCACTGAATCTGAGGGAATGCTTTTATCTTTATGTTCCTATACAAACTATAAGGTCATCCTCAAAAGCCCAGCTTTGAAAAATTCTCTCAAGATGAACTGTAAGTTTTTATTTATTTATTTAATTAATTAATTTTGTCACAACAGTATACATAAACATTGTCATAGTAAAAAAAAATATCATTATATATATATATATATATATATATATATATATATATATATATGTATGTATGTATGTATGTATGTAAAGGATATGCATAGGTATATTAATTAGATATAATAAAGAGAACAATAGGACAGGAACGGTAGGCACTTTTGTGCTCTTATGCACGCCCCTTATAGTCCTCTTAGGTTGTAGCTGCCAAGTAGTAATTTTTCTAGTGAAAATATGCAATGAACCAAATTCCAGGTCAACACATCAAGAAAATATTATGTTTTCAAGAAAACTATATATAGGGATCTATAAAGTCTATTATAGCAACTCATATTCTAAAAAGCAAGTTACTCACAGATTCAAATAGGTACATGGAAGTTTCTCACAGATTCAAATAGCAATGAGCAAGACATTAGAAAACAGAATCTTGAAAATCAGCTATGTACCTGTATGTTTTGGTTTTCATTTGTCATGTTAAAGTATAGCTTCTTAGAGCTTTTTCTCTTCTTTCCAAATGAGTAATTTTAATGGGGAGGATGCTAACTGCTTATCTGATAGCACAACAAAATCTGGCAGTATGCTGGAAATATCCATTTTCATTCCCAGACTCAGAATTCCACATAGGTAGTCAATGGCCACAGGATTGGAAAAGGTCAGTTTACATTCCAATTCCAAAGAAAGGCAATGCCAAAGAATGTTCAAACTATCGCACCATTGCACTCATTTCACATGCTAGTAAGGTTATGCTTAAAATCCTACAAGCTAGGCTCCAGCAGTATGTGGAGCAAGAACTACCAGAAGTACAGCAGGATTTCGTAGAGGCAGAGGAACTAGAGATCAAATTGCCAATATACCCTGGATCATAGAGAAAGCTAGGGAGTTCCAGAAAAACATCTACTTCTGCTTCATTGATTATGCTAAAGCCTTTGATTGTGTGGATCACAACAAATTGTGGCAAGTTCTTAAAGAGATGAGAGTACCAGACCATCTCATTTGTCTCTTGAGAAACCTGTATGCGGGTCAAGAAGCAACAGTGAGAACTGGACACGGAACCACTGATTGGTTTAAAATTGGGAAAGGAGTCTGGCAAGGCTGTATACTATCACCCTGTCTTTTTAACTTATATGCACAGAACATCATGAGAAAGGTGGGGCTAGATGAATCAAGAATTGGAATTAAGATTGCCGGGAGAAATATCAACAACCTCAGATATGCCGATGATACCACTCTAATGGCAGAAAGCGAAGAGGAACTAAAGAGTCTCTTGATGCGGGTGAAGGAGGAAAGTGCAAAAGTTGGCTTGAAACTCAACATTAAGAAAACTAAGATCATGGCATCCAGCCTTCTCAATTCCTGGCAGATAGATGGTGAAGAAATGAAAGTAGTGACAGATTTTATTTTCCTGGGCTCCAAGATCACCGCAGATTTCTTGGGACTGCAGCCAAGAAATTAAAAGACACTTGCTCCTGGGGAGGAAAGCTATGGCAAATCTAGACAGCGTACTAAAAAGCAGAGATATCACCCTGCCAACAAAAGTGCGTATAGTCAAGGCTATGGTTTTCCCAGTTGCAATGTATGGCTGTGAAAGTTGGACCATAAGAAAGGCTGAGCGCCAAAGAATCGAGGCCTTTGAACTCTGGTGCTGGAGAAGACTCCTGTGAGTCCCTTGGACTGCAAGGCGAATGAACCAGTCAGTCCTAGAGGAGATCAACCCTGACTGCTCTTTAGAAGGCCAGATCCTAAAGATGAAACTGAACTACTTTGGCTACCTAATGAGAAGGAAGGACTCACTGGAGAAGAGCCTAATGCTGGGAAAGATTGAGGGCAAAAGAAGAATGGGACAACAGAGAATGAGGTGGCTGGATGGAGTTACTGAAGCAGTAGGCATGAGTTTAAATAGACTCCAGAGGATGGTAGAGGACAGGAAGGCCTGGAGGAACGTTGTCCATGGGGTCACGATGGGTCGGACACGACTTTGCAACTAACAACAAACAGTCCTTGTTTAGTGACTATTTGAAGTTACAATGGATCTCCCCAGAGCTATTTAGAACCCAGTTCTTGAGATCCAATGGCCATTTGTAGCATCCCATAGTTGTTGTTTTTAAAGAAAATGGCTTTGTTTTACAACCATGGTGTTTACTTAACAACCATGTTGTTTGCTTAATGAAAAAAAGTTATAACATTCTAGGGTTTCTTTCAGTATCCAAAATATGTTCATTTTTTTACAGAAAGTATAAACTAAATAAGAATAGACTCACAGCACAGGAGAAATGCAAATGAAGACTGTTTTCTTCCTGTTCAAAACTGAGATTATTTGTAGAGGATGATAAGTAATGATAAAATAAATAAAATAGGAAGAAAAGAAAAAGAATTATAAGGTAAATGACAAAACAAGCTAACTGTAAACAACCCAACCAAAGAACCTCTAAGACCATCTCCATCAACACCAGCTGGCATATAACTGAATAAAATATAAGAATATATTAGATTAGAATATAAATTGAGAGTAAACTCCACACCTTAATTACACTGATGATGTTACCTAGTTTGGATAATGAAACATCTGCAAGAAAACAACCAACTGCAGAGAGTACCTTCACATTTCAACCCTGAACTACAAATATTCTCCTTTAAAAGTAAATAGAATTATGATTTTCAGCTGCTGACGTCTAGTGAGCACATCTTCAAATGAGGATTTCCTGGATATCTGATCTCTGCAGGAAACTTTGGGATCTCTTTGACCATTTGACTGCTAATGATTTAAGTCAAAAACACAAATCAAACAATAAATATTAGGCATGGATATTAATCTTCTCATAGTTCCCATCACCAATCTCTTTCCATTTATGACTGTATGACTATAACTTGTTGCTGGCAATCGTTATGATTTATATTGATATATTGACCATCAATTGTGTTGTAAATGTTGTACCTTGATGAACGTATCTTTTCTTTTATGTACACTGAGAGCATATGCACCAAGACAAATTCCTTGTGTGTCCAATCACACTTGGCCAATAAAAAAATTCTATTCTATTCTATTCTATTCTTCTATTCTATTCTGGCAGCTCTGCGATGCACGCACTGGGCACAGGCTCCTCTTGTTCCTCTGCCTTGCTGAGGTCCAACTCTGGAGGCTCCGGAGGCAGCACGTACCTTCCAGATGGCCCTTTTTCTGCCTCTGATGCAGAGCCCTTATCTAAGCTTTCCCCAGACTCCAGAACTGCCCCCTGTTCCTCCCAAGCCTCCTCACTGTTCAACTCTGCTGCCAGCTCCACAGGCTGCTGGCGGACCACAACACTAGTTTGACACCCCTGCTTTATAATCTTTGGATTCTACCTAAAACCATGGCTGATTTATTCCATGGCTGAATATGGAAAATGTATTTGTTTAAACATTAGTTTAAAAAAGTTATGATTACATTCATCATCTGCATCATGATAATATATTAGGTATTTAAATATTCCCATTTAAAAATATAATAGAGCCAACTTCAGCTTCAATGATTTCAACACAAAGCTGCTTAATACCGCTATCCTATTTGTTTTGGCTAAAATTCTGAAAGCAACAGTTATTGACTAAAATGTCTAAAAAAGGTAAATGTTAAACTTTTGGAGATGATGTATCACCCTGTTGTTTGCAGAAGGCCACCCAAAAATTCAATTAGATGAAGCAAAATTTGAGTTCCTTTTGAACAACAATGTAGGTGCCAACCTACTTCAAGAAAAAAGTGTCCAATGTAAACATCAGAGTTATGAATTATGATTTAGCAGCTAATTTAGTCCATGAGAGAAAAACTTGTCTTGCATATCCTGATAGTACTTTAGATGGAATGCAAGAGAAAGCTGTGTCAAGGTGTGTGATAAATTGAGCACTCAGAAACCCCTGAATCCAAAATTACCTAGCAAATAATAAATTTGCTATAATAAATGAAGCAAGCAATAAAAAAGGGGAAAAAGAAAGAAAAAAAGGGGGGGGACAGGAAAAACTACTATCTCTGTAAATTTCAACTTCATATACAACTAACTTCAAAAACTTACATTTCTCTGCAGTTGATTTGACTTGGCCTCCATTCATCATATGAATCAGAGTTAGGCACAATAGCCAGCCCCAAACCTCTAAACACAGAAGCATTTGTTTAAGTTCAGTTTGTGAGGTTCAGTTCACACCAGGGGTGAAATGCTCCCGGTTCCGACCGGATCATTTGATCCGGTAGCAATGGCGGCGGGTGGTTCGGAGAACCAGTAGCAAAAATCCCTGCCCTCCCCCACCCATGCCCAGCTGAGCTGCACAATCATCAGAGGTTTTTTGTTTTGTTTTTTACTTTGAAAAACATTTTTTCTTTGGCCGAAAAAATGCTTTTAAAAGTTAAAAAAAAAAGTTGGCCACGCCCACTCAATCACATTACCCTTCCACCCCAAGCCATGCCCACAGAACCAGTAGTAACCATGCCCTCTCTAGTATGCATAAAAGCCTCTCTCCACAGAAACAGTCCTTAGTGCCCAGAAGGTTGGCGGTCACTGGAATAAAATATATAGAGACATAAATATTCTTGGCTTCTCCCTTATCTTTTTTTTTTAAAAAATCTTTCTTTTTTTTGGTTCTTTGGTTCTATCTTTGGTTCTTTCTTTCTTTTTCACACACACAGACGCCCCTGTGCATACATGCACTCGTGCGCACACGCACGCACACACACACACAAAGAGAGAGAGAGAGAGAGAGAGAAACAGATGCACACACTTATTGTACAGAATGCCTGACAGACCTTGGAAATACAAACAAGAAGAAAATTAAGGGAGGAAACAGGGCTGCTAAAGAAGAGATTCTTGAATCCAGGTGTAAGGGACGTATGAGCAAGTTAAAGTAGAGCCACTTTGATTACACCAGATATAAATTGTGCAGGAGAATGAGTTGAGTAAGTTTTCACAATTGTTACTTTACCCTACTACCTTAGCAAGAAATATTTTTTCTAAACTCTAAAAAGGCTCTTGTCTGCTAAGTACAGAGGAATGCAAAGATAATCTTGAAGAAGATATGCAAGAATTTTTTTTGCCTTATTTTGCCTTATTTAAGGCAAAATAAGAGACAGCTCCTTCTGGAAAGGGGGAAGGCATGAGTGTTGTGCTCTGCCAGCAGTCTGCAGAACTGGCAACAGAGTTGGACAGCAATGAGGCTGAGGTAGGGCCAGGGCCATCGGGGAGTGGAGTACGGACTCCAGAGCCTCCAGAGCCTGACAGTGGTGGGGTAGAGAAACAGGAGAAGCCTATTCCTAATGCATGCATGAGAAAAGCTGCCAGAAGGCAAGAGCAGCTCAAGCAGCTTGGCCTTACTCGGGAGTAAGGCCAAGAAATGATTGGCCCCTCCATAAGGCTTAAAAAAGACCAGCAACGGCATTTGGGCTTTGTCGGAAAACAATGTTGGTAGCTTCATCTTCTTGCATTTATTTTTGTATTGGTGTTTTCTGAACATTTGCCAAGAAAGGCCTTTGGCAGTTTGCCTAATTGGACCAAGGTTTCTGATAGAACTGAGGAATTTGTGCTGGGAGGAATTTGCTTTAATTTAGTTGAACTACGCTGAGAATGAAATAATTCTCAGCTGTTCGAATAAAGTTTGCTTGTTTTTTCACTGACTGAGTTTCCTACTACCTACTTGGGCCTGGGTCACAACAGTGAGAAAGAAGCTCAAAATAGCCCCACTTGTTTATTTTGCCCAGTGCAAAATTTTGGCAAGTTTTCAAGATTCTATTTATTATGCAATACACAATTCAATAGCTTTCCTGGAAACTTTATGGCCTGTGTTTCCTGCCCTCAAAAGGCTGACTCTCAGCTTGCCAGTGTCACACAGCAAAGTAGCCAGCAAATATGTCAGGCTTCTACCTTTACCAGATATCTTCAGGAACAACCATCTCAATTAGATATTAATAATGTTACGAAAACAGAGCTTTCCTTTCTTACAAGTGTAGGCTTTTATCAATCAGGAGGCAATATAATTTTGGAGAATCGTGGCAAACTCAAACACAAGTGTGTGTATGTGTGTTTTCCCAAGGAAATCTCAAGTGATGTTTTTCTGCATTTAATATTAGAACTTTTCCCATTGATGGGTGACAGCTATATTTAGCTTCATATTTTAAATTCTTTATTTGAAAGGAATATTTTAATCAGATTGAACATGGGTTGTAAGCACCTGTGTTATGTTTTAAAAGCATAAAAGTTGATCAGTCAGAGGCACCGTATAATTTATTTCTATGTAAAATGGCACAATGTTGATTATTTAAGCTATAATAATACATTTTCTAGAAGTGTTTTTTTCCCTATTTTAGATCAGATCCTTGATAATACAGTGAAATTGATTTGAATAGTATAGTGGATCATCTTAACTCCATAAAGTGCATGGGGCCATGCCACTTTGTCCACTCCTTGTAACCAATAAACTCTAGCATTTTTATAGAGCAAAAAAGACCTGTTAGTGAAGGTACAGTTCAGGAGTTGGAAACAATTAATCATATGGTTTGGGCATGTCCTACGGTTTCCATATCTAGATCTGAAATTTGTAAGATTGTCAATATGACTTTAAATCAGTCAGTCTGTACCAAGAATGCATATGTTTTTCTGAACATATCCACATATATCTGTAATGTCATAAAATGTTATCTGTTTGCACAAGGAAGGATTGAAATAATTATGTTACAACACTGGAAGGCTATACCTGCTTCATGATTTGTATTTGAATAGGGCAGAGATGGCCAACAAAAACAAAAGATTTTCAAATAATTTGACAATTATTTTGGAGTTGTTGCTCCAAATTTCCTTATTCTCACCCTTTTTAGTAGATTATATTACATTTTAATCAGTTACGTCTATATGTACATATATTTTATTGCTTTGCTTTATATAACAAAATTATAGCAGGTGATCAAAAGGTTAAAATAAATAAAGTAGCTGGGGACTCATAATGGTTATGTTCTGGTTATATTATCTGAAACTTTTTGTTTTTAAAGAACATTATTAACAAGCTGGGACAAAGCAGTGACAACAATTTCATACTTATGTCAAGAAAACAATATAGATGTCTCCATAAAGTCAGAAGGAGTCAAACTCAACTTGGAAGAGACTTTATCTTTATTAACAAGGTGGTAGCTAGCAATCAAACGTTTAATTTATTTATCCATGACTTTCAACACTGATTAGCAATAGGCTTTTAAGAAAAGATTTGTTTTCTAAGCCTATACCTAGAGGACTAAATCTGAGGCTTTTTGCATGCAAGCCATGTACATGGAGGGTGTCCAAAATAGAATGAAATAAGATAAGAGTAGGAGTCTGAATGCATTTAAATATAAAAAGCAATGCTAGACTTCAGATTTTAACAGATAGCGCATAAAGGTAAATAAAAGATAGTACAGAGTGTTATTTCACACCTATCAACTTGCTCCCAAAAGTCATATGTTTATCTAACTTGCAAAGATGAAAGTCACTGCAAGCTGCGTGCATCAGAAAGGTAACCTTCTACATATTTAGTTAGTCCTGTTGCCATCACAGATTAAAAGAGAATGTCAGTAATTAGAGGTGAAAGTAGAATTATCAATCCTGAAAATCAAGAATTCTGACATTGACATTGAAAAGTGTTCTTAGGATAGGACAGGAATGAAGTCTACATGGATTCTATGCTGAAGCCAGGAAGAGACAATTCACTCTGGGTTAGAAATTTTCATAAGGGGAGTACAACAAAAACTTACTTTAAATAAAATCTGAAATGGAAGACAACTGACCCCAATAACTTTGCTGAAATTGAGCACCAAACAAGAGGATACTTATTAAAAATTAAACCTATGATTTGTATCATCATAAATGATATTATAGTTTCTTTGTAAATGTATAAAATCTGACTGGAGCCCAAATGCATGTAGGGAGAAAGACTATAAAAAAAACATACAGTTTTGTCCCAACTTTTCTAAAGGTATTTCTATTTCAAAAGCAGCTTCCTGATGCTATTAGCATAATCCTTCTTAGATAGGATGGGAAAGGAATTGTGTAGGCTTTTTGAAAATCATTCAAAATATTTAAAGAAATCCCAACTATCAAAGCAATCACTTGACAATTGGCTTCCATAAAAATACCTCCGCTTAATATCCTGAGACATTTAGTATCTCTTTGTCAAATTCAAGTCTTGTCAAAGATGAAGTATTGCTTTAAGGCACGCCACAGTGCTAGCTCTGTCCAGAGAAATCAGAAAGAAATCCCAAATAAAGCCGCAGCCTTTATATATCTTACTGAAATATCATTACTGTAGAATAGAAGCATTTTATCATTAGGTACCCAATTAATGTTTTTTCTACCTCTATATTTGCCTTACATAAGAATTTTTTCAAGATCGTTTTAGGAAAATTAAAATAAAATTTTATAAAAATATTAAATATTAATGTACTGATGAGTGAAAGCAAGTTTAAGCCAGTTTCAGAAGTCATGAATAACTTGAAAGGACTAGGATTGTTTGCTTAAAAAGGCTGTATCACCAGGCTTCTAAAAGACCATTTTCTGTTCAGCAAACCATTGCATAACTGGGACATTTCACCAAGAAAGCCATTTCACCCTGTCTTTTGCTCATGTATACTTCTCCTTAGAATGCAAAAGTAGGAAGTGAAAAAGCTCCTCTGGAACTAAAGTCTTATTTTCTCAATCATGTTTTGTTCCTTTCAAGCATTATGGCTATTTAGCTACTCCATAAATTCTAAAGCTTTCTCTTTAATTGGGATTCCTCCATACATCAATATGAAATATATTTTATAAGCTATATCCATTATAAGTTACACAAAGATAGATCAGCATAGCTCAAGCATCCATAAATGGATAAAGAGCTAATGAGAACTAATTCTCAAGTTTTAACGAAAATAAGTAGAAATCAGGTCTTAATTAAGATGCCAGGCTAGGATAGAAAGTAACATATTGAAAACATATTTTTCAGCACATATGTTTCTAACCAAAAATAACTTCCACAAATTCATAAATGTGTAACTACTTTAAAAAAAGAGGAAAAAAATACAAGTCCCTGGAAACCATGTGGAATATGCAAGAAATAATATATAACTTAATACAAGTTATTTCTCAGCATGAAACTGAAGGCTAGTATTGAAACAGTATATTTTAGTAATGATGTGCAGTGGAATGAGTTCTGCCATTGCCATATGAGCTATTTGTATGACAAGTATTTAAACAAGCTTGTACATTCAGTTTGACAAGCTGACCACCCAGTTTTGAATCACAGACCAGGTGGTATATTGGAAGTTGGGGGAGGAGATAGAAGAAAAAGAGATCTTAGATTTAAGTATCTAATAGAAAGATGTCATCATCCAAACATAGATGCTTGATATCCTTACAACATCACTGCAGAATTTCCAGTACATCTCATTGGCATTCTCTTATTTTATTTTATTTATTTATTTTGTCACAACAATATATATAAGCATCACATAAAAAAGATTATATAGTATATAAACATATATATGAGGTAATATAAGGAAGTATAAGCATATATATATATATATATATAAGAAGAAAAAACAAGCTAACAATAGGACAGGAACAGTAGGCACGTTTGTGCTCTTATGCACGCCCCTTATAGTCCTCTTAGGAATGGGGTGAGGTCAATATTAGAAAGTTTTTGGTTAAAGCTTTTGGGATTATGGGAAGAGACCACTGATGATTCTGTTACAGAAGTCATATTTTCTGCAATCTAGATTAAAGCGGTTAACATTAAGTTTAATTCTATTGGTTGCTCTTGTATTATTGCAATTGAAGCTGAAGTAGTCTTTAACAGGAAGGACATTACAATAGATGATTTTATGAGTTAAATTTAGGTCTTGTCTTCCAACTTTGCTTTGTCATTCCCTTCTAATGCCTTCAGCTCAAGCATCTTTTTATTCCTATTGTGTACTCACTTCTTAGAGTCAAAATATGGGAGCGTATGTTTGTCCATCACCATCTTTCTTTCTTTGGTCTATTTAAAATCTGCAGTATTCTTAAAATATGTCAAAATCAGTCATGTTATGGTGTCTATTTCTTGCTCTTTCTCAAGAGTCTGTTTTTAACAGTCCTATATTACCACTGGAGGAAAACATTGTTTCATTATCTTTGTTGAAATTAAAATATCCTGATCCTCCATGATCTTGTCTAAAAAGTCATTGCTTTCCTCCCTATGATTAATCACTTCTTTTCATAAGATATAAAAAGGATCTGAGAGGAAGCAGAGATGTAGTGCATGGATTAGTATGCAAAGTGCATAGCTGCATCATATCCATGACTAGACTTGGAGTTAATAGGTAGGGTTTAAAAAAATATATTTAAACCTATTTTAGGGCTTCTGGTATATTTTTTTAAATGGGCTTTTTTCTTCAAAATGAGGTTAAACTGTACCACCACTTTTGCATATTGATACTATAAAGTTGCACAGTTTTATATATTTATGTCAGTAACTGAGAAGGTTAGGGATGCAAAAATGGACTTTGGAAGTCTCATATAGCACCGGACTTTTCTGGTGATTTGCCCATATTTCTTTAGACTGCACTTCATTGGGTTTCCCCAATATAAAAATGCAAAGATTCCTTGGGAAGTTAACCAAAAAGTTTTTGCCCAAATATATTGTCAGAATGTTAACAAGCTGCAATGAGTTGTAAATTGAAATTGTTTTACTACCGGTTTTGTGGGCGTGGCCCAGTGGGTGTGGTGTGGCTTGGTGGATGTGGTTTGGTGGGCGTGGTAGGGGAAGGAAACCACAAAATCTCCATTCCCTCCGCACTCCTGGGGGAAGGATATTGCAAAATATCCATTCCCACCCCACTCTGGGGCCAGCCAGAGGTGGTATTTGCCAGTTCTCCAAAGTACTCAGTATTTCCACTGCTCATTCTCCAACCTGCTCAAAATTTCCACTACCGGTTCTCCAGAACCTGTCAGAAACTGCTGGATTTCATCCCTGTTTGGAACCCTGACACTTTCCATATCAGCTGACCTCACCAGACACCTGTCCCAATAAGTTTGCACCTAATAAAATATATTTATTAATGAGTTGTAATGAGCGATTAATCCATCTGTGATTTGCAAGGAGATCAAAGACAAGTTAATAGAGGAAAGGAATGTCATTAAGACAAGCCTCATTTTTAGGTGCATGATTTTATTTGAGATAAAGCACTCTTTCAAGAATCTGCTGAAAGAAAAGTGTTGCATTATGTTACAATACACATCAGGTCAGAATCGGCCATGATCCATGATTGTTTCCCTTGTGAGATACCTGAAAAAAATGGAAAAACAAAGGATCTGCAATCTTTTTTAAATCTTCTTCAAGGTTATAGAGAGAGAATAATGTGTTTATCATTACTAGAAGACAGCCTCAAAGCTTAATACCATCAATATTCCCATCAGAATGAAACGTAAGGGTCTAATGGAACAAAGCTTACCTTTTTTTAAAAAACCTTTGCTCGTTTTTAAAATAGGTTTTAATTAAAACACAAATAAGTAGGGTGATTAGTCTTTCTTTGCCTTACCTTACTGTATATTAGCAAACAGAACATTCATAACTGAAGAAACATAAAAATAAAGCCTAGTTTGGAATATGTCACATAGAATAACGTCTATGGAATAAATTAATGGGTAAAAAAAGTTTCATAATAAATTAATATACCTAATTAGAATAAACCTCAATGAGACTACATTAAAATCTCATTTTCCCTTTAAAAATTCAATAAAATGGTACTAATTAAATCATCCAATCATTAAGACAAGGAGGTTTATTTGATGCTTCATCTATTTTATGTGGTTATTAAAAACCATTTTTAACAGCTTGTTTACAACTCTTAAACTTGACACAGAGCTGCAGCAACTGTCAATTTCAGCAAATGCTACTTCTGAGCACACCAATGCAGTGCACAACTACCAGTTTCTGTAGGAAATTCCTTAGAGGTGATTCAAAAATAGTCATAATGGTGGCCTCAAACACATGAGGAGTCCCACTGGAGTTTTTTGTTTTTGTTTAATTTTTAATTCATTGCATGTTTTGTTCATGTAGTCAGGCCATCGTTCTTACTTTTTCTACCCACATTTCCTTTGAATTGCCCTGAGCAACTGCATCTTGACAGGAAGATGCAGCTTGTTTCCAAAATAATCATGAAGGTAGAAAGGCAACAGAATTTTTAAAATGTTCCTAATCTCACAATCCGTAGTAGTAGTAGTAGTAGTAGTAGTAGTAGTAGTAGTAGTAGTAGTAGTAATAATAATAATAATAATAATAATAATAATAATAATAATAATAATAATAATAATACTCGCTGCTCAAGAACAAGCACTACAAACTAATGCCATGAAAGCAAAGATACAAAAATCCACCGACAATCCAAACTGCCGACTTTGCAACAACAAAGTCGAAATTGTTTCACATTTAATATGTGAATGCAGCAAAATCGCACAAACTGATTACAAAGCTAGACACAACCGAGTTGCTAAATTAATCCTTTGGTCATTATGTAAAAAATACAACTTTCCTGTATCCAAAAAGTCATGGAAACATAAAGTGGAAAAAGTTATAGAAAATGAGAAGGTGAAGATCTTGTGGGACTTTCGAATACAGATGGATCGTCACTTGGAACACAACACACCAGATATCACAGTTGTCAAAAACTGAAACGTACAATTTATTGATATCGCAGTACCAGGAGATGCCAGAGTCAAAGAAAAAGAACTGGAAAAAATCATGAAATATCGCAACCTAGCCATCAAAACTACATGGCTATGGATGAAACATATAACAGTGATACGCATTGTCATCAGAGCACTTGGTACCATGTCCAAGAATTTTATAAGATACATCAACAAATTGCAGCTTCCTTCAATAACACCAGCAGAACTGCAAAAAACTGCAGAACATCGTACATCTTAAGAAGGTATTTGGTTGATACCTAGGACGCTGATAGCAACTCGTATCAACCATTAGCACCAGTCAATGGTATTTGTGATGCCTTTTTTGAATGTTCAGTTGAATGAGTTTCATGTTTAATGAATAATAATAATAATAATAATAATAATAATAATAATAATAATAATAATAATAATAATAAATTTGATTCTGATACTAATTCAGTGATCTGTAAAAGAGATTTGGGGCTGGTACGTGAGCTACTTGACATCTCAAAATGAGATGTAGGTCTTCAGAAAATTTTGATTCCCACTGAATCTCATGGGAAATCCCCATATGTTTGCTTAATATTGCTAGATTTTCTTTATGGTTAGAAAATATTACAGTTACGTTTACTATTATTCTCTCTCTCTCTTTCCTTGACATATTCAAGCATAGGGACTAAACCCTGCAAGTTTTCAGATATATGGATGTACAAAGTCTGTTTTCTCTTTTCTTTTAAATACAATTTCTAATGAAACTAGCTTTGATATGGTGCTACATTATTTGATAATTTCAAACCTATCAAATTATAGAAATGTACATATAGAGGCTTTTGTAGCAGATACCATCAAAGCTAATGGAAAGATAATGGAAATGTTTTCTAAACTGCATGATTAAATAATCAGGCAGTAAAAGAAATGAGTCTTCAGAGAAGGGCGGGATATAAATGTAAATAAATTTTTAAAAAAATTCAGTCTCTGAATTATTTCATGCAGGATTAGCAGCTAGCTGACCTTGGCTGATTGCAAACAGTAAGCAGGGTTGGACCTGCTAAATAGTTGAATGGGACAGAGCAATGTAAAACAGGGTTGTACCTAAACCAGAGAGTCAGAAAACCTTGCAGAAGAAAGTAATGACAACTGGCTGATGTCAAGAAAGTGTCAATGTTATTTTCTGAGAAGGTCCAGAGCCCAAGTTAGTCAATCTACTCCACCATAGAAAAATATATAATTTCTCCAAAGCATCATGATTTAATTCAGAATTCAGCTGAACTCTTTGATGCTTCCAGCTCACATTACCCGGCCACATAGATTCTCATTACTTCTGAACTCTCATTATTCCTTATCTGTCTTTTTTAATTTGTTGAATCTATGTATGTATGTATGTATGTATGTATGTATGTGTGTATGTGCTTCCTCACTACAGACACCAAGTTATATTTATGGACCAGCTTATGGCCTAATGTTTCATTGGTATTACTGGGTGAATTATAAAAAGGAACAGGTATGCATTGGTATTCATGGAATAAGTAGAACATTTGTTTGTATTGTCTGAAAGAGACATTGTGTCATACCTCAGACACATCTTCTCAGGGAAACAAGTCACCATTTTTGCTGAGAGGAAGAAGTTTTATTATTATTCATTTAATATGGGATGAACAGTATACAGATAGTCCTTTACTTACAACAGTTCATTTAGTGACCATTCAAAGTTACAACAGCACTGAAAAAAGTGACTTACCACTATTTTTCACAGTTACAACCATTGCAGCATCCTCATGGTCACATGATCAAAATTCAGGTGCTTGGCCATTGACTCATCTTTATGACAGTTGAAGTGTTCCAGGGTCATGTGATCCCATTCTGTGACTTTCTGTCAAGCAAATTCAATGGGGAAGCCAGGCTCTCTTAACAACTGTGTTGCTAACTTAACAATTGCAGTGATTCACTTAACAATTGTGGCAAGAAAGGTTGTAAAATGAGACAAAACTCATTTAACAAACGTCTCACTTAGCAACATAAATTTTGTGCTGAATTGTGGTCATAAGTCAAGGACTATCTGTAAAATAGACTATCATATTAAACAGTCAGTGACATTTTTCTTCTTTTATATGGACACTTATTTTCATTTGTTCCAAATGTATTTCTTATGTGCTGGTGCTTTTATCTTATTATGCTGTTTGAGAAGCACATGTGTTGCTGTCTTTGGTAGAAGAGGAAGAACAAACATTTCTTTAAAATGTAATAACTTCCTGGAGTTTCTCTTCGGTGTAGGTATCACAGTATACCACAGGTTTCCAAAACCCAGGGTCTTATGAATTATCTCCTTCTCGTTCCAATTTTCTTTTCCACACTTAAGATCAGGGACTGTCTCTGTGGTCTCTTCCCAAAATCCCCAAAGCTTCAACCAAAAACTGTCTACTATTGACCTCACCCCATTCCTAAGAGGTCTGTAAGGGGCATGCATAAGAGCACAAGTGTGCTTACCATTCCTGTCCTATTGTTTCCTTTCATTATATCCAATTAATATAGTTATTACATACTCATACTCATTTATATGCTTATATAGTGTATAATTATTTCATGTTTATGCTTATATATACTGGGTGACAAAATAAATAAATATAAATAAATAAATAATAAACCTGACAAATAAGCCTTCTGATACAATGTAGATTTGTAGACTTGTTCTAATTCACTGTTTACAAAAGACATTAAGAATTCCCACTTCCATCTATCATTACTAAGTGTATATTATTAATTTGGAAGTTTTCTCATCTGATCAGATGTTCCTTTTGGAAATGAAATGTAGAAATATTAGAGATATTACATGCTTTTCAGCCAACTAAAGACCTTGATGTGCTTCAAGAATCCTTAATATCCCTTTTAAATAAAGATATTTTAATATCTTTAAATTATCTATTTTAAAATTTAAATAAAAATAGTTTTTCACTGCTAGAAAAAAAGCTTTTAAAAAACCATGCAGTAATAATAAATTGGAGTCCACCCAGACATTTAAAATGAATTGTTTTTACTCCTTTTAACAGAAGAAAAAGCAGTCATTCTAGGAGAAAAGCAGATACGCTTTTAATCTACTGAAATCAATGTTTTCAAGCATGACTGTTGGATTTTCAGCAACTTATATAATTCTGTTCTTCACTGAAGAAACTTGGTGTAATGTATCTTTAAATATTTTGGCGGGAAACAAGCACGTTGCTGATTGGTTGAAGCCGCCGGTTAGACTGTATATAAGGAGAGGGTTTTCCCCAGCCTGGTTGCTGGGTTCACCATATATTAAAGAGCTGTTGTCACTACCCTGATCTCCAGCCTCGTTACTTCCCGAACTTAACACTGGCAACGAAGGTGGGATCTCGAGGCTAAAGAGCACCAGGAACGGGCTGAACGCACGGAAGAACCGAACCCAGCAAACTCAGGGCAGAAACGCGGAGATGGCCAGCTACACTCCGCCCGCGCCGTTTGACCCAGCCAGGGAGAAATGGGGAACGTACATGACCCGTTTCGAAAGCTTCCTAGAGGCAAACGAACTGCAAGGAGTTCCAGACAACCGCAAAAGGGCATATTTCCTGAGCCACTGCGGTCCCGAGGTCATCGACATCGCGGAAGCCCTGGCAGAGCCAACGCCGGTACAATCGGTATCGTGGCAAACTCTGCAAAATCTATTGAAGAACCATTTCGCGCCAACACCGTCCAAATACGTACGGCGTTTTGAATTTGGAGAGCGCAGACAGCAAGAGGGCGAATCCATCAGCGATTACATGGCCGCCCTGCGAAAAGCCTCCAAGGACTGTGGGTACCGAGACTTGGATGAGGAGCTGTTAGAGCAACTCATCCGTGGGGTCAGAGACATTCGTTTGCGGAGGCGGCTGCTATCAAAAAGCAATCTAACGCTGGCAAACGCTCTGGATGAAGCCAGAGCTCATGAGATGTCCACCCAAACGGCGGAAACCCTACAAAAGCCACTCACGCCAGCAGCGGCGAAATCAACCCCGGTCCACAATGAAGAAATCCAGACCGAATCAGACGGCGAGGATGAGGAAGGAGTTTGCCTCACCGAGAGAAGGGGCAAAGAAGACCGGGATGAATGCGGAAGTTGCGGAGGGCAACACCAGCGTCAACGATGCAAGTTCAAGGACGCTACATGTCGGTGCGAGAAGAAGGGCACCTGGCTCAAGTCTGTCGAGCACCCCAACCTTCCGCCGAAAATTCAAACCAACCAATCAGAGCGCAGGATCGGCAAGGCGACCCGCGATTGGTCAAAACAAAAAGGGCGTGAATTCAAATCGAACGACCGTGATAATAGGCCGTGCAGCAACCCGCGTCGAGAAGAAAATCTTCACTAAACCGAAAATCGAAGGAGTGCCGTGCCGACTAGAAGTGGACACCGGGTCAGCGATCACAATCATGTCCTGGGACACTTTGAAAGCTTTGCCGAGAATCGCCAAACGCAAACTGCAAACACAGCGGCTACGAGTTCACGACTACCAAGGGAATCGCATCCCTGTTCGAGGGACCACCTCCGTCCGCGTCGAGTACGGACCACACAAGAAGACCCTGCCCATCACGATAGTCGAGGGGACCCTGCCAAGTTTGTTGGGACTGGACTGGTTCCGTGCATTGGGCATGGGAGTGACTGGCATCTACAGAAGTGACTTTAACCTAAAAGACACACTCATGGACGAATTCAAGATGTGTCCAAGGACTGCCTGGGCAAATACAAGGGGACCCCTATTTCCTTTAATTTAGACCCCCAGGTAGCCCCCATACGGTTAAAAGCAAGGAGGGTCCCTTTTGCCCTTAAACCCAAGATCGACAGGGAGATAGACAAGCTCATCAGTCAGGGGATACTGGTGCCAGTCGATCATGCAAAGTGGGAGACGCCAATCGTCACCCCAGTGAAACCAGATGGGTCAATTAGAATATGCGCTGATTACAAGGCAACGTTAAACAAAGCCTTGCAAAAAAGCGCCTACCCGGTCCCCGTGGTGCAACACTTGCTGCACTCGCTAGGGCAAGGGCACGTTTTGCCAAATTAGATTTGGCCCAAGCCTATCAACAACTGCCCGTAGACGCCAACACAGCCGAAGCCCAGACAATTGTGACTCACAGAGGTGCTTTCAAGTGTACCCGGTTACAGTTTGGGGTGAGTGTGGCTCCTGGTCTATTTCAAAATTTAATGGAGCGACTTCTGCAAGGGCTCCCGGGGGTAGTCCCCTATTTCGATGATGTATTGGTATCAGCCGAAAATTTAGAAGAATTGGGGGAACGATTGAGAAAAGTTCTGGGCATTTTCCGGTCAGCCGGTCTAAAGGTTAAAGTAAACAAATGCCAAATAGGGGTAGAATCCGTAGAGTTCTTGGGTTACAGAATAGACAAGGAAGGAATCCACCCCACTGAGAGCAAGGTCAAGGCAATAAGAAAGGCTCCAGCGCCCAAAAACAAAACAGAGCTACAGGCATTCCTGGGTCTAGTGAACTTTTACGCGGTCTTTTTGAAAAATAAGGCAACCGTCGCCGAGCCGCTACATAAGTTACTGGGAAAGAATACTGCTTGGTCTTGGGGAAAGATGGAAGCTAGGGCTTTCGAAGCAGTAAAAAACCTACTCTCGAGCGATAGCTTACTAATTCAGTATCATAGCACAATGCCATTGGTATTAGTTTGCGATGCTTCCCCTTATGGAGTGGGGGCTGTGCTCAGCCACAGGCTTCCAAATGGCACAGAAGCCCCAATAGCCTTCTACTCCAGAACGATGTCCTCAACAGAGAGGAACTATAGTCAGTTAGATAAGGAAGCTCTAGCTATAGTGTCAGGGGTAAAAAAGTTTCACGAATATGTTTTTGGTAGAAACTTTGAAATTGTTACAGACCATAGACCATTGTTAGGGTTACTGGCTGGCGACCGCCCAACGCCTGTGGCACTTTCGCCCCGATTGACCCGATGGACTATCTTTTACTCCTACAACCTGCGGCATCGCCCAGGAAAAGAATTGGGACATGCGGACGCATTAAGCAGATGCCCACTACCAGGGGCGATCGAGGACCCCACTCCGGGGACGCCCGTACTATTAATAGACTCCCTGGACTCTGGCCCAGTCACGTCTAAGGAGGTGGCTAGGGCGACATACCGGGACATTATTTTGAGAACTGTACTTGGTTGGGTACAAAGAGGGTGGCCCGCTGCGCCGGGCGAGCGTTTTAAAGAGTTTGTAAAGAAACGTGGGGAACTTTCGGCTCAAGGGGGGTGCCTGCTATGGGGGGATCGAGTGGTGATCCCAGAGAAATTGAGGAAAAGGGTGTTGGATCTCCTCCACGAGGGTCACCCAGGGATCGTAAGGATGAAGGGTCTAGCGAGAAGCTATGTGTGGTGGCCCTTAATGGACTCGGAAATTGCTGAAAGGGTAGGAAATGCCAGGCCTGCCAGAGTCAGACCGCTACCCCCAACGGCCCCGGTTCGGGAATGGGAGAAACCCCAAGGGCCCTGGTCGAGAATCCACATTGATTTTGCCGGCCCCTTCCACGGCCAAACCTTCCTGGTAGTAGTCGATGCCTACTCCAAATGGCTGGAAATCATTCTCATGAGATCCATGACAGCCGAGGCCGTGATCTCAGTTCTCAGGCACCTATTTGTAACCCATGGGTTGCCCGACACACTAGTTTCCGATAATGGCCCGCAATTCACGGCAACCCAATTTGAGGAATACTTGGCAGAAGAGGGCATCCGACATGCCCTCTCGGCGCCTTTCCACCCTGCGACGAATGGCCTTGCAGAGCGTTTCGTCCGGAGCGCAAAAGAGGCATTGTCCAGAATCAAGCCAGGCGACTGGCAAACAAAAATCGATGTTTTCCTGGCCGTCCAACACAGAACCCCCTGTGTCACAACCGGCAGAAGCCCAGCAGAATTATTAATGGGCCGAAAACTCAGGTGCCCACTAGACCGGTTAAATCCAAACTATACACCGGAGGAGTACAAGGGGGGACTTGAAAAAACTAGAGGGATGGAAATAGGCGACCAAGTGTGGGCACACAACTATGGTGAAGGCCCAATCTGGGTAGCAGGACAAATCTTAAACATAACAGGTCCAAAATCATACTTGGTGGAGTTAAGGGACGGCCGAGTATGGAGGCGCCACATAGACCAAATACGAAAATGCATAGCCGAACAATCTGATCTAGACGAAACAGGCCCTGACTATACAATGTTTGAATCCACAGCTGACTCAAACCCGGGAAAGTCGCAGGACTTATCTGAGTTCCGGGAGGTCCAGCGACGCCAACAGGTTCCATTAGAAAACAGCAGGGACGACTCTGCAAATAATCCAGGGCCGGATGGCCTAGAGGAGGAGCTGAGAGGAGCAAACAGCCCCTCCGGTCAGCTCGACCCACTCCCAGGAATGAACTGCAGGTCCGAAAGAGTCAGGAGACGCCCAGCCTATTTGCGTGATTACGTTGAAAAATAATATGTAAATACCATGTAAATAGGGGTAAAGTGTTTTCTGGGAGGGAAGGAGTGTAATGTATCTTTAAATATTTTGGCGGGAAACAAGCACGTTGCTGATTGGTTGAAGCCGCCGGTTAGACTGTATATAAGGAGAGGGTTTTCCCCAGCCTGGTTGCTGGGTTCACCATATATTAAAGAGCTGTTGTCACTACCCTGATCTCCAGCCTCGTTACTTCCCGAACTTAACACTTGGGACAGCCATTACTATCATCATTATCATCTATCATTATATATCTATCTAACATTATCAAATTTTAACTATATAGATATTTAAAATTTAAAATTAATTAATGTGTCTAATACATATCTTGCTGTTATAAATTATATTTTAGAGTAAATTTCCTGGACAAATCTTTTTGAAATTCTCAATTTTTAGACTTCTAAAAGAATATGTTCACTGTATATAAACAAAATGGGTCAGAATCAGGAAAAAGTATTTCTTTCTATTCTCACACATGAGCAGGAACCTATAACTGATGAATGAGATACCAAGCTGTTAGATTCGGGCAATAAAGAGGCAGGAGACCAGTGAGTGACAACAGCTCTTTAGTTTATAGTGAACCCAGCAACTGCCGGCTGGAAAAACCCCTCTTTATATACAGTTTTGGCTGAGGCTTCAACCAATCAACAACGTGCTTGTTCCCGCCCAAGTTTCCCTCCAAAACTTTTAAAGATACATTACACTCCTTCCCTCCCAGAACGCATTGTACCCACATTTACATAAAATTAGCATCTTATTTCTCTACGTAGTCACGTAAGTAGACTGGGCGTCTCCTAATTCTCTCGGACCTGCGCAATCCATTTTCTGGGAGTGAGTCGAGCTGGCCGGAGGGACTGTTTGTTCCTCCTAGCTCCTCCTCTAGGCCATCCGGCCCTGGATTACTGGCAGAGTCGTCCCTGCTGTCTTCAGGAGGAACCGGTTGGTGTCGCTGAACCTCATCGGACTCAGATAAGTCCCCCGTTTGTCCCGGATTTGAGTCAGCTGTGAATTCAAACATTTGGTAGTCAGGGCCTGGCTGATTTGTTTCTGTTTGACTTGCTATTCGTTTTCTTATTTGGTCTATGTGGCGTCTCCAGACCCGGCCATCCTCCATATCTACCAGATATGATTTTGGCCCGGTTATCTCGAGAATTTTCCCTTTTAGCCATGTTGGGCCCTCGCTAGAGTTATGTGCCCATACCGGGTCGCCTACTGCCATTTTTCTTGTTTTACCATGTGCCCCCTTGTACCCATCTGGGGTGTAGGTTGGGTTTAGTCGGTCTAATGGGCACCTGAACTTTCTGCCCATCAATAGTTCCGCCGGGCTGCGGCCAGTTGTCACACAGGGAGTTCTGTGTTGGACTGCTAGGAAGGTATCGATTTTTGTTTGCCAATCGCCTGGCCTTATCCTAGATAATGCTTCTTTTGCGCTCCGAACGAAATGTTCTGCAAGTCCGTTCGTCGCCGGGTGGAAAGGCGCCGAGAGGGCATGTCTGATGCCCTCCTCCGCCAAGTACCCCTCAAACTGGGTTGCCGTGAATTGCGGGCCATTGTCGGAAACTAGGGTGTCTGGCAACCCATGGGTTACAAAGAGGTGCCTCAGGACTGAGATCACTGACTCGGCCGTCATGGATCTCATGAGGATGATTTCTAGCCATTTGGAGTAGGCATCTACTACCACTAGAAAGGTTTGCCCATGGAACGGGCCGGCAAAATCGATGTGAATCCTAGACCATGGCCCCTGGGGTTTCTCCCACTCTCTGATTGGGGCCGTAGGGGGTAGTGGCCTTGACTCTTGGCAGGCTTGGCATTTCCCTACCCTGTCGCTAATTTCCTTGTCCATCAAGGGCCACCACACATAGCTCCTCGCTAAACCCTTCATTCTCACGATCCCCGGGTGGCCCACATGCAGGAGTTCCAATACCTTTTCCCGTAATTTCTCCGGGATCACCACCCTGTCCCCCCATAACAGACACCCCCCTTGAACCGATAGCTCCTCTCGTTTTTTCACAAAATTCCTGAAACTCTCGCCCGGCGTAGCGGGCCATCCCCTTTGTACCCAACCAATTACAGTCCTTATCGTAATGTCCTTGTACGATGCCCTAGCCACCTCCTTGGACGTGATAGGGCCAGAGTCCAAAGAGTCAATTAGCAGGACGGGTACCCCCGGGGTAGGGTCTTCGATGGTCTCCGGTAACGGGCATCTGCTCAGGGCGTCCGCATGCCCTAAGTCCTTTCCTGGCCGGTGAAGTAATTTGTAAGAGTATGCCGCCAGGAAGATGGTCCATCGGGTCAGTCTGGGCGAGAGGGCCACGGGCGTTGGGCGGTCGCCCGCCAATAGGCCTAGTAGGGGTCTATGGTCCGTGACTATCTCGAAGTCACGTCCGAAAACATATTCGTGGAATTTCTTTACCCCGGAGACTATAGCCAATGCTTCCCTATCTAGCTGACTATAGTTCCTTTCGGCCGAAGACATTGTTCGGGAATAATACGCTATAGGGGCTTCTGTTCCGTTTGGCAATCTGTGGCTGAGCACAGCCCCCACCCCATAGGGAGATGCATCACAAACTAGCACTAATGGCAACGTGCCATTGTATTGAATAAGGAAGCTATCGCTGGACAAAAGGTTTTTTACCCCTTCAAATGCCTTAGCTTCCGCCTTCCCCCATGACCACACAGTTTTCTTTGCTAGTAATTTGTGTAGCGGTTCGGCTATTGTTGCCTTGTTCTTTAAGAATACCGCATAGACGTTTACCAGGCCCAAGAATGCCTGTAACTCCATTTTATTTTGTGGGGCTGGGGCCTTCCTGATGGCCCGTACCTTGCTCTCAGTGGGGTGGATCCCTTCCCTGTCTATCCGGTAGCCCAGGAATTCTACGGACCCTACCCCGATCTGGCATTTGTTCAGCTTAACTTTAAGCCCGGCAGACCGGAAAATGCCCAAAACCTTCCTCAGCCTTACCCCCAATTCCTCTAAATTCTCAGCCGATACCAAGACATCGTCGAAGTAGGGCACCACCCCGGGTAGTCCCTGCAATAGTCGCTCCATTAGGTTCTGGAATAACCCAGGAGCCACACTAACCCCAAACTGTAACCGGGTGCATTTAAAAGCACCCCGGTGCGTGACAATTGTTTGCGCTTCGGCTGTTCTGCTATCTACGGGTAACTGCTGATAGGCTTGAGCCAAATCTAGCTTGGCGAAAACCTGCCCTTGTCCTAACGAGTGCAGCAAGTGTTGCACTACTGGGACGGGGTATGCACTCTTCTGCAATGCTTTGTTAAGCGTTGCCTTGTAGTCAGCGCAAATCCGGACCGATCCGTCCGGTTTGACTGGGGTGACTATAGGTGTCTCCCATTTTGCATGGTCGACGGGCACTAGTATCCCCTGGCTTACTAGTTTGTCCAGCTCCTGGTCAATCTTGGGCTTTAGGGCGAATGGAACCCTCCTAGCCTTTAACCTGATAGGGGCAACTTGGGGGTCTAGATTAAAAGAAATAGGGGTCCCCTCGTACTTGCCCAGGCAGTCTTTAAAGACGTCCTCGAACTCCTTCATTAGTTCATCCTTGAGGTCGACTTCGTTCCGGAAGACCCCAGTCACTCCCATGCCCAAAGGATGCCGGCATCCCGGTACAGTCAGCTAAATCCGCGGCTGACCATCGGTGGCGAGTCATTGGCCCCGATGGAGAGGGTGCGCAACTTAGGCGTCCTCCTGGATGAATGGCTGTCTTTAGAAGACCATTTGACAGCCGTCTCCAGGAGAGCGTTCTACCAGGTTCGCCTGGTGCGCCAGTTGCGCCCCTTTCTGGACCGGGATGCCCTATGCACGGTCACTCACGCACTCGTGACGTCTCGCCTGGATTACTGCAATGCTCTCTACATAGCTCCCTTGAAGGGCATCCGGAGGCTGCAGTTAGTCCAGAATGCGGCTGCGCGGGTGATAGAGGGAGCCCCTCGTGGCTCCCGCATGACACCTATCCTGCGCAGACTGCACTGGCTACCTGTGGCCTTCCGGGTGCGCTTCAAGGTTTTGGTGACCATCTTCAAGGCGCTCCATGGCATAGGGCCGAGTTACTTACGGGATCGCCTACTGCTACCGAATACCTCTCACCGACCCGTGCGCTCTCATAGAGAGGGACTCCTCAGGGTGCCATCAGCGAGGCAATGTCGTCTGGCGACACCCAGGGGAAGGGCCTTCTCTGTGGGGGCTCCCACCCTCTGGAACGAGCTACCCCCAGGACTTCGTCAGCTTCCAGACCTTCAGACCTTCCGCCGCGAGCTTAAAACATACTTATTTATTTGCGCAGGACTGAGTTAGATTTTAAATTTACGGGTTTTAAATTGGGTTTTATTTTTATATATTTTTTAGTTATTGGGCTTTTAGAATAAGTTTTTTAATATTGTTTTTATGCTGTATTTATGTGTGTTTTTAAGTGCCTGTTAACCGCCCTGAGTCCCTCGGGAGATAGGGCGGTATACAAATATGATTAAATAAATAATAAATAAATAAATAAAGCTCGGAACCAGTCCAGTCCTAGCAAACTCGGTAAGGTTCCATCCACTATGGTGAGTGGCAGGGTTTTCTTGAACTGTCCATACTTGACTTGGACGGACGTTACCCCTCGAACAGGGATTCAATTCCCTTGGTAGTCCTGCACTCTCAGCTTCTGGGGTTGTAGCTTGCGCTTTGTGACGGCTGGCAAGTCTCTCACAAGGGTGTCCCAGGACATAATCGTGATTGATGAGCCGGTGTCCATTTCCAGTTGGCATGGCACCCCTTCAATGTGTGTCTTGGTAAAAATCTTTTTCTCTAGTTGCGTCGATGCGTGGCCCACTCTCACGGCGGTCTGGTTTAACTTCACGCCCTTTTTGAATGGACCAATCCCGGGCCGCTTCGCTGCTCCCGCGCTCTGATTGGTCGGTTTGAATTTTTGGCGGGAAGGTTGGGGGGCTCGACAGGCCTGCGCTATGTGGCCTTTCTTTTCGCACCGCCGGCAAACCGCGTCCTTAAACTTGTAGTGTTGTCGTTGGTGTTGGCCCCCGCAACTCACGCATTTGCTCCGATCCCCTCTCTCTGGCCTCCCGGTGTGGAAAACCTCTTCCTCTTCCTCACCTTCCGATTCGGCCTGGACTTCCTCATTGTGGACCGGGGTTGTTTTCGCTCCAGCCCCTGGCGCGTTCGGCATTTGCAGGGTCTCTGCCGCTTTGGTGGACATCTCATGAGCCCTGGCCTCGTCCAAGGCTATTGCTAGCGTCAGGTTGCTTTTAGACAGCAGCCGCCTTCGCAATCGGATGTCCCTGACCCCACAAATGAGCTGGTCGAGTAAGGCGTCTTCCAAATCTCTGTACTCACAATGGTTCGCGGCTTTTCTCAACGCCGCCATGTACACACTAATCGATTCGCCCTCGCGCTGTACCCGCTGCCTCAACTCAAATCGTTGGACGAACTTTGAGGGCGTCGGTGCGTAGTGTGCTCGAAGTGCCATTTGTAGAGTTTGCCACGGTACCGACTGTACCGGCGTCGGCTCTGAAAGTGACTCCGCGGTATCGAAAACCTCTGGACCGCAGTGGCTTAGGAAGTACGCTCGCTTCCGATTGTCCAAGACTCCTTGGAGTTCGTTCGCTTCGAGGAAACACTCGAAACGAGCCATGTACGACCCCCATTTCTCCTTTGCCGGGTCGAATGGCGCTGGCGGTGTGTAGCTGGACATCGCTGCTTTCCGCCCCTTACTGTCTGGGTTCGTGAATTCCTGGTTACTTCAGCTCTTTCTTGTGATCTCGCTGCCTCGAGATCCCACCTTCGTCGCCAATGTTAGATTCGGGCAATAAAGAGGCAGGAGACCAGTGAGTGACAACAGCTCTTTAGTTTATAGTGAACCCAGCAACTGCCGTCTGGAAAACCCCCTCTTTATATACAGTTTTGGCTGAGGCTTCAACCAATCAACAACGTGCTTGTTCCCGCCCAAGTTTCCCTCCAAAACTTTTAAAGATACATTACACAAGCATTCAGGTATTATCTCTGACCAGCCAGCATCCTATTTTCCCACAAAATAAGTCATCACCTGGGCCTCCTCCCAGGCTAAATTGATGTGTTTTTAGGCCCCAATTAATCTGGAAACCTATGTGCAATTTACTTCAAAGTCCAAAATATACAAATTAATTAGCCCAAGAAAATAGTACTCTAGAGCTACCAGAAGTAAGGAAATAAGAAAGGGAAAATCTGAGAATAATTGAAGATAGTTATCAATTTATTTCCATGAATGATTGTTGAGTCTTAGAACCTGATCTTTAGGTTCTATAAATATTTCTCTGAAATAAGCTTGCACCAGAATTACAACTCCAAATGATTACCTGGATTGAATAGAATAGAACAGAACAGAACAGAACAGAACAGAACAGAACAGAACAGAACAGAACAGAATAGAATTTTATTGGCCAAGTGTGATTGGACACACAAGGAATTTGTCTTGGTGCATATGCTCTCAGTGTACATAAAAGAAAAGATACGTTCATCAAGGTACAACATTTACAGCACAATTGATGGTCAGTATATCAATATAAATCATAAGGATTGCCAGCAACAAGTTACAGTCATACAGTCATAAGTGGAAAGCGATTGGTGATGGGAACTATGAGAAGATTAATAGTAGTGCAGATTCAGTAAATAATCTAAATCTAATCTAAAAAAATTACCTGGATTGAGACTGTGACTCTTCACCTGGAAGTTTTTAGGCAGATGACAAGATACATGATTCAAGGTATTTTCTCTCAGCCATGGAACTGGTTGACTTGGTGAATGGCTCAACACAACATAGACTACTGTTTCTACTGCAACAAGGATGTTGCTGTAGGAAGAAAACATGTTCCCTTAAAGTTTTTGAGGAAAGTGGGATATAAAAATATATGGATAAATTTTAAACATTTTTCATCAAATGTATATGCCCTTGGGTCCCAATAACTAAAACAAGAAAAATCCAATTCATAACAAGTGAAAAATAAAATATAGGAAGAAGGACAGAAGCAAAGCAAAGGGTTTGCTTTTCCCTAAGGAAAAGATTGAGTGCAAAGACAGGTCTTCAAGACCTTCCAAACAAACCCCAGCAGAGCAGTTATGGGAAGAATATTAATTTATATAACTGTGTTAGATATATTGTAGAACTGAATTAACACAATGTAAACATAATTATAATGCTCATAGTTCAAACTAAGAGGCCCAATCCACATCACGTCATTTATCAACCCCTTCTTCAGGTCAACACGTACACATACCCATGCCCTATAAGGGAATAAATAAATCTCCTTTCCTCGCAGCTGTGAGTTTCATTTTGATTTATTATTGTGCAACCCAAGCTCAAGTTGACACCCAAAATTGTTTTTCTGACAACCAGGTCCATCTGGATCTCAAGGGGAACTTCACCCCAGATTTATATATAGTTTACTATATAATAGTAAATAATACAGCACATAAATTAATATTGAATTTTATGGTTTATTATACAAAAGACAAATTTTGTATAAAAAAAACCAAAATTGAGTAACTTCTTTTTTCTTCAGTTAAAGCCAAGCTACAATAAGAATAATGGTTAAATGAATACCATTATCTAATAGACTAATAGTTTGCTCCCTAGAAATAGGCTTGCTTTAAATTTAAGATCTGTTTCAGAGGTTAAGCAACTGGATAGTATTTCTTTTCAGTCCTGAAACCACAGTTGTGGAAAATATTCTCTCAAAAAGTTTGGTAGCCTCAAGTCTGTACGAAGACTTTATTTGGAAATTTGATCCAAGAGTGATATAATCACTGCAACAAATGAACTTTCCAAATTGGTTGTTTCTGTATCAATCCAACGTTTAATAGCTTTTTGCACATTTTCAGAAAATGATTTTCCCCCCCAACGAATACTGATTTTTTAAGACAAACCAGCTTGATTCAACAATCAAGTTCACAGGTTCAGATTCAGCCAAATATTCATAACTGGGTATGACCTGATCTGCATACAGATTATTATTTTTATCATTTAGGACCTCCTTTCATTATCTGGAGCTTTAAATAAAATTTTGGCTGCTGAAGCTCTTATTGATTGGCTCTTTCAGATTTTATTTCATCTTCTCCTGCTATATAAATTGTGCTTGTACACGCCAGTTAATTATGTAGGAAGCTTTTAATTGGAAACTGATTCTAACATTGCCGTTTTGAAAGTCTGTATGTAAATACTTGAAGCAGATAAATTGCTTTGAACAGCTGGAGGAAAAAAATCTGTTCTGTGGATTATGTGCATATTTATGACTCATCCTATATGAAGAAGATGGTTACAGAAAATGAATGCAAGGGAAAGATAGCAGCTTAGCTGTTGCCAAGCTGTTGCCTTTATTTGCTGTTACCTACAGGAAGTGGAATATTGTACCTTTGAAATTAGGATCTCAAAAAATTCAATAATTTTCACATGATCCATTGAAACAAATATGGGGTTTTTTTTGTTTTTTTTATTTTTTTAAATAGTATTTATTGAAATTCCAACATATAAAACACACAGTACAAAAAATACAACACAGAAAAAAAACACCAAAAAAAAGACAGCAAAATTTTTTCACAATGATAGCTTTTCTATATCATATCTATCATAACAAGCATATTTATAAAAGTTCTAATTCTATATATCTTTATCCTAAATTACATCCTTATTTGAATTATAATAACCTCTATTCATAATTCAATTTCATATCCTATATTTCATCAACAATTTTACCTTCTGCATAGTATATTTAACAGATTATCCCTTATGTTTTTTTTTTTTTATTCAAAAAGTTTTTATTAGTCAAAAAAGGTTTATACAAATACATATCAGGTATGGTAAATTTTCATTTTTCTTATCTAAAATAAGAATTTTACTCAAATTTTTTAACACATACAACAGCCATATGGCAAGCAGGTGACACGAAGTAGCTAAGTTTACAAATTTTAAATACGTAATAAAGAAGGGTCAAGAATAAACAGAATATCGTACAAAAGAGAATAAGGAAAACCAACACAATCCCAAATATCTTTATCACTTCCTAGTTTTGGATCTCAGAACTCTGGGTTCAGCCTGACCCAACTCCAGGGCCGCAACAGCGGCAGCCGCTTCCGCCCCATGATCTATAACCTCCCCTTCTTCAATTCCTGGGTCATCTGATTCCAGGAGGGCTTTGTGTTCCTCCACATAGGCCGTAGCCTCCGCAATTGTACTGATTTTTTTCGTAATGCCCTCCCGGAAAATCATCAATCCCTCTGGCATCAGCCATCTGAAGCCCACTCCCTTCTGGTACAATTTGCTTGACAAAAAATAATATTTCTTTCTTTTTTCACGTACCTGTCTGGGAATCTGCCTCAGAATGGCTATCTCCCTGCCCCTGTAAATCAGTGCCCCACTCCTATGTTTTCTAAGAATTTCATCTCGTCTCTCTTCTCACAAATTTGACATGAACCTCTCTGGGAACTGCATGCGTGCGTGCATATTGCGAATTAACTCTATAAACTCGATCCACATCCCAATTCATGAAATCAACACCTCTCCCAAGAAATTCTCCCAACAATTTAGTCACAACATCTCTCAAGTCTTCTTGGTCCACTTCTTCCAAATTTTGAAACCTAAGGAAATAAGACATTTTATCCATCTGTAGTCCAAGCACAGCATTGCCTGTCGTCTCCTCTCTTTTCTGCACTGCCCGCATCTCACCCTCCAAACCTTCCACTTTCTGCTTGTTTTCTGCTGAAACTTGTTGAGTATCCTTTAAATCCTTTTGGATAGTCACAATTTCTGCTCTTATTTCTTCGAATTTCTTGTCCATATTAGATAACTTTTCCAAAATTCTCTCCATCTCTCCAGCAGTTGGTCTCTGACCTTTTGCCATTAAGGAAAAAAAATACAAAACCCTCAGGCAGGCACAGTATCCTTGTAATTTCCTCCGGATCCACCAGGGGGCACTCACAGGAGCAACGAGTCCAGAGTACAGTTAGTCAACCAGGAAGCCGAAGGGAAGTGATGTCATCAAAATTCTCATAGTGAAGGCGGAAGCTGGACGCCACCACTGTTCCCCAGAAGGAGGGGCCTCAAACCTTCCCTCCTAAATTTCTCCATCACCTCTTCTCTCCAGAGCTCCACAAAACCGGTAATCTTCTTATTTTAAGTTCTCCTCTCCAGAATAACTCGTGCTCCTTCCAACCGCAGGGAGAGAAAACCCCGCACTCGGAGCAGTCCACTCACGTTTACCGATATTCCCTTCCTTCTCCTCCTCAATTCTTCTCCGCTCCTGTTCACCACCAGGCTGCTGCAGTTATAAATCAATGCCCGGTGTCACGGGCACAGCGAGCGGCGACCAAAATAATGGCCGCGGCCTGTGGCCTCAACCCCGCCAAGCCTAGGACGCGCCAGCATCGGTCCCCACAGTCCTGTATGTCGGCTGGGAGACCCCTGGCGAACCGTCCGTGCGGCAGGTGTCCTTTTCGGAACACCTGGCCCCTGAGGGCCTCGGCGGCGGCCGGATTCGGGCGCTGGAGGCAGGAGAAGCCTTCCAGACGTCCGTTGCCGCTGGACACCGGAAGTCGTCTCTCATTATCCCTTATGTTTTGCATCTACTCTCAAGCCAGGAATACTATCTGTTCCAAATTTGATACTACTCGGTTTCTTCCTTCTCCTTCATTTCCATGGATAGTATGTCCATTTCTGCACAGTCATAATTTTTTTTATTATAATTTGGTCTAGAGGAATATGATTGTTTCCAGTTCTGTGCTAGGACAATTCTACTTGCGGTTAATATGTGTATTGTTACATATTGTAATTTTTTCTCCATTTTCCCTTCAAAAATGCCCAAAAGAAAAAGTTCCAGCTTCATCTCTATTCTCTGTTCTGTTATCCTATCTAACCACTTTCTTATCTTACACCAGTATTGTCAGATCTTAGGGCAGGTCCACCACATGTGGTACAACGTTCCTTGTTTATGCCCAAACCTCCAACGTTCCGGGGACCTGCTCAAGAACATCTTGGCCAATCTCGCTGATGGCAGAAACCATCAATAAAACATTTTGTAGAGATTCTCATTATAAGCAGCTGATATTAGCTTGTAGTTTTTCTCCCATAAATTATCCCATTGATCTAATTGAATATTGTGTCCAAAATTACTTCAATATAATATTGCTGATAGAATTTTGTTTAGTTAGTTTAAAATGTTAGTCTTATCTTAATCGTCTGGGATTCCTGTTATATCATTAATGTTTCCCTACAAAGGGAAATATATTATATTTCATTCCAGAGGTATTTGGGGAGGGGATTAATTCCTGGGGGTCCAAGGTAAACTCAATTGTATTTATTTTTAATTTGTACTTAAGGCCTATGACCAATTAATCATGTATTAACTACAGCTTTATTCTACATCTGCTATCTTAGCTACCAAGATTTGCTAGTGACCTGATAGTATTCCACTGGTTGGCTAATCAGTGCCAGCAACCATATTTCTTAATGGCATGTTGAAGTTTCAGGAGAACATTTGGGAATACTACACTAACAAGTGAGAGAGATGTTAGGAGGGAAATAAAAGAGTAAGGCCAATAAAAATTTAGGTCAAAGAAAAGAAATTCAAATACTACATTAACTGAGCCACTTTTGGACTCACTTTTGGAAACAAAGCAGCAGACAATTTGGACGTTAGAGTTCTTTAGAATTTCAATGCCCAGGAAATGCACTTCAGATTTATGGTATCTTCCAAGTATAATAAATCTTTGTTCTTTCAAACAGAAGCAGCCACATAAAGAAAGTATCCACCAGTTCATGTAAGCAACCTGCTACAAACGAAAAAAAAAAAAAAACAGTGGCAATATAGGCAGGAAATGATAAGAAATAAACTGGTATCTAGAAGGCTGCTTCACATTTTTTATTCAGGATCTGTGCATGGAATTCTATTTGTTGCCTTTTTTGTCCCAGAAAACCTAAAAAGGTCCTTCCAATTTTATAATTTTTATTACTCCTTAAACCTGGGCACATCTTGATTGAATGGCAATAATTATGCATTCTTTTTATATTTCATCCAAAGTTAATGTCAAAGCTGTACACTATTTTCTTCCCAATACATCCATCTATTAGGAAGTAAACTCCTGAAAATGATGCACAGTTGATGTGTAATGGATAAAAAAATCTAAATCTATGAATCAGAAAGTCACGGTTCAAATTTTCCTATTCCACAGGCTCTTGGGTTGTTCTGAAGCTATTCCTTGTCTGCTTCAATTGTCATCCTACCATAACTAAAGTGCAAAATAATAATGTTAATTTATCTTACATGACTGTTCTAAGAATCACTATTAAATAGCATACTTAATCTATATACTGGAAAACACGACACAGATTTTGATTTTCCATTTTATATAAATGTCACTGCTACTACTATTAATCATCAGTATATGTGGAACTCTGCACAGCAGTATAAAATGTGTGTAGGATTAAGAAACAGTCAATTGTAAGAAGATATTTTAAAAAATGCAATTTGTTGCTTCAGAAATATAGGGTCAAACTACAAAATAGCATGAAACCATTTCAGTAAGATCTGATTAGAACCAAGTGCATATAAGGAGATTAAAAACAAGAAATATAGAGAGGTACAGATCAGGAGGCGGGGGAGAGAGAAATCCAGTACACTCCAGAAAAATCCTATTTTAAATGGTAATACAGTATTAATTGCATGTTCATAATGTGATCAAGGAGTTTTTAATCTTTTTATACTAGAGGTGGATCTCAGGCATCTGCAAGATCTTATGATCTTGTCAAAATGATTAAGCAAATATCTGGATACAAGGATACAAGCACTATGCTTTTCATAGATGCAGGTAACAATATAATGTGTAATTGAATGCTTGTTTCATCTCCATGGACCTTTCTTTTATCAACAGTTCACTGGAAGACTTTGACATTCCAGGAAGCCTTGTGGACAGGAATGTTCATGGAAACCAGCAGAATTCACATGAATAATTCAACACTGTCAACAAATAATTCCCTCAACACTGTCAGACTATTTACTGAATCTGCACTACTATTAATCGTTTCATAGTTCCCATCACCAATCTCTTTCCACTTATGACTGTATGACTATAACTTGTTGCTGGCAATCCTTATGATTTATATTGATATATTGATCATCAATTGTGTTGTAAATGTTGTACCTTGATGAACGTATCTTTTCTTTTATGTACACTGAGAGCATATGCACCAAGACAAATTTCCTTGTGTGTCCAATCACACTTGGCCAATAAAAATTCTATTCTATTCTATTCTATACTCACGCTCTCGTGACGTCTCGCCTGGATTACTGCAACGCTCTCTACATGGGGCTCCCCTTGAAGGGCATCCGGAGGCTGCAGTTAGTCCAGAATGCGGCTGCGCGGGTGATAGATGGAGCCCCCCGTGGCTCCCGCATAACACCCATCCTGCGCAGGCTGCACTGGCTACCTGTGGTCTTCCGGGTGCGCTTCAAGGTTTTGGTGACCACCTTTAAAGCGCTCCATGGCATAGGGCCGGGTTATCTACGGGACCGCCTACTGCGACCAGATACCTCTCACCGACCCGTGCGCTCTCACAGGGAGGGACTCCTCAGGGTGCCGTCAGCTAGGCAGTGTCGTCTGGCGACGCCCAGGGGAAGGGCCTTCTCTGTGGGGGCTTCCACCCTCTGGAACGAACTCCCCCCAGGACTCCGTCAACTTCCAGATCTTCGGACCTTCCGTCGCGAGCTCAAGACTCATTTATTCATCTGCGCAGGGCTGGCTTAGATTTTTTAAATTTAGAGGGGTTTTAAATCGATTTTAATATTTATATTTCTATTTTTAACAATTGGTATTATTAACTATAGGCATTAGAATAAGTCTTTTAATGATTATTTTAATTTGTATATTGATGTTTTTTATATGCCTGTAAACCGCCCTGAGTCCTTTGGGAGATAGGGCGGTATATAAGTTTAAATAATAAATAATAAATAAATAAATATATAAGAAGAAAATACTGGTTCCTGGAATACCCATCTTCCTGCAATGCACAGACGGAAGTAATAGAGATGCAGCTTCAGAGTAATCATATAATGGGAGATCCTGGGAAAGAGGGTAATTATTTGCAAAATTTAGCATGATATGGAATGCCTGCACATTCCTCCTTTATCAGGCAAATATCTGACAATTAGCAACAGAATTAATAAAAAGCTGCCTAATTAATTTAAATATAAATGGAGTGATAATGTTACTAAGACTATGAGAATCTAACTAATTTGGTTGTAAGTAGCTGCAAGGGCTTTTCAGAGCCACTTTTTAATATAGTGACTACTGAGGGGCAGAGATGCCAAGCAAGAAATTCTGACTTTATTCATCTTTCTTTGTTTCTGCTCTAATTTTCCTGATTACAAGGTTAATGGTTGATCAATCTTGATACTAGTACCAGCTGTTGGTTTGATTTTTCTTAAACACAGGCTTTGAACCTTATTCAAAGTGTGCTAAACCAGTGTTTAAGAGAAATGCAACTAACACATGGATGTCAAACTTACATCATCATGATGTCTCACAACTTTTCCCTCTTTGCAAACCGGGCATGGGCGTGGCTAGCGTGTGAAGTATCCAGCCCGTTGGCCGTGAGTTTGACAGCCCTGAACTAACATTTTATAAGTGGGATAACTGGCAGCTTTGGGCAGATATTGGTGCACTGGAACTTTTTTCCAAGCCTATCCATAAACTCACATTAGCATTAAATTCATGTTTAAAATAACCAAGCTATCTGCTTCGTTGTGGGAATGTGCTGTGCAGTGCTTTGAAAGGAATCAGTTCTACTGCATAATGTAGTCCTCCTATCCATGGTTGTTAGCTTTCAGAGAGCTTAACATTTTACTTGCTACCTTCTTCAGGTTATGGAGCAGCTGCCAGGGCTGAAGGTGATTTTCTAACAGAGGAATTGGTCCAAAAGAATAGAACATGGTAGCTAAAGTCCCTTAAATTTCACTCTAAACAATTGATCTCTAGCTAGAGAAGTGCCAGGTGAAGAGAAAAGTTTAGGCAGATTACTATGGTTATGCCCACCTTGCCTCCCAGACACCACCCCCATCCTAAGGGCAAGGCGAAATTAACTCGGTTAGTGTTATATCTGCAGGTTGAACCATCTGTCAACCATCTGTCAAGACAATTACTAGCAGTGTTATAATTGGCAGCTGGCTTTTCTGACAGTTGCTAATGTTGAAGGAAGAAGAGCAGACTTTCTTACAGGGGCAATGAGAACACTATCCCCCAGCTGCAAGGTAAAACAAATGCAACTGGCATTGGCAGCGAAGGCAGCAAAATCTGTGCCAGTTTAGTTTCCTGTTGATGATAGAAAGCATTTTAACTAAGCTGGGAGGACATTCTTCCCTTTATCTACTTTCTACAAAAATATAGCTTCCTTCTTCTCCTTTCCTCCATAAAGAAGAATGAAGATATAGGCATACAAGCTTTCTACCAGATGTAAAGTTTTCTTAAAAGAAACTACTATTTTTTATCTGGCTTTTGGGAATTAGAATATTTGCTTCTAGAATGTGTTAATGGCCTTGTTTCTGTGTACTAAATACAGACTGCAGTAAGTGAACAAAAAAGAATGCCAGTATTTTTTTCTGTACACAAGGTTCCATATCATTTACACTCATAAAAAGAATATGAAAAAGCTCAAAACTAGTTTATGAACACCTTAAAGTAAGTGCAATAGGCTTCTTCCTAGCAAACCTGTCACTAAAAAAAAAAAATACTAGATGAATTTGCAGGCCATGAAAAGCAAAATTTCTGCCCACCAAACAGTGCAGCAGATATTGTTTATATTCTTAGAGAAAAAGAAGTTTAATTTCTCTTGAACTTCACTATGGTCCAGAAGATGTTTTAACAATCACACAAACAGACATAATGCAGTACAATAGATGTCAATACCTTAAAAGTATTTTCGAAATAAAAATACTAATTCCAATTTTATGTTTGCAGTTTGCCATACAGGGTGATGAGGGCCATATGTAGAAAGTAAGGGTTAACTTTGCTTTCTGTACGTGCTATACTGGTGTAATGATATTGATTCAGAACCAAAATATATAGTGATTAAACTTTGTTGTTGGTTTTTCTTAAAGCGAGAATAGTAGTTTCTTTTTTCCTGGCATTAAAATAATTTTTGTAAGAAGAAAATAAGAGAAGAATACATTATTAACACTTTCTGTGCACACCATTGTCCTGATCCTGACAACCATCACGTCCCCCACACTTACCTCCATCACTTAAGTTACAATTTACAATTCTGCCATAGATTGACATTCTGTTGGTGAATATATAATAGAAAAAGCATTTAGTGTAAAAGCTGAGCAAAACTGAAGCTGAGTAACAGATACCATTTTCTGACAAAAAAAAATGCACCACATACCATTTTCTGACAAAAAAAGTTGCATTATACTTTATTATCCCTACTCTGTACACTTCCCTATCTTAGACAGAGTGACCAAACCTGGGCTGCAAACACTAGGGGGCCACAAAGAGCCTTATTACTAACATCACAAGGTCATCCTATTTTTTTAGACCAGACATACAGTAGTAGCCCTAACTTTCATACAATGTATAAAAAAGCAAGAGCAGAATAAATCAATCCAAGAATTTGAATATATACATGAAACTTCATTTATCAGTGGAGAGCAAGTTTCAGTCAGAGAGTTTATAATTTAAAACAAAATAAAATCAAGCATGGCCAACTTCACAGAATTAGAGACTTTGATTGTACTCTTAGGAAAGAATGAAGAAGAAAATTATCTCCTTGAAATTAATGACCATTAGGAAACTTTTAACAACTTCTTTCATTGTTATCAATCTGCAGATACTTCATTGATCTGCATTTATTATTATATCAACATCATGGATTTAATATTTTATGACTCAGATTTTATATACGCAATTTCTAGCCTGACCACTTTCATAAAGAAAACTTTATTTGTCATACATGTAATTTCCTAATAGTTGATTTCTTCACTGTATAAATCCAAGTGTTTAAAAATTCTATGGAAGAATTGTCATTTCTTATATATTGCACTTACATACTGCAATACACTGTGTAAATCTGGGAAAGTTCACTCATTACAATAATTTCATCTAGAACTTTAGTCTGCATGGATTGTAGAAGTGAATTAGCATCAAATGAAGAAATTTCATAGCCTATTGCTTGAACCTTCTTCATGAAACTGTATTTGAATGATAATCTCTGCTGTCTCTTAAAATGTGGTTAGTTCAACCAACTAATTTTATGAAAAGCATACTGTAGAATATACTTTTGATATTAAATTTGTCAATAACCATGGCAAATTTATCCACAAATCTTTCCCAGTCACAAATAAAATGGTCTACTTTAATATGAGACAGGTTAGGATGTGATTTTTTTTAACGTATGTTCCTTTTAATGTCTTCATGTAAGATCTCATTTGATCTCAAGCAAAACCAGACCAACAAAAAAATCCACTTGCTATACTATATTAAATTTATTGAATAATTGATAACTGCCTGAGTTCATGCTTTGTATGTTATAAATTATGGTTAACAAACCATATATTATCTAAGCAAAACTTATCTAAGATAATTCAAATATTACTTAAGCGAAAAATCAAGCTTTGATTTAAAACTGATTCCTGAATCTACATAAAACATTTGTTCTGAAACTGTCAGACTTTCTCCACTCAGTTTTAGGAGCATCAACATCATCCTTTTCTTCATAACCATATCTGGGTTGAAAAAATCTAAAATACATCTTAGATGGAAGTTAGAGTTTGCTGTATCTCTTTGCAGCTTTTCAGTGGCCATCCAAAGTTTTGTGGGTCAGATGTGGTCACCAAATTTTCTTGAGTTTTCTATTTCTTTCAAGAATTCTGAATCCTGCATTTTAAGCTGAAATGTAAATTCTGTAAAATTTTGCAGCCAATTTAGTAATAGGTTATATTACTAATGTTTGTTTGTTGTTTTCTAAACCAGCATGGGTTGATATGCATGATGCAAATCAAGAATTCCTTAACCTAAACTTTCATAATTTAAATATTTTTTCTTTGTTCAGTTGAACATATTTTATCTTCATTTCTTTTTCTATGTGTCTGTGTTTTTTAACCGGTTTACTTTTTGTACAATCTGTGCACAAGGAAGTGTATTGTGATGTTATGTCTATTATTATTATTATTATTATTATTATTATTATTATTATTATTATTATTATTATTATTATTATTATTATTATTATTTTACTTACACAAAATGACAGTATACACAGCAAACGAGATAACTATGCTGGATTTCATATCACAGGTCACCAGTTGAACACTTCCCAAGCGTTTAGGACTGTGTGATGTATCGACGAATTATGTGAGCAGATCCCAGTAAGGTGGACTTCTGCAGCTGACCAATGGTGATCTTGTCAGTGCCAATCGCTTTTAAGTGCTTGCCTAGATCTTTAGGCACAGCTCCCAGTGTGCCGAGTACCACTGGAACCACCTGCACTGGTTTATGCCTTTTTCAAGTTGTTTCTCATCAAATCTGCTGTCACCAGGTATAGCAATGTCAACTATCCACACTTTTTTCTCCTCCACAATTGTGATATCCGGGGTATTGTGTTCCAAAACTTTATCAGTCTGTATTCGGAAATCCCACAGTAGTTTTGCATGCTCATTTTCAATCACTTTTTCAGGCTTATGATCCCACCAGTTCTTTGCTATAGGCAGATGGTAGTTGTGACACAAGTTCCAGTGGATCATCTGAGTGACTGTGTTTGTAGTCAGTCTTAGCTATTGTTTATTATTATTATTATTATTATTATTATTATTATTATTATTATTATTATTATTCATTGTTACATTAACCAGGAAACTACAATGCTATTGCAGAGCTGCCAATTTCCAGCTCTGCTGTTAAGACATTCTTATGCACTTCCCAAGATATTCCATAGGAGGGCGCACTAGGTGAGATACAAGAAGAATGGCTTTTCTTGCAGTGTTATCCTATGCCACCTACTTTCCCTGGAACTGCATAGAGCACCAATTCATCTCCCCACTGAAATGGTACCTGTTTACTCACATAGGACACGTTTTCGAACTGTTAGGCAGACAGAAGCTGAAGTTAGTGACGGAAGCTCATTCAACCCACTGGAGCAGAGACCATCTTCAACATCATTACATCACTGAGCCACCGTGCCTCTTAATGTCAAATAATACAAATAGAACAAAAGATAATATTGCTCACAAAAAAAACTCCATTCTGTCTCATTCACCATTAAGAAAAATCATCTGCATATTTGCATCTAACTTAAAATGAAGCACAAATTGTACTCATAATACTAAAATTATGTACTGAAACTTTTAATTCACATAAAAGAGAAGGAAATCCTGCATCTTTCTCATCATTGTTGGGGGCAATATGCTGGCTCTTTAAACCACTTAGAGAGGGCTATAAAGCATGTGAAGTGGTATATAAGTCTAAGTGCTATTGCTATCATATCCTATGTGATATTATAAACATATATATTAAACTTGTTGTAAAGTAAACAAAAGGAAACACATGTAATTAAATATCAAGATTTCTAAGTTTCAAGAGTATTTATATCAAATTTCTAAGGTCAGAATTGTAAAACACATCCTAAACAATTATGACTTACCATCTTAAATTCTTTGAAGCTACATTTTGATATATATTTATTTAGGAGTAAAAGTCTCACTTACCAAAAAAACCCTCTTTCAAATCAAAAGAAATCAATCTATGTCAGATCACTGTTGAGGGTAACAGCAGTTTAGTGGTGTTCCTGAAGGATTTGCAAATTATTGTAAATTGAACACACAGGCATTAAACCTGAAAAATAAAGTCATTAAAGTTCTTTTAAATAATGGAACCATTACTGGGAATTTCACTCACCTCCAAGCTCAACCTATATTTATTGTTCTTATTCTCAACATTCTAATCGTCATCATCACTTCTGTAAATTGAAAACATACTACACACAGGAAGTAATAATATAGCTATAACATATAACATTGTTCAAACTGATTTTTTACATTTGGCACATTGCCTTCTATAAGCATCTGCAGACAGTTATCTTTATATGGTGAACGCAGGGGAGCTGAAATATAGCTGGTGTTCATTAATTATTTATTTTATTCAATGGCCAATCCAGAATTTAGATTGTTAAATCTATTGAATAAATGCCCATTTCTGTCGCTTTAAAGAACTGGAACAGACCTGCTTATTTGTGAATGAAAATCAAGGCTTTTTAGGGTTTTGCTGTGACTTCTGGTTGCATTCACATTGTTTTCTAGGAAACAGAAATATTTCTTAGAAAGAGAAAGAAAAAGAAATGGAATGTAAGTAATGCCATATTAAGTGAAATATGGAATATTTCATATGGTGGGTCTCATTTGCAAAAACCCACTAAAAAATAAAGGAATATTTTGGCATCTTAAATACCAACAAATTTTAACTTCCCATTTTATTTTACTTTTGCAACAACTGTTCTCCGGGAAACTGAAGAAACTTATCACATACTTTAAAATGGGAAGCTTTGAAAAGCCTATTAGTATAAGCAAAAATCTCTTCTTGAAGTATTTGTTGTTTTAGTGGATTTTTAAAAGCATAACCAAAAGGAAATGAAAAACAAGAACAAGTAAAGCAAGGAGGAAAGATAATTTAGTACAATCTGTATGAAATTAAACAAAATGTTTAAAATAAGATTGATTAGTACTTTATATCAGACTAAGATTTGCAAATTATTATTAAAACCATCAATAATTTAAAAAAGTAGCCAGTATGATACATAAATCACAATGGACAATTAACAAGTTGCTACCTTGTCTTTAAAAAAATCTGTTCTCATTTAACAATCAAGCAAAAGCTAATACAGTATATTAAACTTAAATCGGGATTTTAATCTTAAATTTATTAATTTTAAACGGGGTTTTAGTATGGTAAATTTTAATCACTGGGCTAATTTAAATAAGTTTTTTAAATCGTATTTTAAATCTGTATATTGTATTGTCGGTTTTTTATTATGCCTGTACACCGCCCTGAGTCCTTCGGGAGAAGGGCGGTATAAAAATCAAATAAAATAAATAAATAAATAAAATAAAATAAATAAACCCTAATGTTGAGAGAAACCTAAACTTTAGATAGGATACAAATTCGTAAGTCAAATTATAATTCATAGTTTCCAAGCTGAATTAGATCTGGAAGTATTAAAGTCACTGTTCTTTGAAATGTCCTTGCATCAGGTTCAAAAATTCCTGATTGTCTGCTTATAAATGTACATGCCAAACAATACTTGTGGAACCACCAACAAAGTGACTGTGCAAGTACACACATGTTAAGGCATGTTCTCTTTCAAGAGAACATGATTTGCACCAAGATGCTTTATGAAGTATCTTTTTTCAGTGCTTTACAAAATCCTTTTGGCATATTCAGCATCTGAAAATGCTGTTAGTTAACCAGTGCAGTTATCTGTGAAAGATAATTCATGCATTATACACTAAAGGTGCCAATTTTTCAACAATTTTAAGGAAAACAGTATTTTTAGTCTTTTATTATAGGAATTCCTAGTTACCCTTAATGTCATATTATCACGAATGAATTGCTTGTTAAAGTAACATAGTCCAGATGGCTATACCAATTCATAATTATACCACTGCCCAGAACTACAGGCCTGCCAATATGGATATGCTGATATAAAATCTTCTTCTGGAATCATCTAGACCTTTTTCATTCATATATTTGTGGTGAAGCATCAATTATTCTTTAACTTTTCTCACAACTGGATTTGATTTTTTCCTGTTCATTGATCTTTTTCACTAATTATGCAATTTATTAGTTTGTTTTTCTTTTTTAACAAACTGCCTCATTCATTCTTTACTGTTTTAAAATATCTTTTCATGTGGCAGATTCACAACAATTATTTCCTAATCAAATGAAATTTGATGGATTAGGTGCATCCCAAAGAATGCAGTGATATATCATATGTATGTGGGTTATAGAAGCCATAGTAGATGAATTTCTTGAAGGCTTTAACAGTTTTTTGTTCATGCTGCATATAATATTGAGAAAAACTAACGCTTTGCCCTGAAACTTCCATCTGTTACCAACTTTAAAGTTCCAGTTCCATCAGATGACTAGTTTGAATGATAACTGAAGTATGCAAACCATAAAATAATTCCTTTTCATAAATTCAGGGGTTTGTTCCTTTTTTAAAAAAAATATTGTTTTATCAATATATAAAATACAAAGAAAAATAAAAATGTGAAATTAAGGGAAGAAAAAAGAAAGAGGGAAGGAAAATATGAAGTACAAAGGAAGAAATAAAAAGGTATTAATTTCCGACTCCTTTTAGCATAGCACAAGATACCATTACCTCAACTTTTTTACTTTTACACATTAGTATATAACTAGCCATTTCTATAACAACAAATCTCTCTAATCAGCATAAATAAAGTAAAAAAAATATTTTTTATTACAAGCACAAAATCCAGAAGTGATCCAAATAAAAAACAAATATATTCTCCACTTTGAATAGAACAATTTAATCATTTCTGCTTTATCTTCCTTGCTGTTGAAATAATATGTATTTCTATTTGCACTTAATAATCTTTATAAACTATCACCATTTATACTAATAAAATTCACTGTACTCTTTCAGATTCTTTAATCTTAAAGGGGAAAATACTTTTTTTTTTCATCCACTTTAAAACACTATGCTTTTTTTTAAAACATTTCTAAAATCAAAACATTGTAATACATCGTTTTTTTAACTTCCCCTTAACAGTCATACTTTAAAATTCACTTTCAGACCAATAAAATTCCAGCTAACTCCAATTGATCCAGGGCTTACCTCTGAATCTTTTATCATGTCAGCCTCTGCCAATGTGTAAAAAATTAATGATTTTTTAGAGACTCTGAATTCAAATTTAGGGTTGTAACAAATCACTTTTTCTAAGCTAACAATTGGGTAGTTTTGATGGTTTTTTTTTAAAAGGATGGCATATATTACCATATATTACCAAAGAAGTGTGTGCTTTGCTTTTCCTAATACTATGAAGCATGAAAATATAATCTTCCAATGATGAGCCAATAACACAACTTCCTTGTACTCATCAACAAATACTTTCCACTAATGTCATAAGAAAATAAGAGAAGTTCTATTCAGCAAACTAAGGACATATCTACTTGTATTTAACTTTCTTTTTTCTTATCTCTATTAGGCAGATAAGCTGATTTAACTTCCCACTGGCTTTTTACTAAAAGTAAACTCTCTGCAGCTGGCTGACATCTTGAAATGGGAAAGCCCTGCAGGATTTAATGGGTCATTTTCTCATGGTAACAGTTCTTGCTTTTCCTCCTTTCCATCTCCTGAGCACCATGTAGAGGTGGCTTCAAATTTATAGTTTTACTGCTGGAAATGCAGGTGTGCCAGTAGCAGAGGGGAAATGCCTTGGCAACTTGGCAGCTCTCCTCATAGTGACCTTCAGATTTATTTCTTCTTTTAATGCTAAATACCACATATACTTAGCCTGCCCTGAGCCAGGCTGGGCTGGGCTGATGACAGTCTTTTGAAGTCGGAGACCAGACAAATACATTCCACAGTAAGACCAGAACTACACTTTATTGAGATAAACTATAGTAACAGAATCTTGTAAATCTTCTTGTGTTTTACCTTTCCTCCCTCTTATAGCCTACTGAGTCGGGGGGAGCCAGCCTATGTACTATTTATATGCCTATATAATAAAAAACAGAATAACAGAGTTGGAAGAGATATTAATTAAATTAATGTATTAAGTATGTAACATTAACATTAATGGAACATACTTTTGCCAACTATCAATAAGACTGAAGGAAAGGCATTAGTTTTCCCAAGGGGCTACATGAGAAACTGGGATTGTTGTGGAGGACCAAACCAGTGTAATCTTGAGAATTTGATGTTCTCAAACACCATCACTTCAACTTCTCAAACTGCTCCACGTGAGGGGCAAGTGCTGCGCAGGTGCAAAAAATTGTTTCTCTCCTCAGCCTTCAGCTGACTGAAGGAGGGCACAGCATCTGCATAAAGCCAGACCCAACTCAGCTTCTTGTCCGTCCCATGTGGCAATGGTATTTACATTTGTTTTATAATTTCCAATTGTCCTCACATATCTGGACAGACACATCCAAAGGTCCAGGGGGCATAAAATGCCCATCTGTAAATGAATACGACCACCTGTTGTTGTTTTGTTGATAAATGTATTCACTCTAAATGTATTCGGTGGAGGTATGGATTAGCCACAGTTCTACTGGGAGATATTATATAAGACTAGCTGATAACCCGGCGTTGCCCAGACATTTATTTATCCCAATCCTGCCTTAGACAGGAAGAGCAACTTCACCCTGAGCCCTGATTTCAGCAAGAATTAAATTAGTTAAAAATGTTTTTCCTGTGCCCCCAGAAGCACCAAGTAAAATGATACCACCTTGTTATTTTGCTAGCTGATCCATGTTCATTTGGTATGCTTTTTTCTGATCTTGATTTAGAAGTGGTTTCTTGTCTGCGATATATGCACTAAGCTCTTCGATGTTGTAGTTCTTTTCTCATGTAATCTGCGTGAAATATGTCGTGTTGGTCTTGTAGTGGTGCAGGAAGGCTGAGCTGCAATAATGTTTTATTGATCATGGCCATACATTTGTCCTCAAGAATCATCAAAGCCTTGTTGAAAATGTCCGGACCAAACTTTCTGATGTTGGATTTTCCCCCTATCAGAGGGAGCCCCTTGTGGAGTACTGTGAAGCCATTACCAAGCCATATTAAGGCAGTACAGTAAAAGCCATTTTAAGGCACAACAGACTGTATCCTTACAGAACACATGTTCCGCGGGGTGTTAGGGGTTTCTTACCCCCATAGTATTTTTTTCCAGAGAGTAAGTCATCAGTGTACTAAGTTTGGTTGAAATTGTTTGACACAGAATTGTGCTGGAATATATATATATACACATGTACAGCCATTTATATATATATAAAGATAAAAGGCAATTAGTAATGGGGGAATATGTCTATCTAGTATCTATCTTTCTTTCTATCTATCTATCATCTGTCTATCTGTCTGTCTGTCTGCCTGTCTGTCTATCTATCTCTATTAATTATCAGTTTACTTCATATAGTAACAGTAGTGCTAAAAGAACACTATGACTGTTAAAAAGGCATGAAACTAAATATTATCCCCATGGAGATTAGAAATAAGATGAAAAAAGTTTCAGTAGATGTGTCTTGCATTTTTCAGCTTAAGGCGGACACTAAGAAAGTCTTGTCCAATGTACCTCATCTCAAATTACAAAAATCCTGGATTTGACTTTCTGAATTCAACAACAATAAGTGTTTAGAATGACTCAGTCTCAAGATGCACTGCACAGGTTATCACCTGTCAATTACAGAAATATTCTGATAGGGCAATAGTCAGGTAGAAAGCAAAATCCAAAGAATAGCTAATGAAAAGGAGAAGTTTATATATAGTTCCATTATAGGCTGGCAAAAATGCAGCCAGCTTTAATGAGAATAATCACTCTGTCAAATCTACCTAGTTCAAAATGAATATGTATGCTGCTGACATTCTTTAATATGTTCTCCAGACAGCTCAGCATGCATTTAATGAAGGACTGGGAAATGATACAATACCTTCTACAATAGGAATGCACAAGGAAGCACTAA